>NC_089491.1:57209180-57517970 GCF_036850765.1 Saccopteryx bilineata
TTGAGAAAGCTATCCTTCCTGATAAATTGCTTTTGCTCCCTTGTCAAAAATAAGTTGGATATATTTGTGCACATCTATTTCTAGGTTCTCTATTTAGTGCCATCAATCCATCTGCACAGCCCTCTACAAACACCACACTGTCTTGATTAATGTAGCTATATATACGATAGTAAGTCTTGCCACTTTTTCCTGTCTCAAGTTTCCTTTAAATGTTTCATATTTAATTTATAATGTAAATTTACAATGAAAGACAACAGCACAGTCTTCACTCACATCCTTATTTCAACCTCCTGGAGGCAACAACTGTCAACGAATTGCACTTTAGTTTCTTATGTTAATTGACTCTTTATCTCTAAATAATATGCTCAGCCTGCTACCTCTTGCTTTATCAATTTTGATCTTATGCATTTGCTTTCTGCTATAAAATATAGGGTCTTAGCTCACTTAAATCAATCCCCACTCCCTCTCCCTCCTTGCTCCCCCTGTGGTTAAACCGCTCTTTTCAGACTGTTCACTGGTCACCTGTGCACCTTCAAAACACATACCTGCATCTTCATTTCTTGTCCTCATTTAGTTAGAGGACATTTCTATTACTCCAACTCTTTTTTCTCCAATTCTTTGTATTAAATATTTCAAACTTTTCAACATTCTGTTTTATAATGGTTATTTTCTTATTTTTTGCACTTCAATTTGAAAAGTTGAAAATCACTCAACAGTACTAGCTTTTAAACTATAAATGTTTAATTCTAAATTTTTCTACTGTGCCAAATGACAATCCAGGGAAGATTCTAGTGAGTATGGTCCTAATACCAAATGAAATAAATAGACTGTCCCCACCAATTAACCAAAATTATGTCAAATTTGAGATGGATTTACACTCGAACAATAAATTTATTGATTCCTGGAATTGTGTATTGTCAATCTTTTTGAATAATTAATTAAAGTACATGGACATATAAAAAGTACAGATTAAGCCTAACCAGGCTGTGGTGCAGTGGACAGAGCATCGGACTGGGATGTGGAGGACCCAGGTTCGAAAACCCCGAGGTCACCAGCTTGAGCCTGGGCTCATCTGGCTTGAGCAAGGCCTCACTCGGTCTGCTGTAGCCCCTCGGCCCTCAAGGCACAATGAGAAAGCAATCAATGAACAACTAAGGTGCCACAACAAAGAACTGATGCTTCTCATCTCTCTCCCTTCCTGTCTGTCTGTCCCTATCTGCCCCTCTCTCTATCTCTCTCTGTCCCTGTCACAAAAAAGTACAGATTATAACAATTTAGTCTGATAAATTTTTACAATACAATATTACCAGCACCCAAAAAAACTCACATGCACTATCCTAGTCACTATTTGTCCTTCCATGAAGGTAACACTTATCCTGACTTCAAATACTAATTTTATTTGTTTGATTTTGAATATTATATAAGTTGAAGAATACAGTATTGATGATTTGATCTGGCTTCTTTTAGGAAGCCACTTTACATTAGGGCTGTTAGAGACATCCATGTGACTGAGTTTAGCACTAATTCTTTGATTTTTGTTATTGTAGAGTAGTTTTTGTATTAAAATATTATAATTCTTTATTCCAATTCTGGTGTATATCTGCATTTTTTTTCCTATTTGACTGTTATGATTGTGCTGTTATAAACAGTTTTCTACCAGTCTTTGGTACATACACATGAGTTGCCTGTTGGACATATGTTAGGAGCGCAATTACTCTTTTAAGAAATATGAGTATTTCCAAGGATAGAGCTAAACAGTATTCCTAAATTTTGTTCTTCATATGTCTCACCAACATGTATGAGAATTATAATTAGTCAATTTTTACACCAACACATAGTCTTGATAATTATTTTAATTTTACCCAATTTGATGAGTAGGTTTTTAAAATCTCATTATGGTTTTAGTTTGCATTTCCGTGATGACTAACAAGGTTGAATATATAAAGAATGTACAGCTTAACACCAAATAATCTAATGAGAAAAATGGGCAAAGGATCTGACCAGGCACCAGACACTTCTTCCAAGAAGACATACAAATGAGCAAAAGACATATGAAAACATGCTCAACTTCACTAGTTATTAGGGAAATGCAAATCAAAACTACAATGAAACACCACCTCATACCTATTAGAATAGCCATTAGCAACTAGACAGGTAATAACAAAAAAAAGTTCCTTTAATTTCTAGTTTTTTATATACATTTTTGAGATAATATGACTACTACACTCACCATTTTTTTAAGTTAATGTGGTGAATTAAATTTTGAGTGTTAAATCATTCTGACATTTCTGAAATGAATCTAACCAGTTATA
Source organism: Saccopteryx bilineata (assembly GCF_036850765.1). Lineage (NCBI taxonomy): Eukaryota > Metazoa > Chordata > Mammalia > Chiroptera > Emballonuridae > Saccopteryx > Saccopteryx bilineata. The sequence goes on from NC_089491.1 coordinate 57,211,493, forward strand.
ATGTAGCATTCTTTATATGTGTTCCTGGTTTTAACTGAAGTTTTGTTCAGTATTATTTAATCTAAGATTTTGAAAGCCATTGGCTTGTAATTTATCTTTATCATAAGGTTCTTGTTAATAGTTTCTAGATTTCGTTGGCCTTATTATCTAAAAGGTTTGCTTTCTGTTTCTGTACAATGAAAGTATTTGGTTAAAATTGATGTTATATTTTCCTTGAGTATTTCCAAGAATTTCCATCTAGTCTAGGTTGAGAGTTTCTTTTGTCAGTGGGTTTTAAATTATGGCTTTAATTATTAAAAATATGTAGGATTTTTTATATTTTACTCTTTTATGTCAGCTTGGTGCTTTACTTTTTCTAGAAATTTGCCCTTTTCTCTGAATTTTCAAGATTGTCAGCATAAAAATGATTACAAAATTCTCTTTTTAGAAAATGTTTATTGGTTGTCAGGTAAGGACCATATTTTCATTTACAGTATTAGTATTTGGGCCTTTTCTCTTTTTTTTGCATTAGTCATGCTAGGATTTTATCAATTCTGTTTGGTCTTTTCTGAAAACCACCTTTTGGCTTTCTGATTGCATTTTATGTTTATTTCCTTATTCTTCTTCATTTTTTTTTTTTTTTTTTGAGCTAGAAGCTTGGATCATTGATTTGCAGGCTTTTTTTTCTCATTAATATATTCAACCAAGACTTTAAATTTTTTCTCTAGGTAGAGCTTTAAATATAATATAATATAAATATAATTTAAACTTCAAGTTATAATATATACATTATAATTCATCCTAAAATATTTCAGCATTTCTGTTTTCATTTTTTATCTGACTCATGAGTTTTCCCAAAGTGTGTTACTTAGCTTTCAAACATTAGGGATTATCTGTTATCTTTTTGTTATTAAAAACTATCTTAATTCCACTATGATCAGAGAAAATTTCTGCAGGATTTTATTTCTTTGAAATATTTCTAGACTTCTTTATGGCCCAGAGTATGAACAATTTTGGCAAACATTCTTTTTGCATTTAGGAAGAAGACAGAGTGGAGCAAAGGTATGTTTACAGTTATGAGAACAAAAAACACAGGAGTTTATTCTTATATTACTATTTATTAATAATTGTATCATTTTTCATACATACTACTGTAAGCCTACTTTTGCCAAACCCTGTACATCTTCAACATTTGTTTGGTATAGAGTTCTATTATGTTAGTTAGGTCAGTTATTTCCTATAGCCTTGATATTTCCCCCATATAGTTTATCAGTTATGAAAAAATGTGTTATAATTGTCCACAATTATTATGGAATTTCTTTTATTGGGTCTACTAATTTTTGCTTTATAAATTTTAAGGCTATGTAATATACACATTAGTTTTATTATATTAAATGACCTTTTATCATTATGAAATAGCCTTCTTGATTTCTAATGACACTCTGCTTTAAATAGCCCATCTTTCTTTGCTTCATCTTTACATGGTATATATTTTTCACCTTTTTATTTTAAGCTGTTTTGTATGTTTATAGTTAATATGTATTTCTTATAATCAGCATATAATGTTTCTTTGTTGCTTGCGGATACTTTGGTTGTTTTTACTTCTTATTTTGTTTTATCTGACCCAGCATACCCTTTAGTTAATTTAGCCCATTAATTTTTGTCCATTGATATTTTATATACTAATTTGTATATTTTTGTTCAAATATATCATCATACTATTTTTTTGTGGTATCCAATATGTTTTATGTTTTTCTTTTTTTCTCACTTCTTGTCTTCTTTTTTTTGAAAGTTAATCAATTTATTTAAAAAGGTCAGAAAACCTAGCAGAGCAGAGATATGTTATAGCTGCCTTCCCAAGTTTCCTTAGGCACATTTTGAAATGTTTTCATAAGATGTATATGAATTGGTTTGTTATATTCAACAAATGTGAAAATATTTGTATGAACATATAACAATATCTGGCACATAATGGCACAATGTCTACTTAGTTGAATCTGGATCTTGTATTTATAACTAAATATTGTAATATAAAAATAATATAAGCACAAAAGGCATGTTCTATATAATAAGACACTACTTCATACCCATTAAGATGGCTATTATTGCAACAACAAAAAATATCCAGTAAATAACAAAGTGTTGGTGAGAATGTAGAGAAGTTGGAACAGTTTTGAACTGTTGATGGATGGATGAATGGATAAACAAAATGTGGTAGATATATGCAATGCAATGTTTTTAGCTTTAAAAAGGAAGGAAATTCTGACACATGCAGCAATGTGAATAAACCTTGAAGGCATATTTTTAGTGATATAAGCCAGCTCAAAAGCACAAATACAGTATGCTTCTACTTATATGAAGTAGCTTGAGTAGTTAAATTCATAAAGAAAAAAATGGTAGAATGGCAATTGCCAGGTATTGGCATAAGGATGGGGAAATGGAGTCTTATTTAATGAGTATGAGGTTTCAGTTTGGAAAGATGGAAAATGTTTGGAAGCTAGATGCTGGTGGTGGTTTTAGAAGAATGTAAATGGACTTAATGCCACTGAACTGTACACTTAAAATAGTTAAAAAGTTAAATTTTATGTTGTGTATATTTTACCACAATTTCAAAAAAGGATATTAATGACTTCTGCAATATACTCAGAGTTGATAGTGCCTTCTGAATTTCTTTTACCTCTCATGGTTTATTATTCGGCGAAAGGAAGCTCTATCTAGGGAATTGTTCAAAGCCTGCTCCTCACTGTGACACGTGAATATTATATTCAGAACAACAGTATGTCCAAGATCTTTAGAGAATTAAATAAATCAACTGATTCATTGACTTTATTTTTGCTTAGCCTATTTTTACTAGAAAAATTTTGGTTTTAGAGATTGTGAACACAGAACAAATGTGACAGGTGCTGAATGATAAAATTTAAAGTGTCGTGATAAAGGTCACTTTATACACTTTTTATACACTTTTATAATACATTTTTTAATACACTTTAAAAATAGCAACAGATAAACTCCAGGAAACAAAGAAAAGTTAAAAATTGTTAAAGCTATTTTGCATAACTCTATACAAATATATTTGAAAATCTAGCTGAAATGGATCATTTTCTAAGATCATACGATTTACCAAAACTGGCCTTTTAGAGATTACAAAGATGTTAGACCAATTTCTATAGAATAAAAATAGTTATCAAAATATTACCTCACAAAAAATACTCCTTTAATAGGAACAGATGAACAGATCAATGTTTCTGTCTCTCTCTCTCCCTTTCTCTCTCTCTTTCAAATCAGTTTTTAAAAAATTAAAAAAGAAACACATAGACAGACACAGGCAAAAGTGTGACAATAGCCAGAGATAAAGGGGGCTGCAGGTAGGTTAAAGGTGAAAAATGTGGGGGAAACGAGGACAAGACATTTTGTTTGGGGTGATGGGCACATGATGCAGTGTGCAGATGATGTTTCATTGAGTTTCACATCTGTACCTGTATCCCAGTCAATTCAAATTTAAAAAAACCACTCCTTTAGATAGTTTCACAAGCAAATTCTACCAAACCTTCAAAGACTTGACCATCTCAAGCATACTTAAATTGTTTCACAGCCTAGTAATACAAAAAAACAAAAGCTTACGAAGTATTCTTATGAAATGAGTATGGCATTAATTTCCAATATATGTATTTTAAAGATAGCACAAAAGAGAAAGCAATAGTTTGGTTCCACATATGGTTCCAAATGTAAAAATCATAACTAAAAGGTGGTAGCACATTAACTTTTTTTGTATGTACTAAGAATGTTTTATTTCAGAAATTCAAGAATAGTTTAATAGATAGCCAATAATTTACCATAATAATATATGTAAGAAGAGAAAGCATATCATTATCTCCATAAAAAAAAGGCATTTAGTAAAATTTACCATCCATTCCTGACTTCAGCAACAAAATAGAAATCAATGGATCTTTCTTCAATAAGACTCACTGTTTTTTTTTTCTCTTCTCTTTCTTTCTCTCATACTTACTCATATGTATACCTGTTTGTATATGCATGTGTATAAATATGTATGTATACATGCATATATATGTATGTATATAGATAGAAAACCCAGCATAAGTGAGGACACACAAAGTATTTATATTATGCTCAGGAACAAGGGGAAAATGGCCAGTGACATACTATTGTTCAAAATTGCTTTGGATGTATTAGGCAATGAGGTAACAAGAGTAAATATGAAGCAACAAAAGAGTAATTATAAGAATTTGAAAACATTGTCTATTTTTGCTAATAATATGATATCCAAAAAAATTCCAACACAATTCATAAAAGGATTCAGTAAAATATCAGAATATAAAATAAATATATAAATATTAGCTTTCATGCCTACATAACAAAAGCAATAAGAAGAAACAATGAAAATTTTCTTTTTTTTACATTATTTTTTATTAATTGGAAAATTTCCTTTTAAGAAATGTGTCAAACTTGTATTAGAAAAACTTCAAAGCACTCATGAAAGACAAAAAAGTAGAAGTGAACAAGTTAATATATAAATGTAATATGTCTACTAAACACAATATGTGTTGTTATTCCTAGAGATAAACCAGCTGATTCTAAGCTTATATGAAAAAATTAATGTATAAAAAGAACTAATAAAATAGCCCTGGCCGGTTGGCTCAGTGGTAGAGCGTCGGCCTGGCGTGTAGAAGTCTCGGGTTCGATTCCCGGCCAGGGCACACAGGAGAAGCACCCATCTGCTTCTCCACCCCTCCCCCTCTCCTTCCTCTCTGTCTCTCTCTTCCCCTCCCGCAGCGAGGCTCCATTGGAACAAAGATGGCCCGGGCGCTGGGGATGGCTCCTTGGCCTCTGCCCCAGGAGCTAGAGTGGCTCTGGTCGCAACAGAGCGACGCCACGGAGGGGCAGAGCATCACCCCCTGGTGGGTAGAGCATCACCCCCTGGTGGGCGTGCTGGGTGGATCCCGGTTGGGTGCATGCAGGAGTCTGTCTGACTGTCTCTCCCCGTTTCCAGCTTCAGAAAAATAAAAAAATAAAAAAAAAAAAAAGAACTAATAAAATGCTTAAATGGACAAGCATTAAGGAAGGACTGGCCCTACCAGATATGAAAGCAAACCATAAAGCTCCTATATTTAAAAGATTGTGGGACAGGTATATGAGTAGATAAGCAAACCAAAGAATGGAAGAGAAAATAAAACAACTCACATACATATAGAAATGTAGTACATGAAAAAATGGCATCTGTAATCACTGGGGTAAAGATAGTACTTTTAATAAATAGTGTTATTCATTATATGGTTATTTAAACTCAAAAGCAGTTTTGAGGTTATTCAAATAAAAAGTTGAGTGGTAAAAGAAATGTCCAGGATAAAAACTGATTTAAATTAGAACTCTTTCTTTTACTTAGTTTGTATTTCATTACAAGTTGGGTGAACATTTTAATGTTACAAAGTAATAAGTTGGTCAACCTTATATAATAAGGAGCAAAGAAGTAAGTCCAGAAAGAAACATTCATTGAATGCCTGATATATTTGTTTTATTGTAGAGAAGGAAAGAACCTAATGGGGTTATTAGACAATAGATATGTATAGTAGAAGGAGAAAGAAGTCAAAGGAGAAAAATGGTCCACACTCTAGATAAAGTTTTATTGAAAAAGATCAATGTAGAATAATTGTGTATCTAAAAAATGGTCTATGACCCTGAGACCTCTCATTAAAAAGAAATGTGGTCCCTTGTATTAAATGGTTCCCTGGAAACTGACTTTTCTCCTTAAAGTTCCAAAGTTCACTGCTCCAATTTTAATCCAGAGAGATATTTCTAGAAACTGATGAAAAAAAGAAAAGATGAAGAGTAAGAAACAGGATGCAAATGCCCCCCTCCAACCTTGCTGAATTCTTCCTCAGGTATTGGCATGTCAACCACAAGGGGGCATTCAAAACCCGATAACTGATCCTTGGCCCGTGTGCCATCCCAAAAGTATTTCCTTTGGTCCTTAGAGATGTACAAAACCATCCTGGGTAGCTTCCATTTCCTTCATATATGTATGCCTTTGCCAACTGAACAGGAAAGGCAAAGTTCCAAGTTACTACCACCACATAATAGATGCCATGTTTCTCGTGACTTCCTCATGGGTTAAAATTGCTGCCTGAACACATGGATCAACAGTGGTGTCTTCCTGCTGTTGTAATGATTGTGTTTGGTTTGAATTCAACATCAAAAAGGCTAATGTTTCAGGTTTATGGACTGCTGTTTTTACAGGAGAAAAAAGTAGGACAGTGTTTTTTGTTTTGTTTTGTTTTGTTTTGTTTTGCAATGCCTATATCATACTAGCTAATGGACATTTAGAAGGCATTTAGAAGTAGTTCAACAAGTCTGTTCAGAATGCATTTGAATCAATAGGAACACTATAACTTCTTCTGATACTAGAACTATGAGGTATCAGAAGTCTTAGGTTTGCTGAATACATTAAAGCTTAAAATGACCTTACTAGAAAGAACAAATATATAAACACCTGAGGGACAATGGTGTTATGTGTATGTCTTTTTCTGTATCTCTGTATTTGTTAGTTAATCCAAGGTTAATGAATTATATCAGAAGGCACTGTGACTACTGGATTGCTTAGAGACATAATCCCCATACTGGGCGTACTGTTGGGGAAACCCAAGGGTCCCCCACAGCCAATACTCCTTGTTCCCAGGACTGGAGTGACCTGTAACTGGCTTTGGGTTCCAAAACTAGAACAAATAATAAGAATTCATTCAATTACTACTCAAATACATTCTAAATCTACCCCAATCTTCCATCTATAATTAGGTAGAATGAAGGAAATTTATCAGGAGAAACTCATTTTGTATTCTGCATGTAATTTGTTGAGCCCCTTCTAATAAGGAAAGGTATTTCGTTTGTTTTCTAGCTGGCATTATGTCTATAGGAAAAAAATTTCTCAGACTGACAGGAGTTTCTTCTGTGGGAGTAACAGGACTCATCTACTGAAAGATGGAGTGGTTGCAATTTAGGTGGATTCTGTGAAAATTTTTTTTATTCTCTGCATACTAATGAAATAAATGGGGAAACAATCCACTTTACTTTTCAGAGTGTATCAACCCTGTGGGCTAAATATAGTAGCAGACGTACATGTTATTGTAGAGTGTTATTAACTACGTGAGGGGTCTTAATGAAGTAGAGGGCAAGAGCCCTTTCTTTTATAATGGCAGATGATTGTTATTTAACCAGCAAACTGTGTCTTCATTAGCTCTACAGATGATCAAACTAGTTAGGTTTGACTATTAACTGCCGGAGAAAAGCCAAATAAATCAAAAAGCAAAATTTCTGAAATGCTGAACAGGTATCCTTATCTCACTTCCAATCTCAGGGGCAGCTTTCAGTATTTCTCCATCAAGTCTTATGTTTGCTGTAGGTTTTTTATAAATACTCTTAATCATACTGAGAAAGTTCTAGTCTCTCTAGTTCTTTTTTTAATTTTAAAAATTATGAGTGTTGAATTTTATCAGATGCTTTTTCCGGATTTATTGATATTATCATGCTATTTTTAAATATTAAACATTGCCTTCCTGAAATAAATTCAACTTGTCAATAATGCATTATTTTTTGTCTATCTCTTGATTCAATTTGGCCAATTTTTTTTTTTTTTGTATTTTTCCGAAGTAAGAAGTGGGGGTGGGGAGACAGTCAGATAGACTCCCGCATGCACTCGACAGGGATCCACCCAGCATGCCCACCAGGGGGCAATGCTTGGCCCATCTGGATCATTGCTCCACTGCAACCAGAGCCATTCTAGCACCTGAGGTGGAGGCCATAGAGCCATCCTCAGCGCTGGGGCCAACTTTGCTCCAATGGAGCCTTGGCTGCAGGAGGGAAAGAGAGAAACAGAGAAGGAGAGGGGGAAGGGTGGAGAAGCTGATGGGCACTTCTGTGTGCCCTGGCCGGGAATCAAAGCCGGGACTTCCATACTCCAGGTTGATGCTCTACTGCTGAGCCAACTAGCCAGGGCCTCAATTTGGCCACATTTTGTTCAGAATTTTTGAATTGATATTCATAAAGATTGTAATTCTTCCTCCCCCTCACCTTGTGATATTTTTATCGTTTGACAACAAGATTATGCTGGCTTTATGATAAATAAATAGCAACATTAAATTTCTCTTGATACCATCTAGGTTGAGAAAAAATTTCTTTTGTTGTATGTGTACACTTTGAAATTTATTTTTCATTTAACACTACACCTCAGGGGATTATTTTTGCACCAGGAAAGCCTGGTCAGAGATCTGAAAACCAATTTAGCCCTTCCTTTATTTTATTTCCAAAACTTAGCAGCACTTTGGAAATAGCTAAAGAAAAATTAATAACTAAAATGAGATGAAATTCAACACTTTAACCTCATTGTTCAGCCAAACAGAATCATAAGGCTTTGAAATTGTAAACTCATTCTATTTGACTTGATTTCAGGGTCACATTGAGCCAAAACTAACTTATGTGTCTTGAATTCACTGCTTTGAACTGAAAAGTAAACTGTTTACTTGCTCCCAATGGGAACACATTATGCTGAAAGATTGCTTCCTGTTTGTCCTAGAGGGTTTCCCTTCCCTGAAAGAAGTCATAATTTGGGTCAGCTGTCTCTGCAGGGGCCCTCCCTGACAGCTTTCTCAGGATAAGTGAGAGTAGAAAAAACACTAGGCTGTCCCAACAGTGTATGTGAAACTACAGGCTTACACAGCCCCGACTTTTGCAGAGGGCTCTGCCTTTAAAAATGGCCTGAACGCTGAAGTCAGAGAAAAAGAAGACATTTTCCCCTGGAGTGACTCCTGCTGAACCTCATAGTGGATTGTTTGAGGCGCTCCTAAAAGCCGTGTGGATATTTGACGGTCTGTAGGAGGAATGTCCAGAAAGAGTTGCACCTTTTTCTGCCGGGACATTAGAGGGTGCTGGAGAACATAAATAATCCTTGATCAATATCTGAGTCAAATGCTGCACTTATCCATTTGTCAGATAGGGAATAGAACTTTAAAATGCCACCTTGCTGAAAATAATGGGCAATTAAAGTATGTTGAATCCATTACCCTATGTGTGGTAGCCAAGTGTTCTCTTGATGAATTCTTATGGAACAATAATTAATTACACTGGAGTTTCCAGCCATTCATCTTCCCTGATGTTGCCAACTGAACTTTTTAGCCTTTTGCATTTGAAAAGAAGTGAAAGTTTCTTTATTTTCCTCTTCGTGATTCATCCAGGATAGTGTCACCACTTCTGCTTCTTATTTCTGATCACTATCAGATCAGGGAACTACTGTGCCTGTTCTGATAAATTCAAATATGATGCTGAATTCTGGCACAAGCCATTGTCTGAAGGAGTCCAAATGAGAAAGTGTGGACATCCAGAGACGACCCCATTTACACAGCGCGAGCTATCAGTTCAATTGAAAGCACATGTGCGCTCTTTGCCTGGTGTTATGGGCAGCATATTACCAGGTCAATGCTTTATAAGTCTTTCTTTCTAGTGAGATCCTATACCTATACAGTGGTCCCTAACCTTTTTTGGGCCACGGACCAGTTTAATGTCAGAAAAATATTTTCATGGACCGGCCTTTAGGGTGGGACAGATAAGTGCACAAAATAAAATTATGCAACTGGCATAAAAACTGTGGTATTTTTAAATATAATTGTCAAACTTATGAGACAAGCATCAAGAGTGAGTCTTAGACAGATGTAACAGAGGGAATCTGGTCATTTTTTAAAAATAAAACATTGTTCAGACTTAAATATAAATAAAACGGAAATAATGTAAGTTATTTATTCTTTCACTGCAGACTGGTACCAAATGGCTCACGGACCGGTACTGGTCCGCGGCCCGGGGGTTGGGGACCACTGCTATAGGAGACTGGCCAGATACTCTGACTCATCTTTGCTGGGTTCTTCCAATCTTTGTGCTCCCATCCCTGAAAGGCAACTGTATTGAAGAAAATAGAAACTCATCTTGAGGTGAAATTGGAAGGGACGAAGGAACTTCATGGAGGTAGTGATTGTCAGGCAGAAATAGGAGGGTTTGTAACCACAATGCCTTCTAAATTTGCCTACACTTCATCACACTGCTTTGTATGTAGCAAGTATGCAACAGAGCATTATGGAGAGTATAAGAATGATGAGTGTGCTATTTAGTATTAGAGGAGATAGGAGGGTTAAAAGTAAGAGTTCAAAGAGCGTGCATCAGTTATTATTTTTAAATAAATGGAAATGTAGTTCTAGGATATCTAAACCACACTAGTAAAATTATGTGTCTTATGATCCTATAATATGAATTCTAATAGTAAATAATCTATTCTTCTCATGGGAATAATGTAAATAGAGTGGGTTGGAGGGAGAGAGAGAGAGAGAGGATCACACAAAAATAACTAGAAAACAATAACAGCAATACAAATAAAATTCAGTAAAAGCAGTTACATCAAGATAAGGAAGAAACTAAAACTAAGAAATACAATTAAAGCACTATATATATGGAGTATATAAATAGAAAAGAAATTTTTAAGAAAAGAAAATTTCAGCTACAGCCACAACCCAAGAACAATAGGAACAGGCTGGAAGGCATATGGACAAGGTATTTCTTGTTACTGTGTGGGATGTGTGCCGCGGGATGTGAGATTTCTATTGGGAGGCTGTGAGAGATCTTGCTGGTGTGTAAGTGGGTGCTGGAGGACAGTTGAGAGTTTGTAAATTACTATCAATTCAGAGAAGGCAGATAGACAAGCAGATCAGAAAGGGTATAACAGTTCACCAAAGAATGTGAAAAATAGTAAAAAAAAAAAAAAGAGTAAAAATCCACAATACAATAAAATCAACATTGATACCCAGGAACCTTAGACATGGAAAATTTTGTCAAATTAACTACAGAGAGTGTATTGTAAGGACTGTCTGGTACTGGATGAACACCAATGATGCGTCCTGCAAAAGAAGCCAGTGTGCCTGCTTATATGACGGTGAAAAAGTTTGGGAATTCCTGTACTCTACTTTACCAGATTCCAAATTGGACATGGTAGTCCAGGAAAGAATGTGAAAGTGTCAGATTTTAAAAAGGTGGAAGAAAACCAATGAAAGCATTGAGATTAACAAGTACAAAAATGTGATACAGAGGGAAATGAAAAGAAAAAGGAATTAATTACTAAAGTTATAGAACAGTTTTAAGGTTTATTGTTGGGAAGCAGATTGTCTATCTAGCTCTTCTTAGATGCAAACAACCATACTCAATAGAGCATTAAAGAGAATTAGAGAATTAGGGCAAAAGAAGCTCTAATACTACCCAGAGGAGAAAAAAATAAATAAAAACAGGACTCATAAACCCTTATTAAAGAGACATTCACGACTGATTGGAAGTTTGCTCTCATTTGGAAAAAATAATGGCAAGCCTTCCAAAAACTCCTGAGACCCAAAAAAGCTTTATCTACATCTACTTGGTCATAAGTGCCAAATAGCATCAGAAAAAAAATATATAATCAATATTTCTTGCTACTTTGAAATACCAGGTAGTAAATACTAAAGCTTTGGAGGAAATTTAACCAGGTAATTACCGAGCCAAACAAAAGAAAACTTGAAGCTACTGTTAAAGTGAAAAGAATGGGTAATTTCAAATACACTATTAAATCAGATAGAGTTCAGTATATTAGAAATAACCCAGTGAGAAATTTGTATAATTTAATACGGTGACTCAGCCAGTAATTCGCTCATAACCTTGGATATAATCAGCATGCCATGGCCGTGGGATGTAAATGTAAGGTGGAACCTTTTATTACCACCCTAGTTTGCTTCATCTGTCATAAACCAGTTTAATGTTTTTGGGTATCTTGTTCACTTGGTTTGACTTTCAAGGTTTGTTTGTCGTAGACATAGATTATAGAGCAGTGAACAAGAGGAGAGCATCTCTTTATCAGATTCCCCATGAAATCCAACAATACTGGACCCCTGCATTTGGCCACCTAAGACTTAACCCTCTGAACAAGATAAGTTCATGTCTGTAGGTAAAAGTTCTTAACCCTTTAAAATGATAGACAGAATTATGTTTCCATGGATATGTGATCAGTATTTTTAAAGAGAGGCTATCATTGGCCATTTACCTGAAAAAGTTAAGAAAGACCTTTTATTAATTTGACAATATAGTGCCTTCAATGTATAAGATGCTAAATTCTGTGATTATAAAAGCAACGTAGACAGTAATTTCCCTGGAGCAATTCTCAGTCCCATGGGGTAAACAAGCCCCAGACAATTTCAAAAATGCATTCTATATTACAGTAAAGAGACGCATAGAACTAATGGACCCAGGGAATTACAGGGGGAAAAAATGAACAGACTAGGTTTCTTCCTGAAATTGTCTGAAATGGTGGCAATTAGGGACCAGAGTTGGGACAGCAATACAGGAGAGTTAAGGAAATAGGTCTAGAAACATATGCATTGAGAGAATCAGTGTGCATGGGGAGAGACAGCTGCTGAGTTTGGCTGGGATTTCTTCCTTTCTTTCTTCCTTTCTTCTTTCTTTCTTTCTTTCTTTTTTTCTTTCTTTCTTCCTTCTTTCTTTCTTTTTCTTTCTTTCTTTCTTTCTTTCTTTCTTTTATTCAGTTATTCTTTCTTTTTTTTTTTTGAGCAATCAATTTTAAGAGCCTGGATCGCTGAGTTTATTTCTCATCTTGCTCATGCATGTGGAAAGATGCTAGGCACCTGTGACATAGCTAATTAAAATAAATGCTCTTGTTGCAGCATTGTGGGTGGCTAGGGAAGTAATATCTCACTCTTCTCTAGCAGGTCTACCATACACTAATGGAAGAAAAATGTCAAAATGTCCTACCAGATGTCTCTCCTAATTGATACAACAACTGATGTGCAGAGATGACAAATGCCAAAATGAAAGGAGGTGTAAAGAAAAAAATGGATCCAGTATATTGGGTTTGGAGATTAAATTGGTGAAATTTTGTTTAAAAAATATCATCTATCATACATACTTTAAGAAGATGAAAATTAAAAGTAGCAAGCGATCTCTCTCTTCTGCTTCTTATCTGCCCTGACCTACAGAAAATTTGTTTAAACTGTTGATTTAAATCATTTTAGGAAACCATAATGAGGATAGTTCAAAGGCAGTTAATTAAATTCTCTAACCTTAGAGTGTTCTGGCTGTTTAAAAAATGGTCAGCATGCATGTGTTGCACTATAAAGACTCCTAGACTCATTTTCAGCCAAGTGTAAAGCAGGAAAATGCTGATGAGATTACGCACACACACACACACAGATGGGAACATGTATCATAAAAACCTGCATGCTCTGATTTCTGCAAAGCTCCCTATCTGCTCCTTGATGGTGGTGGTTTATTAGGAGTATCCACATGGAGCCAATGAATCACCTGAGCAAATATAAAGTGAAATGGAGACTGCACTCTGCAGCAAAGAAGAAAAAGTATTTTGGAAATGACCCCACTGATCTGGGTCTGGGTTTCTAATTGAGCAGCAGGGATAAATAAATTGTCAGCCATCTCTTTGTTTCTCACATCCGAAGAGGCTGGAGGTTTATTAAATAGAATGCACAGCAAAAACGGAGTCAGCAGGAATGTAGCTAATCCTGTGTCTACCTCTAGGTTGGGAAAGAGCAGTGTGTGATGCTTTGCTAGCAAGCTCTGGGTGCTGAGTCGGCTGGTGAGGTTCCCTTGCAGAGTAAGGAGGGCTGCAGCAGGAAAACGGGAAACAGCGAAGGAAAGGGTTTCCCTGAGCATGTATTTGAGAGGTAAAATCGTATAATTTTCTGCCAGAAAGCAGAAAGCAGAGCCAATTTCAGGAAGCAGCACTTTCCAATTTTAAAAAATAAATTTTAACCCATAATTTTTAGGGAACATTAGGGAGGTAATCAAGAGAAAGAGAGGAAAGAACCAAAATCAGATATTTCTCAAGCACAGGAGTCACAGAACCATGGGAAGAGCACAGGCATTGGAGTGCAGACACCCGGATAAATTTCCTAGCTGTGTCGCATGGTCACTGGGATTGCTAACATTGGCCAAGGTATTTCATATAAACAGCCAGTACATTTTAGGTATAAGCTGTATGTTAGGCATCAATATTTAATGCATCATTTTACCTAGTTCTCTATAGCTTCATTTTATTTAAAGTTTGGGAGACATTAAGTATCCTGTTCAAGGTTATGTAGCAAATAAACAGTCAGGATTTTAACTCAGGTCTGTATGACTATTCCTATCCCAATTACATTCTCTGTGAAGAGCAAAGATGCTCTTACTAATCTCCCAAGGCATGTCGGTCCACATAGTAACATTAATAACTGTTGATTTTCTCTCTTCCTGGCTGTACACATTTGATTGATGCAAAAAATTAAACTTCACCTCCAGAATATACATAGATTCCATCCACTTCTCTCTACCTTCATTACCAGACCCTACTACAAAACTGCCATTACCTCACCCCTGGGCTACTGGCTTCCATGGTGTGACCCCTTCTTCATTCCACCCTCACCATGACCTATGTGAGATGCATGCTATCTTCTTGCTTAAAAAACCCTCCAATAGCTTTGCATTGGGCTTGGAAAATAAAAAATCCAAATCCCTTACTGGCTTATAGATAGATCCCTGCTATGTGGCATTAGTCCTCCTCAGACTTTGTATCCTAATACAACCCCTTCACATATTGCACTGTGGGTGCATTGCCTTTGCATCTTTCAAACAAGCCAGCACACAGCTCTCTTACAGCTTGTAGTTATTCCTGTTTCCTCTGCCTAGAATTCTCCTTCCCCCTTTTTTCCCGTAGTAGGATATTTCTTGATAGTCTGCTCTCAGCTCAAGTGTCACCTCTTCAAAAGAACCCTCTCTGACAACCCTGTGACTCTATGTTGACTTACTTGATTCTTTGCGTTGGCACTTTTCAATATCTGAGGGTTTTCTTATTCATTTATTTGGGTTTTTTCTTATTTATTCACAGATTGTTCACTTACTCATTTCTGCCGCACACCCTCTAGAATTGCATTGTCAATATGGTACCCACTGCCAACATATAGTTGTATAAATTAAATTTAAAGATTTTTAAAAATTAGTTTTTCTCTCATACTAGCAACATTTCATGGGCCCAATGCCCACAGATGGCTAGTAGTGACTATGTTGGACAATGGAGATACTGTATATATCATTGCTCTCACTGAAGAAAATTCTTTTGGATAGCATTGCACTACATTGTAAGTATGCTTCATGAAAGCAGGAAGAAGGTTTATCTTATTTGTTATTACTGAATCTCCCAGATAGTGTCTGGCAGATGATAAACTGTCTCAGAAGCATTTGCTGAATGAGTGAATGAGTAGATGAACAAACAAATGTTGTATATAGAGAGGAGTCTAATTTTTCAGGAGGAGATGCCACTTGAAGATATCACAAAGAGTTAAGCTGATGACTTAATGGTTCTTTTATCACAGGAGAAGTCTCCCTAGGAGCACTTTGAAGATGTAAGTTATTCCACCCAGAAGGGCCAGGATATCAGCACCAATATTTGGACTTTAGCAGTTCTACTTCACAAAGAAGCTATCAATGAAGCATATTAGTTAGTGCAACCTCCTATTCAGTTGTGAGTCCTACACTAACTACCAAGCCAGCTTTTGGACCAACTCAAGAGTTACTTCTTTATTTAACACTTCTGAACAGTAGTGAAGCTCATATGCATAAAAGGCACACAGTGTTCTGGCAACCTTTGCACAACAGACAGTACAAAGAGCTTACGGACTAATAAGCCCTCAAAATAAAGGAACCTATAAATACACAACCAAGATGCCTTGTGTTAAGTGCTAACACAACTAGGGTGTGCAGGAGTGAAGCAATGAAATGAGTGATTGTCCTGCATCTGGAAGGGATGAAGAGTTAATATGTCACACAGAGAGGTGACTGGAAGCTGGGTCACAAAGGATGAGCAGGAATCTATCAGCAGGTCAATCAAGAAGAGACATTTTTATCAGAGAAGAGAGTGTCCAGAGCCAAATAAGATGTTTGATGGTTCAGTGCACTTGGGAACTTGAGGCAGATTGGAACTAGTGGAATGCAGAGAGTGAGGACAATCACAAGGTGACAAGGCAGCAGAGGGAGGCACATGGATGACGAAAGACCTTCTGTGAACAACATAGGATTTGAATAATGTTAGACAGATGACTTAGAGCCACTGAGGAAGCATAAGTTAAGGGAGTAACATTATGAAAACTTTATTCTAGAAAGATTCTTCTAGAACAGAAGTTCTTCGTTCTTGTGTGTGTGCCATGGACCGCTTCAGCGGTCTAGAAAAGCCAATATATTCTTAATTTTTAAAAAGACACCTAGACTTTTAAACAAGACCAATTACCTTGAAATTCAGTGGCCCAAAATTGTAATACAGCAATATATATGCTTTATTAAATGCATTAAATAATAGATCTAGCAGCAGGTCTAATAATGACAATAGTTTTGAATGGTGGTGAGCTTACATGATATTTGAAGATATTTACTACAGTTGTAATGCATTATAAAAATGTCTGTGATTGATTTGGTGACAAGATCACTGCTACTGTAAATAATATTGAGGTTTGTTGCCTCTATTCATGTTGGAAGAAAATACTAAATTTCAAATAAGAAGTAGTGAAAATAAAGATAAAAGTTTTTTTCATTCAAGTTTATGGACCACTGAATTTTATCCATGGATCCAGATTAAGTCTCTACTCTAGCTGCTATGGAGAAATAACTTTTGGGTGCAAAAATGAGGGTGAATGTTGTGGGTCTGGGGACAGGGAAAACAGTTAGGAAGATACTGCCATTGTTCTGGTGCACGATAAGGGAACTTGAACTGAAAAGTTTCTTTAAAACTGATGCAGCACATGTTTGCTTCCAAAATAGATAATTTAAAGGGTAATGACTTGTGTTAGAAATGATTGATTGCAAACCTACTATAAATTGGTACCCCTTTACTTTATATAACATATACTTTATAGTGCTTTAAATATATGCAAGCATCAGAAACACAGTGTTTCCAGAAAGATATAGTTGTGCTAATCCTGTTTGCAAAACTCATTGGAAACATGGTGGGAAAAAAACTGAGTACTTCTCAAACCTGTTGTTCCAGAATGGGAGGGAAGCCCTTTTGTATATTTTATGTCTTTGTTTTGTTTTTAAACATGTGCACATGTGTGTACACACACACACACACACACTGTTTAATACCCTCAAGTCGGTGACAGTAACAAATAGCCTAGAACCAGAAGAAGTAAATTTTTACCTTCCTTTATTTCAACACAAGCATTTCAAGTACAGCATGTTTTGGATCCAAGAACATGTTATAAAGGAACAAGGATCCAGGCAATCACCTTTCAAGACCTATTTATCTCTTAACTTAAACTGAAAGCTTCTATCTTGTTTTAACTCTTAAATTGTACTGTCTTTTTTTATAGTGCCTTATTAAATTCTCTAGACTCTAGGCAGAAGTTTTAAAGTAGTATTTCTTACTCTTCATTTTTATAGCCTGTAGCAGTGGTGAAGGAGAGAGAAATGTTTGGAGAGGGAAAGGTTTGGACATGATCACTAGTTTTTATATGTTTTCTTGTTTCACATCTGACCATTTTGTCTCTCCAAGCAGAAGCATGCTTTGACATGAAGGCCCTGCTGAACATGGTGCACTTTGCTTGAAGATCTGTGGACGGAGAGAAATAATACATCTTATCTCAGAATAGAATAGGTCTTAAATGTAAAACTTGAGAGCCAGAATTTCTGGGTTCCTGACTTTTTCAATTATTAGCTATGTCATCTTGGGAAAGTCTAATTTACTCATTGTACAAAAATGCATGAGGTTAGAACTTATAGTTTCTTTTTCAAAGAGTTAAATTAATGCACTTAAAGTACCCACATCAGGGTTAGGCATATAATTGCTTAATAAATGTTAGGTGCTATTGTTATTATTATCTGCATGAAGAATGCACACAGGCTTTCTACATAAGTAGAAATTTCTATATACATTGTGGGGCAAAAGTAGGTTTAATTATTAAAAACTGAAATATAATTAAAAAATAGTAACACAAGAATAAATTTTGACCCTAGCCAGTGACACAGTGGGTAGAGCGCCACCCTGCAGCACCCAAGTCACTGATCAGCCCAGGATTGCTGGTTCTATCTGGAGGGTGCCAGCTCAACCCCAAGCTCACCAGTTTGAGCCCCAGTCAGGGCAGGTATGAGAAACAATCAGTGGCAAAACTAAGTGGAAGAACGAGCTGATGCTTCTCTCTCTTTCTCAAAAAAATAAAGGAAAAAGAAGGAAGGAGAAAGTGAGAGAGAAAGAAAACAAAAAAGAAAAAGGAAAAAGAACAGAAAGGATATTTTTTATGTTTTGCAAACTAGGGAAAAGAGATCATTATGCATATGACTTCTTTGAGACTGGTGACATGGTTTTTATTTGAAACAATTAGAAGATAAAATTTGGATGAATGTCCAAATTCCTAGTCAAAACAATCCCATCCAATTAGGATTTAACTTGAAAAATATATAAAGCTTACACTGATCTCTTGGTCCAGGTTAAAAGAGCAAAAAGCACCTACCTTTTCCCCCCAGCCATATAGAAGCACTAAGAAAATGAAAAGTCAACAACAGTAATAAAGGAGAAAGCTCTTCACAGTTGTGAACCATTGGGGATTGTTATTTCTCCAAGTTAAAAGTTCAGCTGCTTTTGCTTCTAGGTTCTTAGCTAAGCCTGTGGACAAAATGGGAAGGTTATTGCACTGGAAGGAATTTTTAACAAACTAAAGCAGATGGAGTGAAAGAGATGTGCATTTATGTAGTCCTTGGTGGTATGTCAAATAGTAGATGTGCTGTTTTTCCTAACATTTGTCCCTCTGAAGATAAAACCTGTCACTTCTTGTTTATGTTATAGATAGAAGCATAGGTGTGTGGGTGGTGAAAAACAGAAGGAATTTGTTCTTCAAATAGCGTTACCTTTTAAAACCCTAGTTGTACAATTTCACTACACACACATATATACACATACATTATTCCTATTGAAGTATAACAAATGATCACCAACTTGGTCACTTAAAACAACATCCATTTATTATCTCAAACAGTTTTGTGTGTGAGAAGTCTTGCACAGCATGACTGAGTTCTCTGTTCAGGATATGGAAAGTTCAAAGCAAGATGTCAGCCAGCTGTTTCTTCATAGGGAGAGATCTCTCTCTACTCCACCTCAGATTGTTGCAGAATTCATTCCCTTGCAGTTATAAAACATCTTAAGTCACTAAGCTAGAAAACAAGGGAACATTTCAAACTCTCAACAATCTAGATTCAAGGTCTGCACACTTTACTCCATGCTAGTGGTTCTTAAATGTTAGGATGCATTTCAATCAATGTATGAGAACTTGTTGAAGATGTTAATTTTTAGAACTCCCTCCCAGACTTGTGATTCCTGGTTTGAGAATTATTTGCAGTCATGGTTTGGGAATAGCTATTTGAGATCTCTTGCTCGATAGCAATGTTTTCCACAGATTCCAAAGAATCTCAGTGGCTGACATGAGCCTGCCTACTTGAAGAACAGATACTTTAACACAAAATAAAATTAGAATACCATAATTACATAATAAAAGATAATCTTTTATGTTCTTATTGTTCTCCCTTCTTCATAAAATGGTAACAAATTTGTCATGGAATGCACTAATCCAAGGTTTTCAAAAGGCCACTTCTGAAATCTTGTTCTAGTTCTAAAAGAGAATTTCCAAATCAAAGGCATTTTGACCATGAGATAGGTTG
Source organism: Saccopteryx bilineata (assembly GCF_036850765.1). Lineage (NCBI taxonomy): Eukaryota > Metazoa > Chordata > Mammalia > Chiroptera > Emballonuridae > Saccopteryx > Saccopteryx bilineata. Next base: position 57,231,242 of record NC_089491.1, read on the forward strand.
TTTCGAGAGATGCCAGTAACCACATAAGCAATATTTATTATGCACTGAAGGGCTGCAGAGCATTACCAGACCTTGAAAGTGCAATTACAGGAATACTCAAGGGGCACTCATGAGTCTGGAACTATATAGGGTTTGAATCATGGGTGGAGCTATTATTTTGGGGAAAATTTGTGAGGATTGCTCTGGAAACAGACTTTAAATACAAGAGGATACAATATGGAAGAGAGAAGAAACCTACAATAGCACCCAGTAGGTATTCTGTTAGGCCCACTACACAAATAATGACAAATTATTAAAATATGCATTGTCCCCATTGTAGAGTAAAAGATGATGATGCTTAGAGATACCTCCCCAGGGCCTGATAGCTCATCAGGAGTAGGAATTGGGGTCTATCTAACTCTAAAGCCCATATTACTTATATAAACTTCTGCTGTGTAGTCACTAGGAGGTAAAATGTGTATGCCTTGAATAGTCAGAGAATCTTTTAAGAAGTGAAGTATTAAATTGACAATCCTCATTCTTTTATATGTGGAGTGAGGAGAAGGAATGATCTGCCATGTATGTATGTCAGAGTAGACAAGAAACCTATCTTGTTGAGATCACACTAATAATGTATAGTAAATATAAGGAGGAAAGAAACTTTCTAGAAGGAACATCACAAAAGACTTGATTTGAACATGGGTTTGAGGAAAGTTTTCCTTAATATACCATGCTTTGGCTAAAGAGGAGTAGGAGTGAATTCAGAAAAGGAAGGAGGGTTTTCGGGGATACATGCTTGATGGGGACAGCATGTACAAAGGCCCTGAGGTGGGAAAAAGCAAAGTTTACTCAGGGACCTGAAATACATCAAGCATAGTTGGAGTCCTGATAGGAAGGGAAAGAGTAAAGGAGCATGTGGCTGAAATACTTGACATGGCAAGCTATGGAAGACTGTTGCAGGTCTACTAAAGTTTCTTATTATTACCCCAAGAGAAAAAAAAAAACAGTAAGAGTGTTTAGTTGGGTGGGAACAGATGACAGGTTCATTATATGATCAGATTAGCAATGAGTATCCTTCTTCATAGTCCTGAGGAAAGATTGTAGTAACTGATAGTGAGGATGGAGAAAAGAAAAGATATCAATGATACTGAAGAAATGATGATGATATAAAGAATTGGATGATAGATTAAGAAATAAGAAAATAAATAATAATGATAGCTAACACTTATTAAATGTTTGCTATATAATGAAGTGTAAGAGTAGATATTTTTCATGGATTAGCTCTAATTTTTTACAATAACTAGGTGATAATGTATCAGTTACTATACTTTTGGCTTCAAGTCACAAAAATGACAACTTAATATGGTTAATGTTATACTACACAATAAGTCTGCAAATATGGTAGTTTTCTTGTTGATTTATCAGCTTTAAAGTCATCCAGGACCCAGGTTTACTCTGTGTGTCCACTGCCATCTTTAGTGTGCACTGGGACCCTTTGGGTAGCTTTCATCATGGTGGCAAGCTGGCTAGAGTGATGCCGATCGTCACTACACACGTAGCTAAGTCCAGAAGGAAAAGCCTTCCATCCCTGTCTCCTATCACCTCCCTTCCTCTCTAGTAAGCACTTGTCCTAGTTTGATGGTTATTTCCCTTGTTGTTTCTTTCTGAAAATAAAAGTAAATATGAAGATCTATATATCTCCTCTTTTCTTACAAAGGATAGCATACTATTCATATTGTTCTGCCCACAGATTTTTAATACTTAACAATATACCTTGACAATCACTCCATAGTGATATATAAAGCTCTTTCTCCTTTTCAAAGCTGTATCACATTCCATTTATGGGTATTAACATTATTGATTCCACCAGTCCTTTATTGGTAGACATTTGGATAAATCCGAGCCTTTTGCTATTGCAAATAGTGTTAGAATGAATAAACTGGTTCATATATATCATCTCATTTTTTTTCCCAATGTATCTTTAAAATAGATTCCCAGAAGAGGAGTTGCTCTATTAAAGGGTAAATACATGTGTAATTTCAGCAGTGAACACAATTTCCCTTCACAATGGCGTGCTGTATCTTTGCTTTCCTACAGCAACATATCAGATGTTGGTTTCCTGGTAGCCTGGCTAGTGATGATTTTGTCAGACTTTGGACTTTTGCTAATCCAATAGATAAAAAGTAGAATCACATTATATTCTATATTGCATTATTAGTCTTGAAAGAAACATGACTAAACTTATTTTCATATATTTAGGGCTATTTGCATTATTTTTCTGTCATCTGCCTGGTTATATCATTTGCTCATTTTTCTATTGCATCATTAGTCTTTTTCTTCTAAAATTTGAGAGGGTCTTTCGGTGTTACTTATATATATTTGGATAGTATCTAAGTTTATAGCATTTTGTGATTCAAATAAAAAATATGTTTTCTATTTTTTTGCATTTTATTTTACTACTGATGCTTTTTGTTAGAGAAAGCTTTTATTTCTGTATACTCAAATTTATCAAATTTTCCTCATAATTAATGAAAGCACTTGTATGTTTTTTTATATTCAATTCTGTGCTCTATGTGGAATATATCTATTTTACATTGTGAGAAATCCATTTCATGTTATCTTTCTCCATAATTCTATTCAGTTTCTCAACTTGTTAAGAAGCTATATATCCTTCCAATAACTGATTTGAGAAATTGTCTTTATCATATTCTGAATTTTCAAATGTACTTGGACCTATTTCTGGACTTTCTATCCTGTTTTATTGGTTTATATTTCTCTTCTTACACCAATACATACTATTTTAATTGAAGAAACTTACAAAATAATATCTGTTAGCTATCCCTGTCCCCTTCCCAAACTGATCATTTTTAAAATTTTTCCTGAAATGGTTTGCTTACTTATTCTTCCAAATAAACTTTGTAACTGACTAAATATGGTTCCAGAAAAAAACTAAATGATGTTTTTATTAGAATTATATTATGTATATAAATTAATTCTGAGAATTAACATCTTTTGGATATTGAGTCTTTCTAAGAACATGGTATAACTTTCTATTTGATGAAGTATTCATCTTCTTTAAAATACTTTATTTTCATATAGCAGTTTTAGTTTCACAGCAAAATTGAGAGGAAGTTATAGAGTTTTCCCATATGCTTCCTTCTCCCACTCATGCATAGCTTCCTCCTTTAAAAAATCCCTTACCAGCCTGACCAGGCGGTGGCGCGGTGGATAGAGCATCGGACTGGGATGCAGAAGACCCAGCTTCAAGACCCCGAGGTCACCAGTTTGGGCGCAGACTCATCTGGTTTGATCAAAAGCTCACCAGCTTGGACCCAAGGTCTCTGGCTTAAGCAAGGGGTTACTCAGTCTGCTGAAGACCCACGATCAAGGCACATATGAGAAAGCAATCAATGAACAGCTAAGGTGTTGCAACGAAAAACTGATGATTGATGCTTCTCATCTCTCTCCATTCCTGTCTGTCTGTCCCTATCTATCCCTGTCTCTCTCACTCTGTCTCTGAAAAAAAAAATAAGTAAGTAAATATCCCTTACCAGAGTGGTACATTTGTTATCACTGATGAACCTACATTTATTCAAAGTCTGTAGTTAACATTATAGTTCACTCTTGGTTTTGAATATTGTACAGGTTTGAAAACTATATAATGACATGTAGTCACCATTATAGTATCACACAGAAGAATTTAACTGACCTAAAAATCCTCTGTGCTCGGCCCTGGCCGGTTGGCTCAGTGGTAGAGCATCGGCCTGGTGTGCAGGAGTCCTGGGTTCAATTCCCGGCCAGGGCACACAGGAGAAGCGCCCATCTGCTTCTCCACCCCTCCCCCCTCTCCTTCCTCTCTGTCTCTCTCTTCCCCTCCCACAGCTGAGGCTCCATCGGAGCAAAAGTTGGCCCTGGTGCTGAGGATGGCTCCATGGCCTCGCCTCAAGCACTAGAATAGCTCTGGTCGCACAGAGAGACGCCCCAGATGGGCAGAGCACCCCCCCCCCCACCCGTGAGTGTGCTCGGTGGATCCCGGTTGGGCGTTTGCGGGAGTCTGTCTGACTGCCTCCCCGTTTCCATCTTCAGAAAAATACAAAAAAAAAAAATTCTCTGTGCTCTGCCTGTTCATACTTCCACACTCAAACCCTGGAAACCACTGATTTTTTCACTGTTTCCATAGTTTTGCAATTTTCAGAATGTCGTATAGATAGAATTATATAGTAAGTAATCTTTTTAGATTTTTTTTCACTTAGTAATGTGTATTTAAGATTCCTCCATGTCTTTTTATGGTTCAATAGCTCGTTTCTCATTTCTTTCTATCCATAATTGATATTATGGTATGCACCACAGTTTATCTATATACCTACTAAAGGACATATTGGTTGCTTCTAAGTTTTAACAATTGTGAAAGAAATTGTTATAAACATCATGTTCAGGTCTCTGTGTGGACATACGTTTTCAACTCCTTTGAGTAAATACTAAAGCATGTGATTGCTGGATCATATGGTGAGAGTATATTTAGTTTTGTAAGAAACTGCCAAATTGTCTTCCAACATGGTGGCACCATTCTGCATTCCCACTGCAGTGAGTGAGAGGTCTTGTTGCTTTTATACCCTGGCCATTGTTTGCCTTTGTCAGCATTTAAACTTTTGCAATTGTTATAGGTTTGTAGTGGTATTTCACTGTTGTTTTAATTTGCATTTCTTTGATGACATCTGATGTGGAGCACGTTTTCCTATGCTTAATTTCCACCTGCACATTTTTTTGAAAATCTCTGGGCCATTTTTTAAAATCAGGTCGTTTATTTTCTTAATGTTGAATTTTAGGAAGTTTGTATATTTTGGATATCAGGCTTTTAGCAGATGTATCATTTGCAAATATTTTTTCCTAGTTTATGACTTGTCTTCTCATTCCCATGTTGTTTTATTTCTCAGACTAGAAAATTTTCATTTAATAAAGTCCAAATTATCAATAATTTCTTTTTTTTATTTATTTTTTCTTGTGGGAGAGACAGAGAGAGTTAGAGAGTGAGACAGATAGGAATGGACAGACAGGAAGGGAGAGAAATGAGAAACATCAACTCTTTGTTGCAGTTCCTTAGTTGTTCATTGATTGCTTTCTTATATGTGCCTTGACGGGGGGCTATAGCAGACTGAGTGACCCCTTGCTCGAGCCAGCAATCTTGGGCTCAAGCTGGTGAGCCTTGCTCAAATGAGCTCACACTCAAGCTGGCGACCTTGGCGTCTCGAACCTGGGTCCTCCACATCCCAGTCTGACACTCTATCCACTGCGCCACCACCTGGGTAGGCTCAATCATTTCTTATATGTATTGTGCATTTGCTGTTGTATCTAAAAAGTCATCACCATACCCAAGGCCATCAAGTTTTCCTCTATTATCTTCTAGGCACTTTATGGTTTTACATTTTACATTTAGGTCTTTGATCCATTTTAAGTTAATTTTTGTGAAGACTGTAAAGTCTCTGTCTAAATTTATTTATTTATTTGTTTGTTTATTTTGCATTTGACTATTCAATTGTTTCAGCACCATTTGTGAAAGAGAATATCTTTGCCACACTCTATTGACTTTGCTACTACTTTGTAAAAGATCAGTTGACTATGTTATTCTACTTGGAGCTATTTTATTTCATTGATCTATTTGTTCTTTCACCAATATCACACTGTTTTGATTACTGTCTCTTATAGTAAGTTTCAGAGTTCAGCTGTATCAGTCTTCTAGCTTTGTTCTTCTCCTTAAATATATTGGCTATTCTGCAGCTTTTGCCTTGTCATATAAACTTTAGGATCAGTTTGTCAATATTCACAGAATAGCTCAGTAGGATTTTTATTGGGATTATATTGAATTTATAGATCAAATTGGGAAGAACTGACACATTAGCAATATTGAGTCTTTCTTTCCATGAATATCTCTCCAGTTCTTAGTTCATCTTTGATTTCTTGCATTAGTTATATAGTTTTATTGATATAGATCTTGAACATATTCTGTTTGATTTATACCCAAGTATTTTATTTTAGGGATGTTAATATAAATGATATTATGTTTTAAATTTCAAATTCTACTTTCATTGCTAGTTTATAAAACAGTGATTGACTTATTATTATTATTATTAAGCTTGTATCCTTCCTATAACCTTGCTATAATTACTTAGTAGTTTTAGAAGGGGTTTTTCTGTTGTTGTTTTTTGTTCTTTCAGATTTTCTACATAGATGATATGTCACCTACAAAGAGTTTTATTTCTTCCTTCCCAATTTATATACCATCATTTACTTTTCTTGTTTTATTGCATTAGTTAGGACTTCTCATATGATGTTGGCAAGTAGTGGTAAGAGGGAACATCCTCGCCTTATACTTGATGTTAGTGGGAAAGATTTTAGTTTCTCACCATTTAGCACGGTATTAGCTGTATGTTTTTGTAAATATTTTTATCAAGTTGAAAAAGTTTCCTTTTATTACTTTTTCTTAAAAGACAAGGAATACATTTCTAGACCCTCTCAGCATATTTCTTGCCTTACCTTATTGGCCAGAATTGCATCACATGATCATTCCTGGCAATCACTGGCGTGAAATGGAATTACTAAGATTGGCTCAGAATCACAAGATTTACATTGGAAATAAAATGAGGCCCAACTTACACCAAACACATGACCAGTTTTCACATAAACATAATATTTTATCAACAAAGAAGCAGCAATAGAGGAGATAGTGAATGACCATTGAGTTGTCTGCCAGCAGTATTTGCCACAGTTCACCTCCTGGGCTACCCAAAGTTCATAACCATACATCACCCCACACATACCTTTAAGAGTAGCATGTCTACATTAAATATACTGATATCCTCCTCTATCAAGGAAACTTTATATCTTAATTAGTTTTTTCTTTGATTTGTTTTGTTTGGTTGTTTTTTCCTACTGAGGTGGGAAAGTATTCTCCTGCATCAGGTCTGAATATGACAACTCAGGTTCAGGTATTCTAGTTGCAAAAGAAAAGTTATTTAATCCTAGCACACCAAACTAGTATGCTAAAGAAGTAAATAGATGACTACAATTAAAACTACTATTTAAAAGAAGGGAAAAAAGAGAAAAAAAAAAAAAACCCTGAAGAATAGCATGTATCATATCTTATTATACAGGAAACATAAGAACTCTACTATGGTAAAAGTTAGTCAATCAATCTAGTCATCACTGGTTCTACCCTGAGGAGGATGTTTCTTATTGTTGAACTTCAAAGTGACATCTGAGATATACATTAAGTAGAATGTCCTCTTAGCATTCTGGGTATGAGTTGTAGAGCCTAAAAATCACTGTAGAGTTTGTTACATATTATATATATTCTGTAGGCATGTGGTAAATATAGCAATTTAGTACTCTGGTTCTGTTCTGGTCTTTTTTCCCCCAGTCTGTATCATATTGTAAAACCAGAGCCAAGAATCTTCCTGTGCTTAATCCTTGAGAATATCTATTTTTTTCGTCTAGTCACTGGTCCATTTCCTCTGCTAATCCAAGTAGTTTTAATTTTAGTGGTTGTAGTTAAAATATGAAATGATATATATTTATATTATATATATATAGTATTACTGTATATACCTTAAAATTTTTTAATTTTTAAATTTCATTTAGAAAATTAACTTAACAGGGTGACATTGATCAATAAGAGTACATAGGTTTCAGGTAAACATTTCTATAGCATTTGAACAGTTGATTATGTTGTATACCCATTACCCAAAGTCAAATCATTTTCCGTCACCATATATTTGTCCATCTTTACACTCATCCCTCCACCATCTCCCCCATCCTATCCCTGACATCCCCTCCCTCCTGTTAACCACTTCACTTTTATCTATGTCCATGAGTTTCAGTTTTATATCACAACTATGTGTGAAATCCTACAGTTCTTAGCTTTTTCTGATTTACTTAATTTTACTCAGTATAATATTCTCGAGGTTCATCCATGTTTTCCTAAATGACACTATGCTATCATTTCTTATGGCTGAGTAGTATTCTATTATGTATATGTAGCACATCTTTATCTAATCCTCTATTGAGAGACACTTTGGTTGTTTCTGAGTCTTGGCCCTTGTAAATAATGTTGCGAAGAACATGGGGAGCATGTGTCTTTAAGTACCAATGTGTTTGAGTTTTGGAGGTAGATACCCAGTAGAGGAATTGCTGGGTCATGTCGTAATTCTATTCTTAATTTTTTGAAGGACTATCATACTTTCTTCCATAATGGTTGTGCTAATTCGCATTCTTACCAGCAGTGAATGAGGGCTCCTTTTTCTCCACAGCCTCTCCAATGTTTGCTATTACCTGTCTTGTTAATAATAAGCCAGTCTAACAGTTGTGAGGTGAAATCTCATTGTAGTTTTTATTTGTATTTCTTGAATAGCTAGTGAAGATGAGTATCTTTTCATATGTCTGTTGGCCATTAGTATTTCCTCTTGGGAGAAGTGTCTTTTCAGGTCCTCTCCCCATTTTTTAATTGGATTGTTTTCTTGTTTGTTGCTGAGCTTTGTGAGTTCTTTATATATTTTGGTTATTAGTCCCTTATTAGAGCTACTGTTTGCCAATATCATCTCCCATTTAGTTGGCTGCCTGTTTGTTTTGTTGTCAGTTGCTTTTGCTGTGCAGAAGCTTTTTAGTTTGATATAGTCCCATTCATTTATTTTTGCCTTTACTTTCCTTGCCTTTGGGGTCAAATTTATAAATTGTTCTCTATGACCAAGGTCTATGAGTTTAGTACCTATGTTTTCTTCTATGTAATTTATTGTTTCAGATCTTTTATTTAGGTCTTTGATCCATTTTGAATTGATTTTTGTTCAGGGGGACAAACTGTAGTCAAGTTTCATTCTTTTGCTGTGGCTTTCCAGTTTTCCCAGCACCATCTATTGAAGAGGCTTTCTTTTCTTCATTGTGTGTTTTTGGCTCCTGTGTCCAAGATTATTTGTCCATATTTATGTGGTTTTATTTCTGGCCTCTCGATAATACATTTAATGTTATAGGAAGACACCTCTTTTAAATTTACTTTTGCCATCAGTCTTTTCCCCTTTTTTAACCAGATAATTATTAAAAGGAACACTTGGAAGATGCCAGAGGTCTATTGTTTTCTTAGGAGTATCTTCTGCCTCTTTCTGTTTGCTCAAGGTGTGAATTTCATTATTCCAACACTGCAAAGCATCAAATTATGGAAGTCTTAGTTTATTTAAATTTCAGACAATTGTCAGAAAGAGCTTCTCTTAGCAAGATAGGAGCTAACATACACAAATAGGCTAGATTTTCCATATATTAATATAGGTCTTGTTAATACAGATATCTTTACTGTAAAGAAATAAGGCAGTAATCAAACCAAACTAAACACTTTTTCTTTGAATGACAAAGCATATTAATTCCCAATCTAGGAATAGTGCAGTTCTTAACACCCTCCATCTCCGTCTTTCTTCAATTAAATTCTCATGTTAGGGTCTGTTACTTATAATGCACCATTCCTGATAATCCTTGGACTAAGCACATAGTTGATGGGTAGTGGCTATTGGATAGGTAATAACTGTGTCTGCCTCTGGTTTCTGGTTTACACAGCTGGACTGATGGAATTGAGAGAATGAATATACAAATACACCATGTCCAAACCATATATAAAGTAGAAATATGACCCATAATCTGCACAACCAGCCAAAAAAGCTAACCAACTATTTATAGTTACTATTCCAAGACGTCAGATTATTATCTCTAGCAACCTGTCCAGGAAACCAAACAATAATACTTGTAATAATCAGTTTAAAACAGCCAGAGCTTGATTAATAACTGACATATTTCCTAATTTTGTCCCCATTTCCAATGTAGGGCCAACTGGAGAAATTCAAATATATACATCTATTAAATTCTCACAATCACATAGGATCCCCACTTCTAGTTAGTCCACTTACAACTAACTACTCTAGGTCAACAGCCTCTAATCAGGACATGCCTAAAGCCTCTTTTTCTCTCCACTATAAAACATACCCACTCCTCTGAGCACCTTTGAGTTTCTGCCAAATACAAGAAATGTTGACTGATGCTTTTACTCTAAATAAATAGCCTTTGCTTATTCTTTTTTGGGTGGTCTTTTCTTTATTTCCACAGACGTGTCTTTCAACAAGAGCAAAACATGCTAGAATGAGAGAAAATGACTATTGGATAAGATGTGTTTGATATTGTTGAAGTAAAGTACACTGCTCAAGCAGGCACTTAGTTGTATTGTTCTGAAGTGTATAAACCATGAAGGGTAGATAAAGTAGCTTGGGGAATGAGGTATTAGAACTGATGTTAGATGGATTTCTACATCTAATGGCCAGGAAAAGCAATGTCAGCTTACGAGAGAGAGAGAGAGAAAGAGGGAGAGAGAGAGATCGGGAAGGTAGTAGAAAAACTACAGCAACAGGAAAATGGGTGTCAAGGAAGAGAGGTTTTTGAAGAAGAACATAATTGACAGCATCTAATGCTTCTAAGGGCTGAGTGGGTTTTGCAATATGGAGTCAATGGTGCCCCTAGCAGAAATGCTTCTGTGATAGCATGGATTCCAGAAAGTGAAGGTTATCTAGAAAAAGACCTGAAGAAAGGAAGACTAAGAGTTTAGAGAGCTTTCAACGAGTTTGGCTGTGTAAAGATAGGGGATAAAAATGGAGTAAGATGTGATTGGAAAGCTATCAAAAGATAACTAGGTTGTGCCTGTTTAAATGTTGGTGGAAGGATACATTTGACAGGAGTTAACTGCGGGTTCGATTCCCAGTTCAGGGCACACAGGAAAAGAGACCATCTGCTTCTCCACCTGCCTCCCTTCCTCTTCTCTCTCTCTCACTCTTCCCGTCCTGCAGCCATGGCTCAAATGGCTCAAGCAAATTGGCCTCAGGTACTGAGGATGGCTCCATGTCCTCACCTCAAGGGCTAAAATAGCTTGGTTGCCGAGCAACAGAGCAAGCCCCAGGTAGGCAGAGCACCGCCCCATAAAGGGCTTACCAGGTGGATTCTGGTCAGGGCCCTAACAAAAGTCTCTCTGTACTGCCTCCCACTTAATATAAAAGAAAGAAAGAAAGAAAGAAAGAAAGAAAGAAAGAAAGAAAGAAAGAAAGAAAGAAAGAAAGAAAGAAAGAAAGAAGAAAGAAAGAAGAAAGAAAGAAAGAAAGAAAGAAAGAAAGAAAGAAAGAAAGAAAGAAAGAAAGAAAGAAAGAAAGGAGGGAGGGAGGGAGGGAGGGAGGGAGGAAGGAAGGGAGGAAGGAGGGAAGGGAGGAAGGAAGGAAGAAAGAAAAGAAAGGGGTGAAATGATTATGTGGAAAAGGAAAATAAATTACAATATATCAGATTCCTGAGGAGATTAGAGGGGAAGGATCTAAAGCTTAGATGATAGAAGGAATAGTACCTTTAATCCAACCGGTGAGAAAATAGTACTGTTATCTAGGCCAGTGGTTTTGTCATTTTTAAGAGGTTTCCTTTGGAAATTTTTTATTTTCTGAGTAACATGAAGTGAGATTGGAAATATTTCAAGTGGTCACTGTGAGAATTGGAGATAGTTTACCAGGGAAGTGATGCAACAAATGTAAGGTATGAAGGCCCAGTGAGGTTTATGAACTTGAAGTTAGTGTTTTATTAGTAAATTTATCCAGGAGTGTGAGGTTGTACATTATAACCGACATGGAGAAATAAAGTCACCAGAGAGATGCCAGGCTAGGCAGAGAGGGAAAAGAAAACATTCATGATGGATGAGGTAATATTAGTTTGGAGAGTGGATATAGCCCAGGACTGAGGTTTGAGAGGTTTAGATGCTAAAACAGCCCCAGTCTTCTAAGGTTGCAGAAAGAGCAAAGCTTTGCAAGGTTTATGCAAGTCACGCCAGTATATCCAGGCACTTCAGTGTAATCCTCTTGCAGTCCTTTTCTGCCTACTAAGAATAGTTTTAGTGCATTATTGGATTGAGTCCAATTTGTTTGGGGATAATACAAAGATAATATTTTGTAAGATTAACAAGCTTCTATTGCAATTTTGGAATTCATATTTTATGTGTCTTAGAAGCACAAGCTTAAAAATGGAATGAGCAAAATGATATTATCTTCACATAATAATTATTATTAGAATTAATTGAGTGCTTACAATAAGCCAAAAGACTGCCAGATGTTTGCCTACATTGCCTCATTGTATCCTCTCAACAACCATATAGCTTAGATTCTATTATTATCTCCATCTTACTATCAAGGCAACTAAGGCTGATAAAGTGTTTTGTTAGAGGTTCTGCTGGAAAGTAATGGAGCCAGGACCAGAACCCTGGACTTTCTCAGGGAAAACTGTGATGTCAACAAAAGTGATCTTCAGGAACACCTCAGTTCTTGCAACTGTCTCCCTTAAAGCTTTACTTTCTTGGATCTTGCCTGACACTTCTACTTCTGCCAGATGACACAGCTTCTATCTCCTTTCCAACTAAGGCAATAAAACAATCTTCGCTAATGGGTTAATCATGTACTCCCAGACATCTTATTCATAATTTATTAGGAAAATTCCTAGAGACAGTGGCCTAAAATCAAAGAGATAGCTGTAATGGTGCTTTTACTCTCCCATCTTCAAGCCACTGTGCTATAAAACTACAGAAGAGGTGACAGCACTCTTTCATACTGCAGAGCTCTAACAATTAAGATGTATAAAGCTCTGGAGCTGATCGCATTGTCATCTTTCTCAGTAGAAGTGAGCAGGTCTATGGGGATGGGAGAGCAGAGAATTGACACAGATTATAGGTTCATCAAAGCTCATACTAATTAGGAAGCAACTTCTCTGATGTGCCCCTTGAGTTTTCCAGTCATCAAGGAAAGAGGCATTCTTGTGTGTGCGTGCATGCATGCATCTGTGTGCAATCACGTGTGTGTATTAAAACTGCTTTAGATTTCTTTTTTGTACGTATTCTTTTTAAAAATTTTAGCTCTATGGAAGTATTGCTGACACAATTGTAAGATATTTGAAGTATTCGTTGTGATGATTTGAATATGTATACATTGTAAAAGTATTCTCCCATCTAGTTAATTAATACATTCATCAACTCACGTATTTTTAGGACATATATTTCTCAAAATAAATGAATTATAATTCACTTTCCTGATCCTAATACATATGCAAAGATGGAAAAAGAGAAGAAGAGACCATAGCATTTTGCCTATCTCTATAATGCAATAACATCTACCTTAGATGGTCAAGCAAAGACAGCACAAAACATCCAAAAATTGGGATCTCACATTTGTAAAGTAGTTCAGTTGATTTTTAATCACCTCTTACCGCTTTTTCAGAGAAAACTTCAAGGCAAGGAGTTGGATGAAGATGGGAGTAATATGCTGATGGGCTGGGATACTGTTTAACAAATAGATTGGCAGGTGGGAAGTAAAGGAGATGGAAACCAGAGGAGTGAGTTTAGAGAAATGAGTAAGTCACTCAGCTTGGATAGAGACCCAAGCAAAATGAGAACATGAATCAGATGCCTTAGAACCCGCACATGTCCTAACCCCCAATGTCACTGTGTCTGGAGAGAGAGTCTTTAGGAGGCAAAGGGTACAGGAGATCAGAAGGTTGGAGCCCTAATGTGGTAAAATTGTAGCCTCCTAAGAAGAAGAGAGATGCCCCACCTCCCTCCCAAAGAACCCCGTTTCCTGTCACCACACGAGGTCACAGCACAAAGGTGGCTGTCTACAAAGCCAAGAAGAGAGCCCTCATGAGAGACTGAACCCTGCTGACACCTTGACCTTGGACTGTTCAGTCTCCAGACTGTGAGAAAACCAACTTCTGTTGTTTAAGCCATTTAGGTTGTGGTATCTTGTGATGGCAGCCAGAACAGTCCATGACAGTGTGTGTGGGTAGGAGGTGGTGGCCGTTGTGAAGAGTGTGGTTAAATTTAGGTCATCCCTGTTAGAATAAAACTCCCACAAGGCAAGGAGTGTCCATTTAACTCAGTTTACAATAAGGAGCCCAGTGTTGATGTAAAGCAAGTACCTCATAATTACCAGTAAATCTTTCTTTCTTTCTTTCTTTCTTTCTTTCTTTCTTTCTTTCTTTCTTTCTTTCTTTCTTTCTTTCTTTCTTTCTTTCTCCTTCCTTCCTTCCTTCCTTCCTTCCTTCCTTCCTTCCTTCCTTCCTTCCTTCCTTCCTTCCTTCCTTCTTTCTTCTTTCTTTCTTTTTCTTTTTTTTTTTGTATTTTTCTGAAGTGAGAAGCAGGGAGGCCGAGAGGCAGACTCCCGCATGTGCCCGACCAGGATCCCCCCTCCCCCCAGCATGCCCACTAGGCAGCAATGCTCTGCTCATCTGGAGTGTTGTTTTGTTTTCTGTTGCAACCGGAGCCATGCTGGCGCCTGAGGCAGAGGCCATGGAGCCATCCTCAGTGCCTGGACCAACTTTGCTCCCATGGAGCCTTGGCTATGGGAGAGAAAGAGAGAGAGAGAGAGAGAGAAGGGAGAGGGGGAACTGTGGAAAAGCAAACGGGCACTTCTCCTGTGCCAGGAATTGAACCCAGGACTTCCCCACACCTGGCCAATGCTCTACCACTCAGCCAACCAGCCAAGACCTCCTGTTTCTTTTCTTTTATTTATTTATTTTTATTTTTTTGTATTTTTCCGAAGCTGGAAACAGGGAGAGACAGTCAGACAGACTTCCATCCACCCGGCACGCCCACCAGGGGCGATGCTCTGCCCACCAGGGGGCGATGCTCTGCCCCTCCGGGGTGTCGCTCCACCGCAACCAGAGCCACTCCAATGCCTGGGGCAGAGGCCAGGAGCCATCCCCAGCGCCTGGGCCATCCTTGCTCCAATGGAGCCCTGGCTGCGGGAGGGGAAGAGAGAGACAGAGAGGAAGGAGGGGGTGGGGGTGGAGAAGCAAATGGGCGCTTCTCCTATGTGCCCTGGCCGGGAATCGAACCCGGGTCCCCCGCACGCCAGGCCAACGCTCTACCGCTGAGCCAACCGGCCAGGGCCCCTCCTGTTTCTTTTAAATTAACAAGTATTGCCTGCCTGTCTTGCTCTATGAATCCAGTTGGCTCCCCTGTTTACTTTCCCCTCTGCTTCCACCAAACTTCTGTTTACCTGAAACCAGAGGTCCAGATACAGCAACGTTGCAGGTTCTGGGTTATACAAGGCAAGGTTGGAGTAAAGTTTTCTAATAAACTGGAGAGTTGAGAGGCTACGCCCATTAGGTCTGACTCTTTCACATGCTTCAGCATCTCTGTTAAACTAAAGCTGCAGCCAGCTGTATGCATTTTTAGGTGCAGAACTCATCTAAGATGAACTGTTTCATGTAAGGACACCTGCAGTTATCAATAAGTAGGTATTATATGATAGTGTAGCCAAAAAAAAAACAAAACACTTTTCTCACTATCTTAATCATTGTGTTAAAAGACTGTTTAAGAAACCTGGAAGTAACTAGATGTCACTAAGAAGGGGTGGAAGGGCAACTCTTCATTCTCCTGGGACAGCACACCCACAGCATAATTGACATCAAGGAAACCTTCCTTCTGACTCAGAAGAGGGTGGTCCTGGGGGGTTCCCCTCAGGTGGAGAGCAGCTGTGCCCCCTCAGACTTACCCTTGTTAACCATTGGATGCTCCAGTTTAGCAACATGGACCTCAGAAAAGAATATTTGCAAGGTTGGCAAAGACTAGGTCTTTGCCTTCTATAAGGCTTCAGAGCCAGAATAAAATGGCCGTGGCCATTTAGAAGAAAGATTAATTCTGATTCTGCTCCCATTATTAGGGAAAGAACCAGGATGGGGGTCAGGGGGTGTGTTAAGATCTTCAATTTTTTTCAACCCTTTATTTTGTACATTATACATCAACACTCCAAAATCCTTTCTTATTCCAGATTTTGTATTGCATATATTAAACAAGGCTGATTGCTAATTCTTACAGGGTCCTAGACAGTTAAGGAGTGTGTGTGTGTGTGTGTGTGTGTGTGTGTGTGTGTGTGTGTGTGTGTGATAGAGAGAGAGTGAGGTAGAGAGAGAAAGAAAGAGAGAGAGAAAAAACCAGGCTCAACACCTGCCCTTCTCGTCTTCATCTCTACCTCTACCTTTACCCCCTAGCTCCCATGAAAACCAGAAGGGGCCCTGAGGTCAGGAACCAGGATCCAGAGCTGTTTCCCTGCACAGGACCACAGATCCTCCTAACATGCATCACCCTCTCTTGTCCACAGTACAACCTGGGTTGAACTGAGGTCCTAAACCTCGAAACCACTATATAACCATGTATAAGTAAAAAACATAAACACATCTAAATGGAACAGACATATAATTAATCTTTCAAACCTGGACACCTTTGAGAGTGAAAGAAAGAACTAGTGACAGATACTAGGGCAACAGGATAAAACAGGAATGTCCTGAACAAATAGGGGGTATATGATTATCCTAATTCAATACTATACAAAGGTATAAAAACATTCTTTTTCCATGATAACTAACTTGATTTGGAAATATCAAATTTTAAAAAGTATTTTCTGTCTAATATATATATTTTTGAAGGGGATGATACTTGGTTGGCTTACTATTAAATTCAGTGGTTCTCATGTGTAGTCCCTGGACCAGTAGCGGCAGGATCACCTGGGAACATGTAAGAAATACAAATTCTCAGACCTACGCATACCTGCTAGTGGGGCCCAGCAGCTTGTGTTTTAGTACACCCTCTAGGTAATTCAGATAAACACTAAAGTCTGAGAGCTGTTACACTAACCAGTTTAATACTAAAGGCAGCTTGTTCTGGGGATTCACCAGGAATTTGTTTATAATGGCTTCCTACTCAGTGGAAAAGGACAACACCTGGATGAACCTGACCAGTATGTTGCAAAGAACTGATAACCTGCTGCAATCACTTCGACCTAAGCCTACTTGTCTATCAAAGTCTTCCCCTATTGGCTAGATTCCTGACTCTGAAAGTGGCAGCTTCTGCACAAGCCACATGCAGGATTTTCTAAAATGCTTTAGTTCCTTGAAAATAGACCTCAATTTAAAGCATTCAAATACAGTGTTTGACATTCAGACCATTGAGCTTCCAATGCGCTTTCAGAAATTTATTATGTGTGACAGTAGAAGAATGTCTGGAATTCTTGGATGTGTGACATTGGACAAGAGTAACTTCTCCATCTTCCATGTGTCCATCAAAGTAGTTTAGGAGATGCTGTGCTATCAGACAACCCCAAATCTCAGTGGCTTAGGACAAAAAGGTTTATTTCTTGCTTATGCTTTATGTGTACCATAGTTTTGTGGGGTGAGAGGGTGTGTGAGAATCCTGCCCAGCGGAGTAACTCAAAGTTCAATGTCACCATCCACAAACACTGCTGATCTCCAGACAGAGGTCAAGAGTTCTAGATTGTCTCACATCAACACATAAGTATCCTAACTTGGAAGTGACACATTTTAATTCTTGCAACTCAGTGGCAAGGGCTAATTACATGACACAACCCATGGGACATCAGATTGTAAACAAAAGACAAGAAATGAGTTACAAAGTTTATAAGAAAGTGACAGGTGTGAAGGAGAAAGAAACCAAAATAGGTAAGGAAGATTGGGTGTGCTGCGATGAGAAAGGAGACAGGGCCAGGGAGAATGTGACTTTTAAGTAAAGACTTAAAGGAAGTGAAGGAGTTAGACATGAAGGTAGGAACAGAAAGAGTATCCAAGGTAAATGAACAGAGGAAACAGCTAATGCAAGTACAAATCCCCTTAGGTTGGAACACACTTGGCATGTTCTGCTGTAACCTGAAAAGAGGCTGGTGGTATAATAAAGAAGAATGAGTGACAGGGGGAGTGGTAGGAGGTGAAGCATGAAATAGAAAGGGGTCCTGGCCTGACCTGTGGTGGCGCAGTAGATAAAGCGTCAACCTGGAAACACTGAGGTTGCCGGTTCGAAACCCTGGGCTTGCCTGGTCAAGGAGCATATGGGAGTTGATGCTTCCTGCTCCTCCCCCTTCTCTCTCTCTCTCTCTCTCCTCTCTATAATGAATAAATAAAATCTAAAAAAAAAAAAAAAGAAAGGGGCCCTGGCCAGTTGGCTCAGCGGTAGAGCTTCAGCTTGGCGTGCAGGAGTCCTGGGTTCGATTCCCAGCCAGGGCACACAGGAGAAGCACCCATCTGCTTCTCCACCCCTCCCCCTCTCCTTCCTCTCTGTCTCTCTCTTCCTCTCCCGCAGCTGAGGCTCCATTGGACCAAAGATAGCCCGGGCGCTGAGGATGGCTCTGTGGCCTCTGCCTCAGGCGCTAGAATGGCTCTAGATGCAACAGAGCGACGCCCCAGATGGGCAGAGCATCGCCCCCTGGTGGGCATACCGGGTGGATCCTGGTTGGGCACATGCAGGAGTCTGTCTGACTGCCTCTCTGGTTTCCAGCTTCAGAAAAATGAAAAAAACAAACAAAAACAAAAAACAAAAAAAAGAAAGAGAAAGGGGACCTCATTTACATGGACTTTAGCTTTTACTCGGTACAGTGGTGGTGATCTACTACAATACAAGCATTTGGGAAGAGGACTTCATGGTCTGACCTGCAGATTAAGACTGATTGCTCTGGTAACCTTGTTAAGAATAGCCTTTAAAAGGGCTAAGGTAGAAGGAGAAGAATCATGTAAGAAGCTGTCATAATATGGGCATGAGATGGTCATTTGGGCCAGGAAGGTAGCAGACGTGTGGGGAGCAGAGATCAAGTTTGTATGTTTGGAAGGTAGAGGGAAGCAGGGTTTCTTGGCAGACTGTATGTGAGATATGAGATAGAAGAGTCAGGGACCCCCTTCAAGGAATATGGCTTAAGCCTAAGGAGTTGGAAAAATGGAATGACCATCAACCAAGACAGAGAAGGCTGGGGGGTGGGGGTGCTGGTTTGTGGAGGGAAGACTAAGATTTAGTTTTAGTGTGACATGTGAGAGAAAGCTTCCTGAAAAAGGCAGCCAAAACTAAAGTTTGATCATCTTTAAACATCAAAAGAAAAATACAACCCACACTTTAACACAGGCTAGCTTCCCTAATTTCAACAATTCATTTTAATATAAAAGACACCTGGAACAATTATCTAGACAAAAAACTGTGCTTTTACTAGTTATTATTACCTGTTTCATAGAGATTCCTCAAAACGTAGTATGATTACTGAAGTTAAAATTAGAAAGCTAGCAATCATGATACAGCAGTCCCCTCTTACCCGCAGTTTCACTTGCTGAGATTTCAGTTACCTTCAATCAACCATGGTCTGAAAACATTAAATGAAAAATTCCAGAAGCAAACCATTTTTTAAGTTTCAAATTGTGTACCATTCTGAGTACCATGGTGAAATGTCATAAGGTCTGCTCTGTCTCTGTCTCACCTGGGACATATGTGAATCAACCTTTTATCTAGCGTCTCCATGCTGTGTACAACTTCCACCTGTCAGTCATATTATAGCCACCAGCTTGATTAACCCTTATTTTTCTTAATAATGTTTCATTCTCCTCACTTTATCTCAGCATGTAGGCATTTTTTTTCATCTTACCTCACCACAAGAAGAAAAGTGACTACCATACATTATTTTGAGAGACCATATTCACAGATCTTTGATATAGTCTATTTTTATAGTTGTCTATTTTGTTATTAGTTATTATTGTTCATCTCTTACCGTATCTAATTTGTAAATTAAACTTTATTACAGGTATATATGTAAAGGAAAAAACATTGTATATATAGGGTTTGATACTGCCTTGGATAAGGGAGGACTATTGTATTTATCTTTATATCTATTATAAGGAGATAGATATTTGATAAATGAGTAAATGAAATTACCATTCTCCCCACATACACATCTCCCTAGTTTGTTGGTATTGATGAGCAGTGAATTGGCAAATGGTGAGGTAGAACAGAGATAAGGAGAACCAATCAGAAGGCATGGGCTTGAAATGACTAATCATTTGGCCCAACGGGTACTTTGTATATTAACCTATCACTGGCCTCAAAAAGCAGTGCACAACCTAGCTGTAGAAGTCTTTGTACTAGCAGCTGAAAATTCTTTTCTGCTCTAGAAAAGATGACTTAAAATATTTGCCAGGAAAATAATACTGAATCTTCTGATTTTCTTTCTTACCTGGGTGAAAAATATCTCGTTTTCTCTTGTTTTTCTCTGGCATTTGTGGAAACGATATGAGTGTGACATTTTGGAACAATTGTGTTCATTTCCCTAGGATATGGTGTCATCCAAACATCGATGTTTGTATTGAAGAAACTGGCAGGGCACACAGTGAGCCTATAGCCATGTGACACACTTCCCCATATAAGACAGAGCCGTCTGCCACAAAATAAATGTATTTGTATTTCATGCCATTTGTGTTTTATGAAGTTGTTTAAATTATGCTGATGGTAAATTAACATCAAGCTAAATGCCTTACCCTATGATGGGAACTACAGTATTTCCTTATGAAGGCAGTGTTTCAGAAACTGATATTGCAAACAAGGCACTAGAAATAACTTAAATGCTGATGTCTTGGAAGCACTGAGAGTGACTCTATTGTAGATGCACTAAATAAAATTGTGGCTGGAAAATGAGTAAGAACACAAGTTTTGAAAAGGAAGAAACCCATAAAGGGATTTTCTGGGCAATGTTAACTGATTAGAAAAGAGTAAAATATACTATAAGATTGCGGGTAGGTAGATATGTATGGGTATGGTTTTTCTTATACTCAGTGAGCTGAATTGCATTTGCTTTGGTCACTAGACATAACTATATAAGCAGACAGTGACCCGTAAAAGCATCTATTAGCCCTGGCTAGGTATTCAGTTGGGTAGAGCATTGTCTTGATATGCCGATGATGTGGGTTCAGTCCCTGGACAGGGCACATACAAGAATCAACCAAAGAATGCATAAATAAGTGGGAAAATAAATAATGTTTCTCTCCTTTTCTCACTCTCCAATCCTCTCTCTAAAATAAATAAACAAACAAACAAACAAATAAATAAATGCACTTTCCATTTCACATATCACATTAGCAAAACTGCACATTAGCAAAAATGACAGTGACTGATTGCCCCCTTTTCCCCGACACCCAGTTAGAATATGTTTTAGAGTCTTCGCATTTACATATATTTTTGTGCCTTTGCTCTTCATAATTAAAGTAATTCCACATCTTTTTTTCTTCTTCTTCTCCTTCTCCTCCTCCTCCTCCTCTTCCTCCTCCTTTTCCTCCTCCTCATTCTCCTCCTCTTTCTTCTCCTTCTCCTCCTTCTTCTTCTTTAAATGCCTAGACTTAAAAATGTTTCACATTGTAGTAATTCACAAATGAAAAAATCACAACTCAGAGGGATTATCAAAGACTTGCCTGCTGTCCATCAGTGGCAGCCGCTAGGATCCTCGCTCTCAGGCAAAGAATTTTTATTGTTAATAACTGTATTTACAAAATACTCACTAGAAACAGGTATAGTGGCACATAATCTCACTTAATCCTTACAAGTTTGGTCAAGTATAATTATTATTTTGCACTTTTTTACGGAAGAGGAAATAAAAGCAGAGAGAGGTTAAGTTAGTTGCCCAAGACCACCCAGCTATTAAGGTGAGAAGCCAGACTTTAATGCAGGCAGTCAGGTTCTCAGATTCCATCCCTGTCACCACTGCACAGACTGGCATTTTAAAGACATATGCACTTTTAGAGAAATGTACTTCTTTAGAAGATGTTCTCATATTGAAGCATACATGAGAATATCCAGGAATCTTCTGGTTCAATGGGTCTGGGCAGTCCATAAATCTTTCAAATTCAGGTGCCTGCGAATGAGCCACATTTTGAGAACACCTCTGTTGTCTAGGTGGTATCTGAGATGGGGTCAGATGGTTTTATATCTTTTGATTTCAGCATATACAGGGGGTCCTCAGATTACAACACAGTTATGTTACAACAGTGACGTGACCCGAATTTTGGTGTAAGGAGAAACACACCCTAGTCTAAGTCACTTACCTATCCTAACACAGTTGTAAAATCATAAACACAACTAAACCACAGAAAAGGAAAAAGGACATAAATATACTGTATTGTACACTGTACTGTAGTAACAGAAAAAAGTGACAAAAAATGAGTGTAAAAAATGCCTTACCTTTATTCCTGTGGTTAGTTTGCACACTCGAAGGGGCATTGCAAGGTGGGAGAGAGGGACCTATTGGGAGGAGGAAGCTGGAGAGGCAGGAGAACCTGCAGAAGGTGCTGGAGATACTGGGTCAGGTGAGTCAGGATTGCCTAAGGAACATGCAGGAGACACTGGAGATGATTCTACCTGTACTACGGGTGTTTCATCTGAAGAAGCAGTTGATATAGAGGGTACAGGATCTGTTGCAAGTCTCTCTACCTTCTTAGAGAATTGTTCCAGACTAGTCTGGAAGGTTGATGATGTCTTCTCTTTCAAAATTTGCCTATAACTTTGCAAGGCATCCATAACAGCTTTGTAGACCTTACTGAATTTGTCAGCGCTGAGGTGCTCAGTCTGAAATTTGGCCAACCCATCCTCTACCATAGAAAAACCTTCCGCCAAACCCTTGGTAGTAAACCTCTTGGATTCTGGGGGTTTCTATCTCTTCCTCTTCAATCAGTTGCTTCTCCAGCTGAATGAGGTCCTCAGCAGACAGCTCCTCTCCATGTGATGCCAGTAGCTCTGTGACATCCTCAGCCTCCACCTCCAAATTAAATTCTTTACCAATGGCAAGAACCTTCTCTATTATAGCCTCCAATGATCTTCAAAGCCATGAAAGTCATATACAAACTGGGGACACAGTTTTTTCCACACACCACTTAAGTTTGTTCACCTACCTTTATCCAGGCAAAAGCATGTTTTGTACAGCATTATAAATGTTATAATACTTCTAAAAGTCTGAGTGTCAGGTTTTTGTCCTTCTCAGTTGCGCTAAGGGCCATAGCAAATGTCCTCCGGACACTAATGGCGTAAGCCAAAATATTCATGTCTCAATTTTTTAAAGTTCTTATAGGAGTGAATGTCATAAACTCGAAATGTCTTATGTCGAGACTGTCATAACCCAAGGACACCATGGACTTTGAACATTCTGTCTAGTGGTTTGGCATTGTGAGAACTTCCAACTGTATGTGGATATTGGTGAATTTAGTTAAGATATAACTACTATATTACCTCCCAGGCAGGAGAAGTTGAGCTTCCCTGTTCCGTGTTTTCTTTCACATTGGACAAACCCTTCATACCCTGACGTTTGGCTTATGAGATGATACATATTCATCTTACTCCTTCTTAATTAATGTCTTATTATGAGTTGTTCTACATCAGAAGTGTGAGTATATCTGTGTTCTGCATTCTAAAATCATCCAGGGAATATAACCATAAATAGTTTTCTTTCCACTGGCAGTAGATTAATTCTCACTAAATAACTGGACTGATAGTGTATACTGGGTACAGTGAGATAAGAATTCTTGGATTCTGTCTCAGGCTGAGAATAAAGATGGAGCTTGGGGAAGGGGTGGGTAGAAGGGAAGTAAAGTATATGTCCTATGTACTGTGCTTGAGGCTCCTCAAAGGAACCTATTATTTATTCTTACAGATGAGAATTCTGGACTCAGGGAAGTTAAGTAACATGCCCAAGGTTGTACAGCTAAAATATGACAGACTTGGAATTCAACTCTGGCCTACCTGATTCCAAAGAGTTTGTTTCTTCCATGATACCATGCTGGTGACTGAGAGGAATGATGGCCAAGACAGGGCAGGTAGCTAGCCAGAGTAAATTCCTAGGTAATCCTAACACTGCAGAATTCAACATCTTTAACCTTTGACTATAGCTGTCTTTTAGCAGGTATGGAGTTAATAGAAGTCTCTCTGAGAGGTTCCTCAGACCTTAGGACTTACATAATGTTTATCCACTGCATCTAATTAGAGAATCTTCTTTAGAAATTATGACTATTCAATGTTATATAAATATACATCTAAACACCCAAGTTTTACTTACATGAATAAAATGCAGTGTGGCTTAAAGTCCTGGGTAGTATTACATATGTATTCCAAGAGGCACATAGAGATGTTCATAATACTGTAGATATTCAAAAGGCTGTTCTATGAGTATTTTCAGGAATGGCTATGGTACAAGTAACAAGTTCTTTTTCTTTTAAAGAATCTTAAATTTATCTGTTATAGTTTTACTCTTAAAGATATGGTACATTTCGAAATATTCTACTGACAATTTCCTTGCTGAAGTTTTCTTTAGCTTCCTAGGAAACTGATGGTGGTGGTGATTGTTGTTGTTCTTCTTCTGTAACTGCAATCAGTTTTCAATTTTTGTCCTTTTTAATGTTTCTGAAATCCATGTTTCTCCTCTGTTAAAAAACCTTTCTTATTCACATCTGGAAACTGTTATATCAATAAAAGAAATAACGCATGTGAAAATACTTTGGTGGTTTATCATGCTGTTCAAAGAGAAAGAATTTGCTTTCAAACCATGATAACTGGATTACTTTTTAGGATTAGCCTGCTGGCTTCTTTAGTTAGTACACAGTTAACAGCATTTGTAAGAATCATTCTTTGTTATTTATATAATGAATATACATGTATACTTCACTTACTATGTTCTAGGCATTTTGTGAATAGTAACTCATTTAACTTATTGGGAATATTGTCCTTCTGGGCATCAAATTGCTTTATAAAATTCTCTATTTGTCTGTGAGAAATTTTATTATGTCTTTGAAACTGGTGATTTTTTTTTTTGCTGTGCAATTTATATAACTTCAAGATTGTATTCAGTGAAATCTGTTACAATTAGTAGTCCTTAACCAATGACTCTAGTCTGAAGGTTTTCTTTATTTCTTTTGGGAGATAGTTCTCACCCAGTGGTTTGCTGTAAAGGTTTTATAGTCAGATGGATAAAGTTTATAACCAAGTTTGGGAGGGGATAAATACCTTAATTTTTATCATTTGTCAATTCCTATGGAATATTCTCACCATGGCTGAGTTAATGCTAACAATGTGATGTCACAATGTGGAGTTGGGAAGAGATACTAACAGTGAGCTCCAATGAGTGAAATCTTTTTATTTCTTCCCTTAAAGATGCTGTACGATTGAGTTTAGTGAGAATGGCCTAAATACCTTCATAAGCTCAGAAAAAATAAGTGTCTCATGAAATGGAAGATATTAGTTGCCTGACAGTCTCCACTTTCTTATGTAGGTATAGTTGATAAGGTTTCAAATCTCATATAAACACAAACTAATCACTTGTACTAGAAATTAAATGGATTCACAAGTAAATGAGACCTTCATTTAGGCTCACTCGGCCTTAGTGAGCAAGGTAAACAGAGACTTGTCAATGTGAGAAGAAAACTAAGAAAAAGAGGTCTCTGCTAGTATTAACCACCCACAGCCCATCAGTGCCATGATAAATTCAATCACTTGAGTTAAAAAATAATTGTACGTAATAAGATGTAAAGAGGATTAGGCTGTGATTCAGCAGACTCAGAGTCCAAAATTGCTTTCTGTCTAAGTCACTTAAATCTTATTTAGACCCCAGTTACTTCATCTCGATATTGAAAATAATAATTATTATTGAAAGCATAAATGCCAAAGTGCTTTAAAAGCCAAAGGCATTATACAAATATCATATATGAGTAATGAGGTGTTAAGAGTACAGTTATATCTTTTGTAGGGGACTAGTTTCCAAAGCCAGGACATGAGAAGCAGAAATCATGTGTAACATCAGTCCATGCTTCCATTTCTTTAGATATCATAGCTTTCATAGAAAATAATATGTTGGTGGGTCACATTGAGTACTAATTAAAGAAATTTCTAATTCTAAGCTGAATAATACTCACTGGAAGAAAACTTTTAACTATATAAGCCAGATACCATTTGAGTTTATTTTTGGCCCTTGAAATGTAGATACACTAACATAAGACTAAAACCTTCTTTAAAAACCTAGAAAATTTCTAGAGCACTAATGTGTACACTATTATAGTCCTTGACAAAGACTAATGTACTTTCTATCTCTATAAATTTGCCTGTTCTGAGCATTTAATCTAAATGGAATTATAATATGTATGGCCTTTTATGTCTGGCTTCCTTTACTTTGTCATAATATTTTCAAGATCTAGCCATTTTGTGTCATGTAGCACAACTTCAGTCCTTCCTATGGCTCACTAATATTATATTGTATGGTATACTACATTAGTAGTAATAAAGTATTTGAATTGTTTCCTTTTTAGAATATTTTCCACTTATTTGAGAGAGGGAGAAGGAGAAAGAGGTGGGAAAGGAGAGAGAGAGAGAGAAGCATCAACTTGCTGCTTCACTTAGTTGTTCCATTTAGTTGTGCACTCAGTGAGTTTTTCTTTTATGTGCCCTCACCAGACATTGAACCCATGACTTCTGGTGTGCTGGGTTGACATTTTATCTACTGAGTCACCTGGCCAGGGCCTCACTTCCATTTTTTATACTGAATAATACTGGTATGCCCATCCATAGAAGTTTATAAGTGGATACACCTTTTCAGTTCTCTTGGGCATATGCCTAAGCAAGGACTTGCCAGGGCATATAGTAACTCTGTTTCACTTTTTGAGAAACTGCCTCCAAAGCTGCTGCACTCTTTTAAATTCCCACCAACAATGAATGGGGATTCCAATTTATTCTCATCTTCGCTATCAATTATTATTATTGTCTACTTTTTTTATTATAACCATCCTAGTGTGTGAAGTGATAACTTTTTTGAAGTGATAATCAAAATCTGTGGTTTTGATTTGTATTTCCCTAAGAACTAGTGAAGTTAAACTTCTTTTTCATGTATTTCTTGGCTATTTGCATATCTCTTTTGGAGAAATATCTATGTAAATAATTTTCTTATATTTTAAATTGGTTTTCTTTTTATTATTGAGTTATATGTTCTTTATGTATTGTAGATTCAAGTTCCTTATCAGATATGTGATTTGAAAATTTTTCTCATCCTGTGGGTGTCTTTTCTCTGTCTTGGTGGGGTTCTTTGGTGCACAAAAGTTTTCAATTTTGATGAAGCACACTTTATCTGGTTTTCCTTTTGTTATCTATGCTTTAGTTATCTTATGTAAGAAATGATTGCTTAACCATGGTCACAAAAAAAATGACTTTTATGTTTTCTTCTAAGAGTTTTATAGTGTTAGTTCTTCTGTTTAGGTCTTTGATCCACTTTGAGTTGATGTTTATAGATGCTGTCATTGATGCTTTTATTGTACCTCTCCCTTTGGGCTACTCCCACACAGTGTTTCTGTTCTCACATTGACACACGGGAAAATCATGTTCTTCCTTTATTTCTACACACACAGAGATACACACATGTACACCCAAACTCTTCTTTCATAGAACATTTATGAGATAGTCTACTTCACAAAAATTTTATTAATCACATCATATATCAGACAAACAAGCTAAAAATCACATTTTAGACAACTCTAACCTTCAAAGATCTTTTGGCCAAGGGATATTTCACCGTTAATTGCTCCCATACCCACCCACACATACAATTCACCTCTCAATGTTTTTCCTTCTACGTAGTCTTTCTCTCCTTCCTGATTTTCTCCAGAGGCTCTCTTGAGAAATAAAACACAATTTTCTCTCATGTTCTTATGCAGCACAACTTAATTTCCTCACTTCCTTACTTGAGGTCCTCATGGTTTCTCACTTTCTTTCCCAAAGGATGTATTTCCCCCCAAAGATAGTTCCCTTCCTAAAGGAATTCTGCAATTATTTTTCACACCTTTATTTTAGGAAACTTTTAATAGGGTCATGAAGAATAGTCCCAGGAGTGAGTAGAGAGCTTAGATACCTAAACAGTAATAAGAAACAATCAGCAAGTAAATTAAAGAAAGGCACAAAAAGGGGAGACAAAAAACACCCGTGATTATGACCATCAATAATTTCAATGTGCTGCTAATATTTAAGGTAAGAGAAAGGGGCTTTCAGTTCAACTCAATATGATGGGAAGGGGGTTATGAAGAGATTAGTTAGTGGAAGGGAGAAAGAAACCTCCATTTAAATTAAAAAAAAAAAAAAGCTACGGTATTTTGATTATGAAGACCTACAAACTTTTAGAGCTAAACATGTTTTGAAAATTAAGTATTTCTTAGAATTTTTTGAAAAGTAATACTGTAAATAATCCAGATATGTATTATAGAGTACTTCTGTAGGGTCTGAGGCAGCAGCCCATAATCCAACACAGAATCAAATTAATACAGCATTAAGGGGCATGGATACTCTAAATAGTTTGTATCAGTTTTAAGGACTGTTTTGTTGCAAATAGAAAAAAATTATTTTTTTTCTTTTTAATTCTGAATGTCATATTGTGGACCTATATCTTTGAAATGTCAGATCTGTAGGTGATAAGCGATTCTTTAAATGTTCCCTTTTGCTGAGACAGCTCAGCAAGTCTAGAGGTGATGAAGATAATGATGTGAATGCTTCCCAAAGGCCAGTCTTTCTAGCTGATGCATCATTTGCTGGTGATTTTCCTTGCAGAGTAGCTTTGCTGCTTAGAAGCATTCACTTTAGCCTTATTTCTTATCAGCTTTCTTTTTAGCTCTTCTATGGTTGACTGCAGTAGGCATAGTCAGAACAGAAGATAATGGGAAGATGATGTTTAGAACAATAATATGAGCTGAAAATCACTTCAGAGAGGAGATTGTCAAGGAAAAGAATAGACCAAACAGTATTGGGAAGTTGCTAAACCCTTCACACCCCTCCCTCCAAAAAATGGTCCATCAGCTGTATCAACTCTATTTGGAACACCTTGAATGATAATAAATGAATACAGGGATTTAGAAGGAGAGACTGGCAGCCTTTACAGACTTAACTGAGACTTAAAGGCAAATAATTTTATTTTTCTTTTACCTAAAGAGATTCTGATGCAGCTTTGACATAGAATAAAATAAGCAATATTTGGATTCAGGACACTGGGTCTTATCCAACCTCCTCCTCAATAGGGCCTTAATGGGCATCATTTGTTTTCATTAGTGAAAATTATCATTTTGTAAGAACCATATGATAAGAACATTTTACAAACATTAGCTCTAATATTCATAATAGCCTTATGATACATAGCTTCACATCTCTATATAAATGATGAGGAAATTGAGGTTTGGACAGGTTAACTACCTTGCCTAGAGCAACCAGTAAATGGTCAGTTCCACTGGGATTAGAAAGAGCTTTGTCTGATGCTAAAGCTCATGTTCTTTCTATTACTCAGGATACATCTTTGATAACCTAGTTTTACTGTTGTCTATATAGATACCAATAGTACTCTACAATGTAGAGATCCACAGACCTGTTTTCAAATCTAAGCTTTAACATATGCTAATTATGTGACCTTGGAATAGTTATATTAGTAGTAGTGGTAATAGTTACCATTAACTATGTATGTATTAAGCACTCTTCCACAAAATTATGTAGCTATAGCCCTGGCCGGTTGGCTCAGCGGTAGAGTGTCGGCCTGGCATGCGGGGGACCCGGGTTCGATTCCCGGCCAGGGCACATAGGAGAAGCGCCCATTTGCTTCTCCACCCCCGCCCCCCCTCCTTCCTCTCTGTCTCTCTCTTCCCCTCCCGCAGCCAAGGCTCCATTGGAGCAAAGATGGCCCGGGCACTGGGGATGGCTCCTTGGCCTCTGCCTCAGGCGCTAGAATGGCTCTGGTAACGGCAGAGCGACGCCCGGAGGGGCAGAGCATCGCTCCCTGGTGGGCAGAGCGTCGCCCTGGTGGGCGTGCCGGGTGGATCCCGGTCGGGCGCATGCGGGAGTCTGTCTGACTGTCTCTCCCCATTTCCAGCTTCAGAAAAATACAAAAAAGAAAAAAAAAAGTAGCTATAGGTAAATATAGATATAGATGATAGATGATAAATATAGATATAGTGTAGATACAGGATATATATGTAAATGATAGATAAACAGATGATAGATAGATAGATAGATAGATAGATAGATATAGAAATAAATATATGAATGGCACCAGCTGGTTTCTGTGGAGTTCACATACACATGACATAATGTGATTCAGTGTTTTTCACAGTATATTCTAGGAACTTTGACACATCCCAAGAGAAGATTGATGCTAAAATAAATTTGAAAAACACTAAATATATTCCCCTTTTAGAGATTCTCAATGCAAATTTGGATCATAATGATACTGAGAAGTATTTGAGGCTAAAAAGAAATTATTGAACCTTGTTCAATTAGTGAGTTTTCCAAATATGTTGACCACACAACCTCTTTATTTTGAGTTTATCTGTTGACATCAGAAGCTTCCCCTACAATGAATTTTGAGAAATAGAAATACTAATCCATGTGAAAGTCTTTCATGTACTTGCATAAAAGGACATGATCACTCACATTATTTCATATAATCACAATGTAAATTCACAAAATAAACAGAGTTTTGGGTCAAAAAATGTGTCTAATTTCTCATTCTACCTGAGGACTTCACCCACTTGTATATTTTTTTTAAATTAAAAAACATTTTTAGAGTTATGTGTTACCATTTAAATTCAGCCTCCTCAAATCCAGGTCAATGTTTCCCTTTTACAACCCCCCCCAGTCCCCTCTTGCCCACAGGGCCCCTCTGTTCTCTGACCTGTCTGTACTGACTGTCCCCAAAGAACTGGGGCTTTGGAGTCGTCTCTAAGAAACAGGAATTATGCAGAATTAAAATGTCCCACATTTGACAGAGTTGAATAGGATTAGAGTAAAATTTGTGAGAAAACCAGTTTTAAAAGAAAAGGCAGCATTTTCTCATTGACATTGCAGAAGAAACTGCTTTATTTCTTTTTTTTATTTTTCTTCTTTTATTTTTCTCTTGTGGTATAATCCCAACTTCATAATTACAAAAATTTATTTACCCAAAACATGTACTATTAAGTTTGAGTCTTCTAAACTTAGACATGGCTTACATTTAAATTACTTATATATCTTTTAAAAAAATACAACTGTAGTGAGAAATCCCTTTATTACACTGATTATATTCACTGATTTGCCAATAAAGCACTATGACATTAAAACTAAATTTAGAAACCTCTCTAACCTAAAAAGGAAACTTCCAGAGAAAACCATTGTAAAGAAAAAAAAAAGTAAAGGTAATAGGATCTTAAAATCATAATTGTCCTCATTAGCTAAAAAAAGAGAAACAAAAGAATTTGCTTTAAAATTTCTTTTAGACCAAAGCATGGCCTAGTATTGATACAGACGACTTTCATTCACTCCTTTTCAAGGCAGCAGAGCTTGGGAAAAAATGTAGATTTTGGACCGCAGTCTGAGAGGGAAGGGTGTGAATTCATATTCTTCCACACATTTTTCAGGTAAACTTAGAAAATTTATTTAACCCTTTACAGCCTTATTTTTGTAAGCATTTTAGCTGAAACACACACACACACAAATACTCAAAATATCAATGTATAGCTCAATGAATTATCACCAAAAGAAATTTGGGTAGCCACTACGCAAATTAAGACATGGACCATAGCCAGCCCACCAGAATCCCCTCTTGGGCTGCCTCCCATCACTCCCACTCAAGAGTAACCGCTCTCTTGACTTCTAATACTACAACTGAATGTTATGTCCCCTTTATCCCTATTGAATCAAATCATATGCATTGTTTGGTGTCTGGCTTCTTTTACTGAGGCACATTTCTGCATCTGTAAAGTGGGGGAAATGGTGCCTACCTTACACTGTGGTTGTGATAATGATGCTGGAGCTATGCAGCGTGTAAGGCACATGGGTCCCCATCAGTTGTCAGAAAAGGTGAGTATTTTATTCTACCTAGTTCCATACACAAGCAATATGTACATATATGCAAATCCTAGCTGCAACAACTGGAATGGATTTGGGAACATTTGATAGACCTGATTTTGCCTTGAGGTCTGTGGTTTAAAAATGGCCCATAATCCTGGCATTTAAATCTTCTCTTTTCTATGCTCTTTCCTCCTATGGAGTCACAAGCAATTTCTCCATTCATTTTCAAGCAAGCTCAGTTGGCTTGTGCCCCAGAAGATTGTAGAGGTGACCGAAGTAGGTTTCAGAAATAATAATTACAACTAATCTTTCATAGGAACTTATTATGTAGCAGACACTGTACTTACACTTCACAAATATTAGGTCATTTAACTGTCACTACAACTGAATGAGGAATTGATCATATAATCCTCATTGTAGAGATGAGGCACGGAGGCCAGAAAGACTTAAACATTTACCCAACCACTAAGAGACAGTGTTAGGATTTCAATCTGGGCCATTTGTCTCTAGAATACCAGAACATGAGTATTGAACTGCTGATGTGCAGGGCCCTGGTACAAGCAGATTCTGTCATTTTTCTACTGCAATTCTTTGTAAAGATCATCACCTATTAATTCAACTTATCATTGGAGAAGTTCTTGGCTTAAAAAATGATGAGGAAGTCTATTAACACTCTCCCCTCTACATTTACTAGAAAATGGCCTCAGTATATGCTATTCTACAGAGCTTGGAGGACACAGGCTGCATAAATGTCTCATTAAAAGCCCTGAAATTTAAAGCCTAAATTGATTTTATTGTGTTAGACTTTCACTAGAGTGTGTCATGGTACCTAGGAAAATGCCATGGGGGGCTCTAGTGCCCTCTCTGGTTTTATTGTCATTTCCTTCTTCTTCTTTTTTTTTTTTCAGTGAGAGAAACAGACAGACAGGGACAGACAGACTGAAAGGGAGAGAAATGAGAAACATCAACTCGTAGTTGTGGCACTTTAGTTGTTCTCTGATTGTTTTCTGATACGTGCCTTGACTGGGGGGCTCCAGGTGAGCCAGTGACCCCTTGCTCAAGCCAGCAACTATGGGTTATGTCTGTGACCCCACACTCAAGACAGCAACCCCTCACTCAAGCTGGTGAGCCATGCTCAAGCCAGATGAGCTCATGCTTAATCTAGTGACCTTAAGGTTTTAAACCTAGATCTACAACATCTCAGCTTGACCCTCTATCCACTGTGTCACCACCTGATTGGGCACCATTTCCTTCTTTTTGTCTTCATAATATTTTAAACTATTTTATTACTTCCCATGACTGACCAGTAATAACAGCCCTATAGAATTGTTTTATGATGCTACGACAGACATTGAGAGAGATTCTATGAAAACACACTGCCAAGTTTAATCCTATTAAGTTGATGATAAAAGGGGCTATTTGGATTATTACATACAATAATCCCTTTACAACATTATTTAATATTTCTCAGTTTACAAAAAAACAAACTAATAAAAAACTTAGTACTGTTTTTTATGCACTATACCATGTTAGGAGCTGTAGATAAAGAAGAAAATAATATGATATAAACCCCAGCCTCAGAGTACCTAAAATTTGATTGGGGAAGAGGAAAAAAATGTAATCACAGAAAGTTTAATATTAGTTCAAAACAGTAGAAATGTCATAATACTGCCTATGATTAAGAGAACATCTAAGGTGGTGTCAAAATATAATAATTCCTAGAGCTGTCCAAAAACAGCAGCAATCGCTTGGTCAGAAAAGAGATGACAATGAAGCTTCTCCTGGAGGGTGAATAGGGCTGCAGAGTCACCTGTTAAACACCTTGGCCAAAGACAACATGGCTTCAACCAAGAATTCAAAAAACACAAGGCAAGATAGTTATAGGTGAATGTGTTTGTCTCCTATGGCTACTGCAACAAACTACCATAAACTTAGTGGTTTAAGACAATACAAATTTATTATCTAATAGTTCTGTAGGTCAAAAGTCTAGAATGGGTCTTAGAGGCTAAAATCAAGGAGTAGGCAGATGTGCGTTCCTTTTGGAGGATCTAGGGTGCAGTCTTTCCTGGGCTTGTCTGGATTCTAGGTACCACCTGCATTGCTTGGCCCATGGCCCCTTCCTTCATCTTCAAAATACATTACATTTCTGCTTGTATCATCACGTCTTCTTCTCTGACTCTCATCCTCCTGCCTTCCTCTTACAAGGGCCCTGTGATTACATTGGCCCCATTGGAAGAATCAAAAGTTATCTTCTCATCTCTAAACTAACTTAATCACGCCTGTAAGCTCCCTTTTGCCAGCTAAGATAACATATTCACAGGTTCTAGAGAATTAAGACATGGCCATCAGTGCAGGGGCCAATATTCTGTCACCTATAAGTCATCACTGTATTGAGGAGGTTCTTAACTGTACACTTTGAAGTTTATCCTGCACAACATGAAACCATTGAATGTTCCAATCTGAGAAGTGACCTGAGCAAAACCCAAAGTAAAAGGCAGAGAAACAATCAGAAAAGCATAGAGACAAGGGGACCAATGAGGAGAGTGCTGAATCTATATCACTGACAGTGTGTGTGTGTGTGTGGGGGGGTGTTGCGTTTTTCTTTCTGAGCATGTGTTATGAGTGAGCGTGAGAGACCACCCACAAGCCCACCCACAACTGTTCTTGTGAACACAACCTCAGCTTGTTCTAAGTAGTTATTTGCTTAACCATGGGAAAGCAGCCACCTATCGAGGCCTCCCAATATTCCTGCTGGAGCAAGGGTAATATGGAACTATTTTGATTTCCAAGGAATCAGCATCACGCTTTGAACTATGGCATAATCAGAGAGCTGGGAACTACCTCTCCAGACAATCTTCCAGGTGTCTCAAAGGAATTTCCATTTTTAAGGAAACTAAGAAAGATTAGTCTGTGATGGGCTACAGATCAGGCTACACTGATCTCCCAGAGAGACTATTTTCATGGGTGGTAGCAGCCCAAAGAAGGGATTTGATTAATAAGAAGCCTGAGTGGTGTGCAGAACAGGGCCGATATGCTGTTCATTAACTCTCCTCTCTGTCCTTGACCCTTTTCATATTGTCCAGAATTTAAACAAATTATTCCACACAGTGAGTTTTGATTCAGACATTACTTTATTGGAGTTAGCTGTCACCATGACTCCACATGAATATGAAATTCGAAAAAAGAAAAAAAAGACCAAAGCCTAAGAATTAAATGAATTAGCAGATTTGCAATCTACCAAGAGAATTTTAGGGCAGTTCTCACTAACATACAGGCAAAAGCTGGAGTTGCCTCTCTAGCACAACAAATTCAAATAGTTTAGGAGTAAACAAGCCCAAACGGTTTGGCAGCACACTGGGTGGTGGTGGTGAGGTTCTATCATCTGTAGAGTTGTTTATCTAGGGTAAAGCTATTAAGATGGATCAGATAGCTGCCCAATTAAGACTTGATAACATAGAATTGTGTTTTCTGCAATGGGAGAGAAAATTATAATGTTGGTGCTAGACTCTGAGGAATTACCACACAGTCTGAAGGATGGACATTGTGAAGTGAAAACGTTTCCCTGTCTCCAAGGCAGAATGGTGCAGCAGTTATTTTGGTAATCTTTAGCTATATGAAGTGCAATGGTAAAGACATATCCTCAGAAATCAGCCCAGAAGTCTCTGAGGGAAAACAAATACTCAGCTTTGCTTTTAAAGACTTGCTATTTTCTTTCTTAATTGTGTTTACCTTTTAAACAGCAACAAACAGAAACCAAAAACTTGGCAGAGGGCAGCTTTTCAAGGAGACTGTATTCTTTGGCTGCCAAATTAACATGCCTCTCTTTTTCACTTGGTTCTTTTCAATTTTTTTCTTTTAAAACGTAACTCTTCCCATTTCATTCATTCAAGAACGTCTTGCCCTTCATCCATCACTAATTTTCATGAACATGGAATTTTCATGAAAATACTGACTGCAGTATATGAAGGTCCCAAAGAGGACAGGTCCAGGGCTGTGTTTATTATTATTTTAATCACTATTTTTATATTACTGCATTAAATAATAAGAAGAATCTATTAAGGCTCAGAGATGATAATTCTCTTTGGAAACACAAATGTCAGAAATGTTTTAACCCCCCTTCCAAACCACAGCCTTTCAGTTTGGCCAGAGCAGCCAGAAACCACCTTTTGCTGTAGGAAAGAAGGTTAACAACATATAAGGTGCTGTGCTACTGGAGAAGAATCAAGATGCAGTGGATAAAACATTGTCCTAGAGTTCCGCCAAGGGTCCCGGATTTGAGCCCTAGTCAGGGCACATATGAGATGCAATCAATAAAATGAGTTGATGCTTCTATCTATCTATCTATCTATCTATCTATCTATCTATCTATCTTTTTATCTATCTATCTACATATCTCTTCCCCCTTCTTCTCCCCCTCCCAAAAAAACCCAGTGGCCACTGAACTCAGTATCTTGGAAATGGAAGGCAATATTGACAAAAGCAGACAATTGAAAACTATAAATATTTGCTTGCTAAGAAACTTAAGAGAGAGTCTCAACATGCAAAATAATTAGACAAGAGCTACGTTAATATATATATTTACATGTATAGTGGCAAGAAAATAGGCTCCAAGTAAGAGGAAAATGGGCACTTCCATCTCAAACAGAAATGACCTGTCAAAGACAGACCAGGGGACAGACTATGAATGAATTATAAAGGTCAGTCTGAGGTCACAGAGGATGATTATCAGGAGAAAGTGGCTAATAAAATTACTTTCAGGTTGCAGAAGCAATGAAAAAGCTGATGAACTGAGTAGTGATATAATTGTGAGCAAAAAGGCAATTGAACTTCTGATGAAAAGTGCTGAAGTTTAACAAAATGGTGGGTGAGTTGTTTTTTTTTTTATAATAAATGGTAGTCAAAGAAGAGCAGCTGGTGGAGTTTCCTGACTATCCTGAAAAACACTCCTAGTATCAGTGAGAAACAAATTAGGGACATTTTCTACATTGAAAACCAAAAGGAGTATGGAAATTTAAAAAGCTGCTAGGAAGAGGAGAATACAAGTGTTGGTGGAAAAGATTAAATTTTTTAAAAGTTTAAATTTTCAAGATGGAGATACATCATGAGAAACTATTGCAAGTGACACAAATGAGACCCTGGAAGGACCTGGAGAAACTAGAAGCCATTAAGGTGGATCATTCTTATGATCTGGACATTTTTCAGTGCATTTTGAGAAATAAGCCTTTCTAAAACAAAATTGTAATCATTGCTATTGAAAAAAATTAAAGCTTCAAAATTTAAAAGAATGCTTAATGTAAGAAGTAAATCATTAAAACTTTCATTTAAGTATGACATGCATATCAATGTACACATATATCCATATCTTTAGTCAGCACTAAGTCTCTATAGAATGTCAACATCTCTATCTTTGTTTAAGCACTTACTGCAGCTAATCCATTTGCCTTTTTTTTTTTTTTGTATTTTTCTGAAGTTGGAAATGGGGAGGCAGTCAGACAGACTCCCGCATGCGCCCGACTGAGATCCACCTGGCATGCCCACCAGGGGGCGATGCTCTGCCCATCTGGAGCATTGCTCTGTTGCAACCAGAGCCATTCTAGCACCTGAGGCAGAGACCATAGAGCCATCCCCAGCACCCAGGACAACTTTGCTCCAATGGAGCCTTGGCTGCGGGAGGGGAAGAGAGAGACAGAGAGGAAGGAGAGGGGGAGGGGTGGAGAAGCAGATGGGAGCTTCTCCTGTGTGCCCTGGCCGGGAATCGAACCCAGGACTCCTGCACGCCAGGCTGACACTCTACCACTGAGCCAACCAGCCAGGGCCGATCCATTTGCCTTTTGATGTATTGCAGTTTATATACTTTTCCTAGTTAGAATTTACTATCTTTAGAAGAAAATGTTGAATTAATAGAAACCAATGCTTTCTGGGGTTAAAGATATGCATTTCTTAGTAAAGTCTTGACTATATTTATTTACATGATTAAAAAATATTAATCCTAACAACTATCCAAATGTTCCATTGACTCATACATGAAGCATGTAGCCTGTAGTTCATTACTCTCTGCATTGCCCAGTTCCTTTATCTTTATTCTGAAAAGCATAGCTGTGAGTAAGCAAAAATTTGTTGCTGATTCTTAGTTGGTGCCCTTCAAAGTGACACTGCCAAATAGTTCAATTAGAATCTTGGGCATTCCTCTGATATGAAAATTCATTTAGTAGATATTATACCACTGACTAATTAGTATTGTCCACAGATAGGTTGTCAGAGATTGTGATATATTGTCACTCCCATATTCTTATACTTCTCCTGTACACCAAATGTATGAGATGCCAAATCATAATCACAGAGCTGCCCCTTACAGTGATCTTACCTGTTGAGCTTGTTATATTAATTTGAATAATGGGCTTCAGAGCATTGACAAAATAAACAGAGCATTTGCAGAAAACAAATATGGTGACTCAGAGTTACTAGGGCTTATCCCACAAAAAACTGTCCAAAAATTTGCATGCAGAGAGTCGTCATCTTACTTGATAAGAGAGTAGCATGCAATCAGACACCCTGGAATAACTAACAATGGTCAAAAATATTGAATTTTAGTCCTAGCACATTCCCTGATTTCTATGTGACCTCAAATAAATCACTTAACTTCTATGCATCTCTAATTTTTGTCTATAAAGTAGGAAAATCTAATGCCATGCTAACTCAAGTTATAAAATTACTGTGAAGATCAAGTGAGATTATATATATATATATATATATATATGCATGAATTGAAAAATATTAAGAACTAGAGATATTAACTGCTACTGCAATTATCGTTATACAGCCATGAGAGAAAGTGGAGAACATCTAAAGACAGGAATATGAAGTATAGATAAATATAAAAATAATTGGATGAGAGAGGGAACTAAATAAGGCTAAAAAATAGTCCTCGGTCTCCCTGTAATCTCTTCTGTTACACAGAAACAGCCTCCAAAATGACTCCCCCCTAGCTGTTTAAAAAGTGTTGTTAGCTAAAGGCAGAGAGTTGTTGTATATGTAAAAGAAGAATGCCACTTGTTTTTATCACTAGAAGTACTTCGAGCAGAAAAGCATATAATACAGGAAATCAGAGGTTGAAAGGGCTGCCAATGTAAAGGTCAGAGGGAAAATTTACTGCTGGTTTTCAGGAACTTTGAAAGTATGAGAAATACAGAGAAGCTACTGATAATCTTAATGGTCTGAAAGTTCCAAGTGACTCACAAGCGCTTACCTAGAAAGCGTGGAAAAATCTTCCACTGGCATCTGTCAGTGTTCACCTCACTCCCTCTCTCCTGTGCTCATATTTCCTGCAAGTAATTCCCATCAGTAATTGGAACCTAGCTGGCAAGGGATCCCAGAAAGTGTAGGTCCCAGGCTTCTCCCTGAGGCTGAAGAGTGATAGGGACAGGCAGTCCCCAGGTTATGAATAATATAGTTTCTGTAGGTTTGTTCTTAAGTTGAATTTATATGTAAGTTGGAACAGGTATCTTACCTATCTATTAAATGCAACTTAGACAGATGTTTATCTAAACATAGTACTTATTTTTACCTTTCTGGGCATATAAATACTTAAACATTTTCAAATACAACTTTAAACAATCTTGGATAATACAGAACATGATGGACTTGTTGGAGAGGTGGGGACTGGTGTTAAAGACTCAGGTTGGAGTCAGTTTCCTGAAGAAGGCATCAAGGGAGGCTGTACAGAGCTTTTCTTTTTCTCCTCATAAATAGTCCTGTAGCATCTCAGGCCTTTGGTAACTATATGATAAACTTTGGTGAACCTCTCTGTATCAGGATCTTGCTCCTCTAACTGCCATTCCTGCTTCAATGAGATGAAAAACATCAGCTAACTCTTTTGTAGAAAACTTTTTCATTCCTGAGTTTCTAGGTCCCTGTTTTCTTTCCTAAATGCTATCATCTGCTGCTCTAGTTCCATAAGATCTTTGTTGGTTAGTTTTTTGCCATGGGAGTCATGTAACTCTATATTATTTTCAATGATGTCCAACTGCAGTTGATTACCAATAGCCCTATGGTTCTTTGTTTATAAGTATGAATTGTATGTAAGTCAGATGTTTGTAACTTAGGGACTTACTGTAGTTGACAATGGACAGGCTGACAAACTACTGCTTTTTTGAATGATTTCTTTAGTAATACTTGGCTGAAAAGACTAACATTACAAACCAAGCATTCCAAATGTTAAATCAGAAATATTTGATACTGGGAAGCAAGACTTTATTCTTGTACTCTCGTATGTCCACAATTCAGACTCCAGTGATTAAGAGTTGCAACATTAATTTAATAAAAGCTTTCAAAAAAAACATAAAAGGTACATGTCAAATGTAAAACTTTCCCCCAAATTACTATTGATAATAATATAAATATTAGTCAAGAAAATATGATGCTACTGTAATTTGAGGAGTTCTACTAGAAGGGAG
Source organism: Saccopteryx bilineata (assembly GCF_036850765.1). NCBI lineage: Eukaryota > Metazoa > Chordata > Mammalia > Chiroptera > Emballonuridae > Saccopteryx > Saccopteryx bilineata. Next base: position 57,271,397 of record NC_089491.1, read on the forward strand.
TTGGAAATCTTCATTCTTTCTCACATACCTCTACAACAGCAGTTTTCAACCAGTGTACTGCAATAATTTTTAAAACATGCAATACCTGACTATTTTGTCAGGGGCATGACTTTTTTCCCCTAGGTGGTAAAATAAGAAAAAAAAATGAGAATAGCCAATACAACAATAGCCATCAATGTGAATGAATCAAAATTATACTTATTATTTTTGTCAGATTGGCAAAAAAAAATATGTATTTTTGGTGTGCCACAGAAATTTAGTAATTAGTCGTTGTGTGTCATGAGATAGAAAAGGTTGGAAATTGCTGCTGTACACACTTATATCTGATCCTTTAAGAAAGTTACGTTAAGATCAAGGCATTTCACTTCACCACCAAAGAGGACTGGTGGACATGCTCAAGCATGTTGTACTGGCCACTGAACTCTAGCAGTGGTAGAGAAAACGTCTCACTGTCCACAGCAGAGAAGAAAGGGGAGAGAGGGACTGTCACAGTCTTTCTCTTTACATGGACTTCTTACAATATACTAGGCAGGAGTAGTTACTGTCATTTCCTTTTCCTACTGCTCCCTCCTGACCTTTGAAACAGAAGGATGATTTCATGAAACATTCTCAGGCAAACTCCTCAAAACGGAAAAATAAAAGAGAATATTTGAGGATATGTCACATAGACCTTATTTTCTGTTTATGCTATAGAAGTTACATTGAGTAGTAATGAAGCAGGAAACATTTTGAGCCCTACAGCTTTGAGCCACATTTTAAATTTTACAAATATACTTTCAAATTTTACAAATGTACTTAACCAGAAAAGAAGCACCTATTTTTGAGACTGTTTCCATGTGATTTGGGTCACTAGAAAAATCATTTTTCCGGCACTTGGCATAGTTGCAGAAAAAAATAGTCTGAATGCTTCATCACTTACCACTTCTTTGCTTAAAAATTCCTTCAATGGCTCTCCCTTATTTTCTGGATAAAGTTCAAAGTTTTCCACATGCTCTACTAGACCTTTCAGCGACTGGTTCCAGACTCATCTCACATCTACCCCAGGCTTTCTTCATTACAGCCTCAGTGAATGATTGTCATTTCCCCAACACTCATACTCACTTGCTAACCCCTCTCTATGGCTTCAGATCTTTCCCTTACCCTCCTCACTCCTTTATTCAATCTTCCAGATGAATTTTTACCTAACCTTAAAGAGAATAAACCTTAATTGCCTCCAAAAATTGGCCATGTTTTATTCATCTCCAAATTCCTGGTGCCTGTCAGAAAGCTGATATAGGAGGGGATCTCAAAACAATTTAACAATCTGTGTGCATAAAATGAGCTTCATAATTGTATATTTTCTTTATTATCATTATTCTAATATCAAGAGTCTTCTTACGAACAAGCATTAGAAATTGCTCGTTTAATTTCTGTGACATCTCACTAGCAAGAGCCTTTTTTTGGCCATTATCAAAGTCCCTATTAAGAGCTATATTATGGTTTTCACACTAAAAATAATGTCCTAGCATATCATAAGAATTCAACAAAATTGCAGTTGTAGGAGCAAAACCATCCCCTGTCTATGGATTCAGGCTATAAGATGAACAATAAAAATTTGTGGCTAAAGGAAAATATGCTTCCATTAGTGTCACAAATTCATAAATATTAAAGTCTTAGTTAAAAACAGTAAGCAAATCTTTTAAGGAAGAAATTCAGGCTTATTTGATGATTAGGAGAATGACACTTTTCTGTTCATGGCATTGCATTTGTTTTTTCTTTGTTTGTTTTCTTTCTTTGTTTTTTATTATGTGAGAGGTGGGGAAGCAGAGACAATCACCCGCTTGCACCCCAACCAGCATCCATGCAGGAAGCCCCCTACCAGACTATGCTCTGCCTGTCTGAGCTGCAGCTCTGTTGCTCGGCAACTGAGCTATTTTAACACCTGAGGCAAGGCCATGTAGCCATTCTTAGAACCCAGAGCCAACTTTACTTGAACCATTCTGAGCCATGGCTGCAGGAGGGGAAGAGAGAGAGATAGAGAGGAGTGAGGGGTAGATAAGCAGATGGTTGCTTCTCCTGTGTGCCCTGACTGGGAATCAAACCCAGGACTTCCATACACCAGGCCAATGCTCTACCACTGAGCCAACTGGTCAGGTCCAGCACTGCATTTGTTTTCTGGATGTAGAATCAAGCCTTCTTGGATCCTGGATCCTGGGGAGCCTCCTGACCTTGAGCATTTTGGTCTGCCCCAGAGTATCCATATTCAGAACAGAATAAGCCTTGAGCTTTGTTGAATTGATCAGAAATTCCAGAAGGTTGAAATACAGTGAAACAAGTTATGGTTTATTTGAATGTTTATTAGTTGGTTGCTTTGTTTAAATAGAATACCATTCTTATTACCAAATCACTTGTCATGATAACAGTAATAGGAAGCAAGAAAGAACAAACAGGCCTTCCAGAAGAAATTCCCTTAGTATTGCAAAATATGTATCTCCCTGAAAGTTACTTCAGAGACACAAGAACAGACTGTAACAGAAGTATTATCAATGAGCTTCACTGCCCCTGGCTTATATAAACAATAACACCTACATTCTGTCCTGTTTTTGAAATTCTATAAAGATCATAATAGTAAAATATCTCTTATGTGTAGAGTGTGTTTAGTGAGGAAGAGCTAGCAATATAATAGGATCAAATTGAACTGAATGTTGTTATAAAAGATTTAGTTTACATCTTAATAGGGTACTTATTTTTTCTTAATCTCTTACATGCATTATACATATTTTGATATTTACAACAAACTCGTCTAATCTATAATTTGATTATTTACAAGATAAAAAAATTGTGTCACATTACTACCTTTTTAAATTGCCTTGGTCATATGGTTTGCAGGTTTAGAGTTATTTATATGGATATTAAAATTTCTCAAGAAGTTTATCATCATTATTTGTTAACATTCTACATATCCACCCATTGAAATATAATTATTAATTAAACATCTACTACGACCAAATCCTGAAGTGGAAAATATATTGCTTTCCACAAGTTAAGTTGATTGAATTAATATTTTCCTATATATTGAAGGAAACCTTGAAGGTTGAATAACTGAAAAATAAATTAAATGAAACAGCCAGGTAGATGTGCTGCATGAAAAGATGTTGATGCTGTGGAGAGGTTGAATAAGATTTAGCAGGCCTTTACAGATTGATGATTTCAGTGAATGTATAGGTCATGATGTTAGCCTTTTCCTGTTCTCTTTCTTGTGGTGAATTCCATTTGCCTGATAACCTGTCTGCCCATTTACCATAGAGCTACCTCCATTCTCACTGCCTCCACTCAAAGAATCTTGTTCCTTGAAAGGGGTGCCTTTTCCAGAGGATTCCCATGCATCTGTGTAATACCAGGTAGTCTCAATTTTATTTGTTCTGAAGCACCTTACTTTTTCTGCTGTGCTACTCTGAGGAGCACACAATTACTATGTCGTCCAAATCCCTGAAAATGTGGCAGAGGTTTGCCCTTCTATTTTTGATAGACTCATTAAAAAATGTGTTATAGCCACTTAAAAAATAATAACATGAACTTGTAAGAAAGAGCCCTTTATTAAAAGCAAATAAAGACTTCTGTGAAAGATCTTTTGAGATCACAAATTATGTTCTGCTGTGAGTTTAAATGTATGTCCTATGGCATTACTTACAAAGAAAGCTATTTTGCTCCTTATATATTTTCTAAATTGTTTAAATAAGCCTGCTCTAGAGGGTTTTGCTTGAAATTGCAATACCATATAGAGTTTGCCATCTCAATGTAAGAGAAAAATCATGACTGCACAAGGAGCTTTTCAAATATTTTTTTTTCTTTCAAACCTTGGTAAACAAGATATGAACATCTTATCAGGCATGCCAAAGTGAATTGCTTCAGCATTCTTCAAAACTGCACTGCCAAATTAACTTTTAGACAGCTTCCAAGTTTCATAAGGACTCTATGAAACAGAATCAGTTTGCCCGATGGCTCAGCTTGGCCGGGTAGGGACTCCCAAGTGTCAGGTGAAGGAGCTGATTCCTTCCACCAGAAGTGAAAGAATGTTGAATTTCTTCCAGAAACCTGCATCATTCTTTTAAATAACTCATTTGAATGTACAGCTCATTATTATTATACATTTCCTTAAAATACTTCATTGGCTCCCCATTCATTGTCCTTAGGATTAAGTGCAAACTCCCCACATGTCAGAGAAGTCCTTCCAGGGAATCAGCCTCTCCAGGATCCGCATCTCACTTCCTCCCCCTCTGGAGTGGCTGCCCTGGTAGTCCTCGCAGTTCTTTACACTACTGGGGCTGTGCACGTACAGCTCCATCCACTTAGAACAGGGACTTCAACCTCTTTCATCTCATGGCACACGTATACTAATCACTACAATTCTGCCACACACCAAAATATATATATATAGTTTTGCCAATATGACCCCAAAATGGGTATAATTTGGGTTCGTTCATGCTGAAAAGCTATTGTTGTATTGGCTGTTCTCTCTCTCTCTCTCTCTCTCTTTTCTTTTAATAATCTAAAGGAAAAGAGGCCAGTGCCCCTGACTAAATTGTCAGGTATTACAGGTTTTAAAAATTCTTGTGGCACACCAGTTGAAATTCACTAACTTAGAACACTGTGCTACCCTACCTAAACCATTCCATTTGTCCCTACCTATTTTTTAAGACTCACCTCTTCCATGAAGCCTTTCAGATATGTCAGACCACTTTTGGCACCAGTAGGCACTTTATGTACCTATTACTTTTCTGTTTATCTCAGCTACATTGTAAGGTGTTTATAGAAAGAGATATAATATTTATCACTGTGTTCCCAGTGCCCAGAATACTGCTCAGACCATAAGAAAGCACTTTTTAATGTTGAATGGAAACAATGAAGAAGATTAGCTATGGAAAGAGATGACCTTATGCTACTGCCATTATATTCTGTATAAATATGCTTTCTGGAAAAACATGCTTTGAACTCACTTCACTGGAAGACATTAGAAATGGGAATACATTTAAGTGAGAGGCTGGGAGGTAGAGAGACATACTCCCACATGCACCCCAATCAGGATTCATCCAGCAAGCCCACTAGGGGGCGATGCTCTGCCCATCTGGGCCTGTTGCTCTGCAACCAAGCCACCTTAGCACCTGAGGGAAGGCCATGGTGCCATCCTCAGTGCTCGAGGCCAATGAGCCATAGCTGCAGAAGGGGAGGGGGAGAGAGAAGGAGAGAAAGAAGAGAGAGAGAGAGAGAAGGGGAGATGTGGATAAATAGATGGTCGCTAATCTTTTGTGCCCTGACCAGGAATCAAACCAGAGAATTCCACACACGGCTGATGCTCTACCGCTGAGCCAACTGGCCAGGGCCACAAAAAAATATTTTTATAAAAGAGAACTCATTTTATTAGTTTATCTGACTCTAAAGTAATGCAGGCTAATTGTAAAAATGTAATGCAAACTACATAATTTTTTTTTACATTTTATTTATTCATTTTTTTAGAGAGAGAAGACACAGAGAGAGAAAGAGACAGAGAGAGGAAAGAGATAGAAAGAACAGAGGGAGGAGCAGGAAGCATCAACTCCCATATGTGCCTTGACCAGGCAAGCCTGGGGTTTTGAACCGGCAACCTCAGTATTCCAGGTCAACGCTTTTACCCACTGCGCCACCACAGGTCAGGCCAAACTACATAATATTAAAAAATAAAAAGAAATCATAATCCAGATATAAACACCATTTAAACTCCCTATCATATTCTGTCCTTTCTATATAAGAAGACTTTACTATTCTTATACTTGTATAACCAACATTTTAGACTTCAAAATGGCCAGCTTTCTCAGTCAACAAATATAGATAATAATGACAACAATAGTACTTAATACAAAAAGAAACTTTTCCAAGTTTATTACTTGGAGATTTACATATATTACTTTATGTAAGTTTCAAAGTGGCCCTCTCTGTTATTATCCTCATTTTACAGAGAACTAAATCACAGCTATGTAATATAATTTGTCCAAGGTCACACAGCTACAAAGTGGCTAAGTGTCAGTTTGAGCCTAGGCTGTTTTGCTCCATAATCTATATTCAGAACGACTAGACATTACTGCCATCCATGTTCAATCTTATTTTTAATGGATGTACAATTTTAAATTCTAAGCGTGAACCTTAATTTATTTTAACAGTCTCCTGCTGTTAGAGGAGGAGTTATTTTTCCACCTTTTTAGTATGCCAGTTATTTTTCCAGCTTTTTAGTATGATTAAACAATGCCATGATAAGTAGCTCTGTGCAGTCATTATTGCACAACTGTCCAGTTATTGCATTGTAATAAATCCCCATTTTTGACTTGTTCTTTCATCTTTTGGGATGCTATGCTTCTGCTACATGTGCTTATTCAATTTTTAATTGGTTGTAGAGAGAAAGAAAGGGGAACAGAGAGAAGGAAAGAGAGAGAGAGGGAGAGAGAAATTCATTTGTTGCTCCATGCATCCAATGGTTATGCATTCATTGGTTAATTCTTTTTTTATTAATTTTAATAAGGAAACATTGATAAATCAAGGTACATATGTTCAGAGAAAACATCTCCAGATTACTTTGACATTTGATTATGTTGCATACCACTCATCCAAAGTCCAATTGTCTTCCATCACCTTCTATCTGGTTTTCTTTAGGTCCCTCCCCTCCCCCCCTCCCATTCCCTCCCCATTACCATCACATTCTTGTCCATGTCTCTGGGTCTCATTTTTATGTCCCACCTATGTATGGAATCATATAGTTTTTAGTTTTTTCTGATTTACGTATTTCACTCCATATAATGTTATCAAGTTCTACCCATGTTATTGTAAATGATCCGATGTCATCATTTCTTATGACTGAATAGTATTCCATAGTATATATGTACCAAAGCTTTTCAATCCACTTGTCCACTGATGGACACTTGGGCTGTTTCCAGATCTTTGCTATTGTGAACAATGCTGCCATAAACATGGGGGTGCATTTCTTCTTTTCAAACAGTGCTATGGTGTTCTTGGGGTATATTCCTAAAAGTGGGATAGCTGGGTCAAAAGGCAGTTCGATTTTTAATTTTTTGAGGAATCTCCATACTGTTTTCCACAGTGGCTGCACCAATCTGCATTCCCACCAGCAGTGCAGGAGGGTTCCCTTTTCTCCACATCCTCGCCAGCACTTATTCTGTGTTGTTTTGTTGATGAGCGTCATTCTGACAGGTGTGAGGTGATATCTCATTATGATTTTAATTTGAATTTCTCTAATGATTAGTGATGTTGAGCATTTTTTCATATGCCTATTGGCCATCTGTATGTCCTCTTTGGAGAAGTGTCTATTCATTTCTTGTGCCCATTTTTTGATTGGATTATTTGTCTTCCTGGTGTTGAGTTTTACAAGTCCTTTATAAATTTTGGTTAGTAACCCCTTATCAGACGTATTGTTGAATATGTTCTCCCATTGTGTAGTTTGTCTTTTTATTCTGTTCTTATTGTCTTTAGCTGTGCAAAAGCTTTTTAGTTTGATATAGTCCCATTTGTTTATCCTGTCTTTTATTTCCCTTGCCCGTGGAGATAAATCGGCAAATATATTGCTGCGAGAGATGTTGGAGAGCTTACTGCCTATGTTTTCTTCTAAGATGCTTATGGTTTCATGTCTTACATTTAAGTCTTTTATTCATTTTGAGTTTATTTTTGTGAGTAGTGTAAGTTGGTGGTCTAGTTTCATTTTTTTTGCAGGTAGATGTCCAATTTTTCCAACACCATTTATTAAACAGGCTGTCTTTACTCCATTGTATGCTCTTACCTCCTTTGTCAAATATCAGTTGTCTATAAAGGTGTGGGTTTATTTCTGGGTTTTCTGTTCTGTTCCATTGATCTATATGCCTGTTCTTACACCAGTACCAGGCTGTTTTGAGTACAATGGCCTTGTAGTATAACTTGATATCGGGAAGTGTGATACTTCCCACTTTATTCTTCCTTTTCAAGATTGCTGAGGCTATCTGTGGGCTTTTTTTGGTTTCATATAAATTTTTGGAATATGTGTTCTATATCTTTGAAAAATGTCATAGGTATTTTAATTGGTATTGCATTGAATTTATAAATTGATTTGGGTAGTATAGACATTTTAATGATGTTTATTCTTCCTAACCATGAGCACAGTATATGCTTCCACTTGTTTGTATCTTCCTTGATTTCTTTTATCAATGTTTTATAATTTTCCTAGTACAAACCTTTAATCTCCTTGGTTAAATTTACTCCTAGGTACTTTATTATTTTTTTTGTTGCAATAGTGAAGGGGATTGTTTCCTTAATTTCTCTTTCTGACTGTTCATTGTTGGTATATAAAAATGCCTCTGATTTCTGAGTATTAATTTTATATCCTGCCACCTTGCTGAATTCATTTATCAGGTTCAGTAGTTTTTTGACTGAGACTTTAGGGTTTTCTATATACAATATCATATCATCTGCAAATAATGATAGTTTTACTTCTTCTTTTCCAATTTGGATGCCTTTTCTTTCTTCTTCTTGTTTGATTGCCATGGCTAAGACTTCCAGGATATGTTAAATAAGAGTGGTGAAAGGGGCACCCCTGCCTTGTTCCTGATCTTAAAGGGATTGCTTTTAATCTTTGCCCATTGAGTATGATGTTGACTGTGGGTTTGTCATAGATGGCCTTTATCATGTTGAGGTATGTTTCCTGTATTCCCACTTTGCTGAGAGTTTTGATCATGAATGGGTGCTGGATTTTATCAAATGCTTTATCTGCATCAATTGAAATTATCATGTGGTTTTTCTCCTTCCTTTTGTTTATGGGATGAATCACATTGATTGATTTGCGAATATTGTACCAGCCTTGCCTTCCCAGAATAAATCTCAATTGATCATGATGTATGATTTTTTTTATATATTGCTGGATCTGGTTTGTTAATATTTTGTTGAGAATTTTAGCATCTATATTCATCAGGGATATTGGCCTATAATTTTCTTTCTTTGTGTTGTCTTTGCCTGGTTTTGGAATCAGAATTATGCTCACCTCATAAAAGGAGCTTGGAAGTCTTCCTTCCTCTTGAATTTTTTGAAATACCTTGAGAAGGATAGGAGTTCGTTCTTCTTTGAATATTTGGTAGAATTCACTTGTGAAGCCATCAGGCCCAGGACTTTTCTTTTTTGGGAGTTTTTTGATAACTGTTTCAATCTCATTTGTTGTAATCAGTCTGTTTAGATTTTCTGATTCTTCCAGATTGATTTTCGGAAGATTGTATGTTTCAAGGAATTTGTCCATTTCATCTAGGTTGTCTAGTTTTTTGGCATACAGTTCTTCATAGTATTTCCTTACAATATTTTGTATTTCTATTGTGTCAGTTGTTATTTCTCCATACTCATTTCTAATTTTATTTAATTGAGTCCTCTTTCTTTTTTTCTTGGTGAGTCTAGTTAAAGGTTCAGCGATCTTGTTTACCTTTTCAAAGAACCAGCTCCTGGTTTCATTGATCCTCTGTATTGCTTCTTTAGCCTCTATGTCATTTATTTCCACTCTGATCTTTATTATTTCCTTCCTTCTACTAGCTCTGGGCTTTACTTGCTCTTCTTTTTCTAGTTCTTTTAGATGCAGGGTTAAGTTGTTTATTTGAGCTTTTTCTAGCTTCTTAAAGTATGCCTGTAGTGCTATGAACTTCCCTCTCAGTACTGCTTTTGCTGTGTTTCATAAATTTTGAGTTGTTATATGCTCATTATCATTCGTTTCTAGGATTTTTTTATTTCTTCTTTGATCTCATTGTTAATCCATTCATTATTTAACAACCTGCTATTTAGTTTCCTTGTGTTCGAGTTTTTTCAGTTTTTCTGTTGTGGTTCATTTCTAGTTTCATGCCATTGTGATCAGAGAAAATGCTTGATATGATTTCAATCTTCTTAAATTTGTTGAGACTGCTTTTGTGCCCTAACATGTGGTCTATCCTAGAGAATGTACCATGAGCTCTTGAAAAGAATGTATATTCTGCTGCTTTAGGGTGAAAGGTTCTAAAGATATCTATTAAATACTGTTGATCTAGTGTCTACTTTAAGTCTGCTGTTTCTTTGTTAATTTTCTTTCTTGAGGATCTATCTAGTGATGTTAGTTGGGTATTGAAATCCCCTGCTATTATGGTATTGCCGTTGATCTCACCCTTTATATCCATCAAAGTCTGCTTTATATATTTTGTTGCTCCTATTTAGTTGCATAGATATTTATAATGGTTATATCTTCCTGTTGGATTCCTCCCTTTATCATTATGTAGGCGCCTTCTTATCTCTTTTTATAGCTTTTGTTTTAAAGTTCATTTTGTCTGATATAAGTATTGCTACCCCAACTTTTTTTTCATTTCCATTTGCATGAAATGTTTTTTCCATCTTTTTACCTTCAGTCTATGTGCATCTTTTGTTTTAAGGTGTGTCTCTTGCAGACAGCATATGTACGGGTCCTGTTTTCTTATCCACGCAGCTACCCTATGTCTTTTGATTGGATCATTTAATTCATTTACATTTAAGGTTAATATTATTGATATGTAATTTGTTGTCATTTTATTCTTTAGAGCTGTATTCCTCTTTTGCTATGTTCTTTTCCCACTTTGATCTGTTTACACCAGACCCCTTAACATTTCTTGCAGCATTGGTTTTGTTGTAGTGAATTCCTTGAGGGTTGTTTTTTGTCTGGGAAGCTTTTTATTTCTCCTTCAATTTTTAAATGATAGCTTTGCTGGATAAAGTAGTCTTGGTTGTAGGTTCTTGTTCTGCATTACTTTGAATATTTCTTGCCATTCCCTTCTGGCCTCAAGTGTTTCTGTTGAGAAGTCGGATGTCATCCTTATGGGGGCTCCTTTGTAGATGATAGCCTTTTTTCTCTCACAGCTTTTTAATATTTTCTCTTTATCACTTAGCTTTGGTATTTTAATTATGATGGTGTAGATTTCTTCGGGTTTCTTTTTAATGGAGTTCTCTGTGCTTCTTGAACTTGTGAGAGTTTTTCCTGAAATAATTTAGGGAAGTTTTTAGCTATGATATGATTGAACAAAGTCTCTATCCCTTGTTCTTTCTTTTCTTCTTCAGGAATTCCTATGATGCGGATGTTATTTCTCTTCATGTTGTCACAGAGCTCTCTTAGAGTTTCTTCAGACTTTTTGAGTCTCTTTTCTTTTTTCTGCTTTGCTTCCATGCCTTCGTTCAACTTGTCCTCCAACTTGCTAATTAGATCCTCAGCTTCATCCATCCTGTTTTTAATTCCTTCCATTGTGGTCTTCTTTTCTGATATTGTATTTGTCATTTCCAACTGATTCTTTTTTAATATTTCTATGTCCTTTTTTATATTTGCTATTTCTTTATTTAGGCATTTGTAATGACCATTTGTTGTTGTTCTAAGATCCCTAAGTATCCTAACAATCATTATTTTAAACTCTGCATCAGAAGTTTGGTTATTTTCATATCACTCAGTTCATTTCCTGGAAGTTTCTCTTGTGGTTTCATTTGGATTGCACTTCTCTGTCTTGTCATTATGTCTGTGTGTTTGGGTGTATTGTTTGTAGAGCTGGTTGAGTCTAGGCTTGGTGTTATCGTCCTCCAATTTTCAGTTGTGTTTTTCTAGGTGTTCTTGGGTTGGCATCAGCTGTTATTTGTCCATTGGTTGATTCTTGTATTTGCCCTTACCAGGAATTTAATCTACAACCTTGGTATGTCAGGAAGATGTTCTAACCAACTTTAACTACACAGCCAGGCCTTATGTGTGCTTCTTGTTAGAAATCCTTTCCCAGATTCTGGCCTGTTGGCTCAATGGTAGAGCATCAGCTAGGCATATGGATGCCCTGGGTTTGATTCCCAGTCAGCGCACACAGGAGAAGTGCCCATCTGTTTCTCTAACCTTCCCCCTCTCTCTTCTCTCTCTCTCTCTCTCTCTCTCTCTCTTCTCCTGCAGCCATGCTCTATTGGAGCAAGTTGGCCCTGGACACTGAGGATAGCTCCATGGCCTCCACCTCAGGTGCTGAGCAATAAAGCAATGCCCCAGATAGGCAGGGCATCACCCCCTAGTGGCTTGACCATGTGAATCTCCTTCATGGTGCATGTGGGAGTCTGTCTTTCTGCCTCCCTGCCTCTCACTGGATAAAAAAGGAAAGAAATCCTTCCCCTAACTGGATCCCACCTTTGCTATTTATAATCACTGCATATAGTTTATTTCCTTTAAAATACTAAAGTTCTGATACAATATACATCTGATAGTCTACCTGTTTACTGCCACCTCTTTAACCTCTGGCCTATGGGCTCCATGAATCCATAGATTATGTCTATTTATAGAATATGATTTTCTTAGGGATCAGTCTGTGGTAGGTATGTAAGTACTAATTGAATGAACAAATAAATGTAAGAATAATTACTGAATCAAGGAGATGTCATGAAGATTTAAACCAAGGACATGATACTTTTTCTCCCTGAAACACAACACAGAGAAAAATTCAAGAATCAGCAAAACAGAAGGCCTATCTGTAGCAAGGAGATAATATAATCAAACCTTTGGAGCAAAAAATTACCATCTTTCTGCATCAATAACCACTCTTTTCATAGGACAAGTGATTTCAGTATTTCAAGCAAACCTGTGTCAAAGAGACTGGCCACCTACAGTAAATAGCTGCTAGAACACAAACTGCTGCAAAGCAGCTGAAATTCTGTTTGCCAATTCTAAATTCCTAAAGAAGGTGATGTTTGTTTCATAGTTTCTCTACTACCCAAGCCATGTTTCTGAAGACAGCTTCTCCTGTTGTCAAAAGATTCATTAATCTTTCATCTACAGCTTGATGCTGATCAGAGTCTCAATTCTTTTCTTTATAGATGTAGCAAACCAGAGGGCATATTACCCTCCAAAAATATGGCAGTCATCAAAGGCTCTTTGGTTGTTGTTTTGTTTTGTTTTTTCAGTGAAAGAGGAAGGGAGAGAGAGTGAGAGGAAGGAACATCAATACATACTCATATGTACGTATTGATCAAACTGGTAAACTCGGTGCTTTGGGACAATGCTCCAGACCAACTGAGCTATCCATCCAGGGTAAAGGGCTCTTTGTTTTTTAAGCTTAGTGTGTCCTTAGAGAAAAGACAGGGAAAGGACAGAATAGGTCTGAATGCCTGGAATTAGAACCATTAAAGTATATTTTGTTTTCAGCAGTGTTCAGATTGGCATAGGTGATTCAAAATGTATTTTCCTACTCAACTTTCCCATACTAAAAAAATAGATATTTTTTAAAATATATTTTTTGAAAAAGGTTCTTAAGGAAGAAATTTTCAAATCTAGGTGAAGCAAAATTGTATATTTTAAACATAAGCCAAGAAGATATATATTCATTAGCCAGAACTCTATTTATGGGAATGAAGAGAAGTTTAGTGTTCTACCTGAAAGGCAAGAAAAAAAATTAGCTTTAGAGGGTGACAATGAAAGTTTGTATGCTGAATGATAAAAATGCTGTTGTTTATAAAATCAAGTTATGATAAGGGATTGGGTGGTATTCCTGTGTATTCTTGCAAATAGAAAAGCAGGAACAACTTAAATGTTTTATAAATGATGTATTTTATAATAGTAACTTTTCCTACTTAGTTTCACTGCAAAGAGTTTTGGAGGAAGTACAGAAAACAGGTGCATCTGTATGTGTTAACAGTGAAAGTAAAACTGAAAACCCAAAACTACCGTTCTATTTCCCATATAAAATACTCAAAGTCTTTCTGTATTGTCATTATTCTTACACTTACACCCAGCCTTCTTTCCCACCGCCCCCCCCACACACCTGGGTCAGTTTCAGATATAAATGCAATGAAAGCACCTTGCAGTCACTGTAAATGGTGTCATGGAGCTTCCAGAAGTAGGTCAGCTTTCTTTATTGTCTTCCCTCTCCCCTCCGCTGAGCTCTGAGCTGGCCTGCAGAACCAAGATAATTTTTTAATCTCACTATGACTGGCAACAGAAGAAAGAACAAAAATGTTCTTTATGGAAGACCCCCTTTTGTTTCCTCCATTACCATAAGATAATTCTCTAAATTACAAAAGAAAAAAAGCGAATCCAAAATAAAAACAGTGAATACCTTTAGTTTCTAAATTAGGACTTACAATTTATAAAAAGCTTTGGTGGAAGACACTTATTATTTTTTTAAGTGGGGATATATAGAAAGAGCACAGGCTTTTGACTTAGAGAATCTTGCTGTTAAATCTCCAAAGAAGATATAGAAAATGCCCAAAATAACAGGAGTTTAATCTGATTAGTTATCAATGAAATGCACAGTAAAACCACAGTAAGATATCACTCTACACCTTTCAAAATAGGTATAACAAAAAAGACAAAAAAGTAAAATCCTCATACTCAGAGTATTTATTGTACAACCATTTTCTGTTGTATGCTATATTCTAAAGCTGACTATACTCATATCTGATGAGCCAGAAATTTCACTTGTAGGTATATACCAAGTAAAAATAAGTATACATGTTTACCAAAAAAGTATTCATTGAATGTTTACAGCAGTACTATTGTTAAAAGCTTAAATCTAGAAACTACTCAAATGCTTATCAACCACAGTAGAGTGAATATATAAATTGTGATAAATTTGCAAATGGAAAACCATACCCCAGTGAGAATAAAAGATTTTTATTTACATACAGCAACATGAATGGATCTCATAAATATAATCTTGAGTGGAAGAGGCCAGATTCAAAAGGTTCTAGATTGTATGATTCCTTTTATATAAATTAAAAAGATAAGAAATGTCATTCTATTGTTAGAAGTCAGAGTATTGGGCAGGGTGGGGTGGTGAGGACAGGACTAGAAGGAAGTATGAGGGGAGCTTTTCGGTACTGGTAAAGTTCTGTTACTTGTTTGGATACTGGTTACATGTGCGTGTTCAGTGTGTGAAAATCCATCAAGAGATATATAAACTTTAATAGCTTTAAAAATTCTGGTTCCCCCTACCACTGCATATCCTTATCTATGATTAGTATCCATTCCATGCCACTGCTCTGAGTGCTTTACAGATAGTAATTCATTTAATCATCATAACAACATGAGAAGGTATTGCCATCCCTGTTTTACAAAGGAGGACACTGATGCATGGATATAGATGGAACTAGTCCAAGGTGCTATGGCTGGTACATGTCGGAACTGGGTTTCTGACTCAGCCTGCCTCTCCCCAGATTCAGTGTCCTTATCGCTATCCTGTGCTGCTCCCTGGAAACTTATCATCGGTGAACTACCATTTTTCCTTTTATAAAATTAGGATATTAATTCATCAAGAGTTGCCCTAAAGATTAAACGATATGGCAGTTGTCTACCTCACAAGGTACTTGAACTAATGCCGTCTAAAAGCATGACTGCTTCACTTTTCAGATTAGAGTTAACCCAAGATCTTATCAGTTCAGGGTCAATGGAGTTTGTCATTCACATACTTCTCTCTCCCTTTTCCGGTTTCATTCAGTGTCCTCACTTTCTTGCCCTACGTCTGTCCTCCTCTGTAGGCCACACTGCTAGCCAGTTCTTTCTGCTATCTGGAGCTGCCCTGAATGAATAGTATGGAACCAGTCAGTTTAACTTGTTCTATATTTCAGGGGTTCTAGTGGTTGCTAAGTGACATAAACTCATCTAATTAATATTATCCACCAAGGTAAGCAATTTACATTTTAACAATAGCCAGAAACCAAATAAGGTAACCTAATGTTGAAACTTTTTTAAAAATTTCTTTTATTTATTCATTTTAGAGAGAACAGAGAAAATGTGTGTGAGAGAGAGAGAAAGGGGGGAGGAGCAGGAAGCTTCAACACCCATATATGCCGTAGACCAAACAAGTGCAGGGTTTTGAACCGGCAACCTCAGCATTCCAGGTCTATGCTTTATCTACTGTGCCACCACAGGTCAGGCCCTAATGTTGAAAATTTTAAGCTAGGAGCTATTTGGGGAAATGCTTTGGGTTAGATAGTTTTGGAGTTATTTTGTGTTTTGTTTTGTTTGTTTGTTTTAGTAATAAGAATAACATTTATTAGGTATTTCAGATTATTCACATTAGTTTACATGGACATGATTTCCTTGAATCATCACAGCAATTTACAAGAGTAGTTGGTAGCAGTACTTTGTTTATTGTTAGATGAGAAAGCTGATGTTTAATAGATTTAAATGTATTTATTTGACAAATATAGAACAGCTACCCTGTACCAAATATTATCAGGGTTTACTGGAGCTTACATTCTTAAGAAAAGAGGGAGACCATACACAAATAACATATAGGTATATAAAGACAATTTTAGTGTTAGTTAATGCTATATAAAAAAAAGTAGTAATACAGGCCTGACCTGTGGTGGCGCAGTGGATAAAGCGTCGACCTGGAAATGCTGAGGTTGCCGGTTCGAAACCCTGGGCTTGCCTGTCAAGGCACATATGGGAGTTGATGCTTCCAGCTCCTCCCCACTTCTCTCTCTCTGTCTCTCTCTCCTTTCTCTCTCCTCTCTAAAAAAATGAATAAATAAAATAAAAAAAAAATTAAAAAAAAAGTAGTAATACATAATGCAAGAATAGAAAGAAACTGGCAGGGCTAGCTCAGGGGGCGCTTCTGTCCTAAGAAATTAAAGTATCTCCTGTGCCTTTTCATTTCCTTGAAAACAATATTTCTCCATTCTAGTTGAACATCAGAACTCCCTGGGAGCTTTTAGAAAATAGCTATGCCTGTGCTCCAGTCTGAAAGAGACTTTTCAGCTAGGCACATTACCTTTCAAAGCAAAATACAATTGAATATAACCCAAAGAATGACAATACTTACTCCTGTTGAATGCTTAGTTTAATGCAAAGCATGGACACACCTACATTAATTTTTTTAAATTTGTTGATTGATTGATTTTTTAGAGAGAGGAAAGGAGAGAAAGAGAGAAATATCAATTTGTTCCATTCATTCTTGCATTCACTGGTTATCTCTTATATGTGCCCCGACTAGGGATCGAACCAGCAACCTTGGTTTATTGGGACAACAATCTAACCAACTGAGCTACTATGACAGGGCACATCTACATTGATTTTTGATCACTAACCTAATTGTACTGAGGCTTTTCTATGGTTCCCACCTCCCACCTGTGAAGGGAGTCATCTGTCTCTGTGCAATGAGAGAAAATAAAAAACTTCAAAACATAAATGAGCGTAAACATTTCCTTGCAAACTACAAAAATGCATTGTTTTAAAATTCAAGGGATTAATGTTCTTCTGGCCATTTTAATCGACAAATCTTTAGGAAGACTGAAAGAAAATCTGAAGTGGTGTTATATATTTTGCTAGTGTCACTAAATCAAGTTTCTCTCATTGGTGTAAGCTGTCAGTATAAAGGACTTCAAAATCGTCTCAAATGACATTATCATCCTCTCTTAATCTATTAAGGTATGAGGCATATTTGTGGAGAAGGAAAATCTAGAATAACTCTTCACTAATGAGTCTCTTTCACTGGAGAAAAAAAAGAGACCAAACAAAAAGAGGGGTACAGAAAGGAATGAGAAAATAAGAGATGTGGAAATGAGGCAGAAGGATGTGGACTCTGTGGTCTAAAGCAGTTGAGCCCACTCAGAGGTCAGAGAATAAAATAAAGGAACACCAGAGAAACACATGCCTTACTCCAAGGCTGTTTCTCACTTAGGCTTGTAGCTTCTTTTTTACTTATTGCTGGCAGGATTGTTCAAGCAGGGTGGTCATTAATGGTGCTGCTGCTTATTTTCTCTTCTTTGGCTTTCATTCATCTACCTCCAGCCCTCCAAGACTTCCTTCTTTGTACTGCGAGCTAGACCAGAGGCCAGACTGGGTTTGCTTCTGTTAGTTGCATAACCCTGTGGAGTGATCATTTCATGAAAAAGTACTTAAAGCCATTATCATCATAACGACTAATGCACAATAAAATTATTACTAAACATCAGGCATTTTGGAGACTTTGATGTCTGTATAAAATTATCTAACCAAATGGTAAGGTTTTTTTTTAATTTTTTAGTTTAATAAAGTGAAATGCTAGCCCAACTCAGAAGCATACTTCATTAACTGCGGTTCATGTTTGTGAGTAACTAAGAGTTTGGTCAAAAGTTAAGAGGATTTGTTCATAGTCAATAAAAATAACTTCTAACCCAGTAAAACAGAATGTTTCCTCAGTCTCTTTAGGATGACAATAGATGTAAGGTACTAACAGGGGCTTTAACGTTAGGGCATACAGGAACCATGTGTTATGTAGCCAAAGCATTTTTTTTGTCAAAAGTTTTGTTGAGTGTTGTGGGTAAATGCAATGGCAGTCATACATTCAACTCCTACACTCTAGAAATAATATGTAATCTATCAGAAAAGTTTTGAGAGTTTTCATGAAGTAAAATTCACATCAGTTTTGTGTCTAGAAAATAAGTAAACAAATTCAAATGTAGGAAGAGATTCTACTTCAGCCAACGTATCTCAGAAACCTCCTGTGAGCCACCTCATCTGATTAAACTCCTGACCCCTCAAAGTAGTGCATTATTAACTGTATTTAACAAATGAGAGTGGGTCTCACAAGTTAAGTGACTTAGCTGAACTCCCACAGTTAATAGGAGTAAAACCTACATAGAAATTCAGGTCTTGGACAACAAAGACAAAACCCTTTTCCATTTTACCACATGATCCTAGTTAGAAAACATTATTGGTAGTCAGGTACTTGTTACTCTGGCTTATTTTTAATCTTCACAATCAGTGGTTCTAAAACTTTGGTGAGTACCAGAATTACCAGAGGAACTTGATGGAAATATAAGTGCTCAGGCTCCATCTTCCTTTCATGAACTTGAACTTTATGTTCCTATTAGCTCTCCACCAAAATTTGAGAACCACTGGTCAGAATCATCTGTATCGCATATATTCTATAGAGGTTAGTAGTTTTTCCAAAAGCAATGGTGGAGCCATTAGAGGAGATCCGAATGGTGAAGCCAGGACTCAACCTGGTCTTATCCCAAAGACTTTGCTTCTGAATTGGGATGCAATGCCAGTGGAACTGGAAGGCATGAAAGGCACGTGCTACATAGGACCAGTGTTTTTGCTGAAGAATATATAAATAACAATATGATTACTGATAAAAAAGAAAAGAAGCCCTTCCCAGTGAAAGTTTCAAACAAGGTTTTAATCTCTGAGAGCCAGAGTTGATTTATAAATAACTTGTGCAATATGCCAATATGGTTAAGATGGTTGAGATATTCTCTCTTCTTTCTGAATCTTGCCAATCTTTTCTTTTGCTTCTCCTCTTCGACTTCCATGCATTTTTGGCCTTAATGTACTTGTCAATCTCTCCTTTGCCTGAGACTCCCTACTACACCTGAATGGTTAATTCATGTGTGTGTGTGTGTACATGAGTGTACATACATGTACATACATACATAACAGCCTTTTTAAAATTTCTAAGGTTAGCTCTAAAAGTATCAGAGAAAATTGTTCAGGGGTAGACTTCAGAGAAGGAAGATTGTCTCTACTTTTTCAAAGATCTGTTTCTGGAAAGTAAATCAGTTAAAAGGTAGTCAGTAGTTCTTGCGATTACTTACTAACCTTAGCTGAATGATCCATTTGTCTCACAGATAAAAATCAAATGATATCCAAAGGGAAGTTAAAAAGGGTAGGTAGTAAGATTTTAGAGGAAAAAACCAAAGTGTACCTTGATAGAAGACTGGATAAAGAAAATGTGGTACATATATACAATAGAATACTACTCAGCCATAAGAAATGATGACATTATAGCATTTACAACAACATGGATGGACCTTGAGAACATTATACTGAATGAAATAAGTATTGATAAATCAGAAAAAACTAAGAACTGTATGATCTCACACATAGGTGGATATAAAACAGACTCATAGACATAAATAAAAGTGAAGTGGTTACCAGGGGGAGGGGGATGTAGGAGAGGAGAACTGGGAAGAGGGTGGGGGGAAGGGTATAAAAAAGGACACTATAAGGTAACGGAAAATGATTTGACTTTGGGTGATGGGTATACAACATATCAACAGTTCAAATGCTATAGAAATGTTTATCTGAAACTTATGTATTGTTATTGATCAATGTCATCTTGTTAAATTCAATTTTCTAAATAAAATTAAAATAAATAAATAAATAGATAAGTAAGTAAATAAATAAATAAATAAAAATTATACTTAAAAAATAAAGAAAAATATATTAAAATTTTCAAGGTACTCTACTGATTGTTTTTAGAACTGATATAGACAGCTTAACTCTCTTTTTTTCTTTCTTTTTTTTCCATCTGGGGATGGAATTGAGGAGTCAATACTAACAGTAATAATATTTATTTTTCAAAAAGTCCAGTGAGTTCTCAGAAGGTGCCCTGAGATTCAGAGGAACACAGTCAGATCCAGATGCTCACTTGGCGCAATCCAAGCTCTCTGGGTCTGTTGTAGTGTGAAAGGGAAGCTGACAATTTGCCGTGAGTCTGGCCTTTCTGCATCAGCCTGTGTGTCAACTAAATCCACAGACCATGAGGCCACCTCTCAGCCCAGGCCAATACACTGACACCCCTTGACATTTCCCTCCACACTACTAACAATTTCCAAATTCTATTCTTGCATTCTTTATATGCAAACTATTAGAAATCATAAAATGTTCAATGTTCATTATCTTAAGGGTAAGTATTAAGTAAATTCTTTAGTTGTATTGATATCTAAAAAGAGAGTCAGGTTTGTCCTTCACTAACACACACCAGTGCTGGCCATCCTTCATTTATTTAAATACAAACTAGCTCCTTCTCTCCTCAGACCCTTGCACATGTGCTCCCTCAGGATACACCACTCTCCTTCCCTCCACTCTGTAGCTCTGTCCCTAGACTTCTCACTGCTAACTCCTTATCCTCCAGTTGTAGTTCCACTGCCACCTAAACAGAAGCCTTTCCTTACTCCCTGATGGAAGCAGGTTTGTGCCTCGATGTTCTATGATTATTTCTTTCATACACTCATACTGTACACCATCGTATGCTTACATATTTTTGTTTACTTCATTTATTGTGCATTCCTTTGTTTCCCCATCATAGTGTAAGCCCCATAAGGGAAAGGAACACCCCATCACCTAACATGACACTTAGCACACAGTAGATGTTTAAGATATTTTTAGTCAATGAACCATCAAGGCCAAAAGATTGAGACTGAGCCAGTTTCTTGTCTCCATTTCTTATCCATTGCCTGACAGTCTTGCTGTCTTTGTATTCTAATGGAATCCTAACTAGTTTTCAAGGAAACTTAAAGAGATAATGTACTCGATGATGAAAATCATAAGCTCAAATCTAGCTTTACTACTTCAGATGTCAGTGAACTTAGGCAAAATAGTTTATCTTTCTGTGTCTAAATTTTCTCATCTATAATTTGGAGTTAGTAATTCTATTTGATTAAAATGTTGGAGTCTTAAATAAGTTAACACAAGTTATATGTTTTATTTTATTTTATTATTTTTAACAAGAGCTGACACATAAATTCTGGCAATTATTCCTCAGGAAAGAGTTTCGAAAACTTCATACAGAAGCTCCAGTGTCTGTAGAAATCCTGGTTCATTACAAGAAGGTTGAAGCTACCCAACTGAGAATCAGGGTCGTTTGTTTTAAATACTGAGACATTGTCTGGATTCCTCACTTTAGCTTCTTAAGTTTAGCTAGAAAGAAGCTACTGTAATTATAATGGAGAATCTGCCTCATGGAGCAGAAGAAAACTGGATCACTGTATTTTCATGCTATCTTTATGCTTCAAGGCACATCTTATGTCATTAGCAGGATTAGTTTTACCTTAACAGATAGATAGATCCTGGGGAAGAGACTCTCCAGAGCCAGAGAAAGAGTGAATAACAATAGTTATAGCAATTCTATTTTTTAAATTATTTATTGATTGATTTGAGGGGGGTAGAGAGAGAAACATTGATTTGTTGCTCCATTTATTTATGCATTCATTGATTCATTCTTCCTTGTGCCCTGACCGGACATCAAACCCTCAACCTTGGCATAGCAGGGCAACACTCTAACCAACTGACCTCAGCAACTCTATTTCATAATTCAGCACTCAATTCAAAAGATTGAACTGTCTCTCCTTTGTATTTTTTGTTCTATCTTTCAATATTAAATTTAATTGGATTTATCTTAGGCAATTCTTTTTTCAATCTTTCACTAATAAAGTCAACCCTTGTGAGTAGGCCTGATTACTACAGCCCAATTAGGGACTTGTTGATTAATCTCAAGAAACTGTTCCTTAAAGTGCTAAGTAAATCTGCTGCTATTCACATCTTGTATTGCTGTAAGCAATGGGCTGACTAATATTTATGCTACCGCTGAAATCAAAATAAGTTATTAATCTCACTGAATAATTAACATCTATGAGAAAAAGTGAGGAAGTACTAGAGACATCTGAAAAGAAGTGGCAGGCACTGTTGGGAAATTAGCAGCAATAGTAGTTGGAACCTCTTGCTCAATTGGAAAAGTTTTATCACCAATAAAGATATATAACTTCACTGAAAGTTTTGGTAAAGAGCAACAACCTCAAGCAAAACTGTCAAGAAAAAAAAACAAACTCATTTTAAGTGTTCCCTGCCACCCTTTTGGTCTTCTCTTTCCCTCCTTACTTAGTTGCTTTGACACAGAGAGCCGTGATTGGCTATTCCTGACCTTTCACAGAGGAGAGTGGCTCTGACAGCAGGTGTCTTTGAACAGGTTAGTAGTTTAGTAAGGTATCCCCTACATATAGGATATTGTATTATTCAAAGTGACCATAAAGAAATGAATGTCTAGTGGTGAAATTTCAGCTGCTGAGACACCTTGTTAGAGGGAGGAAGGAATCATATTACTGATAACTGGCAACATTTTATGATGCACAAGGAACTGAAATGGGCATCCGTATTTAAAGAATGTTCAAAAGGACAGAAAATCTGCCAAGTCTGAGAAAGAATCAGCAGAAAGATAGGAGGAAGATCAGGAGTAAGAGAAAGACATATTCACCAATATAGACAGTGTCAAGGAGAAAGGCACAGTTAGCATCTGTAGATGTACAGCGGGCTCATCAAAGGTAACTCCCAGAAAGTATGCAGCAACAGAGTCAGTGGTGTCCTTAAAGACAGCAGGTTCTGGGCTCAGCAAACTGAAAAGGGAATATGGCCTGAGGAAGTGGGCATGACATAGCTACTTCATGCTTGAATTGGTTTTTGAAACCTATCTAGACTTCTGTAGTTTTTGAAGCAACCTCACCAAGCAACTCAGATCAAAAATCATTGAGCATGCTCCCTCAGTACCCTTGGTGACCCAGCCCTATGTACCTAGCACTCCTCTGAACCATTATGGCGATGCAACCCCATGTTCTATTCCCTATCCCAGCAGATTTAGAAGTCCCAAAAGTGGTCATTCAACCTCTGCTTACTTACTAGACAAAATATACTGAGACACTGTAATAGGAGAAGGAGGTTCTCATAGGAAAGTGTCAAATTTAAGAACAAATCCTCAGAAAATAACTAACAGATCAGAAGTCGGGACTTTATAAAATTATTATAGGAGTTCTTTAGACTCAACAACCCCCTCCAAAAACATTGCTGTCTTTTTACTCTGAGAATCCAGTTAGGGTCTCAGCTGTTTTCTGCAGGACCTATTAGAGTCACAAGGGATTACAAATACAATTGCTTAAGCTCTCCTACCACAGGAACTTTAAAGAGGCTTTCACAGTCTTCCCAGTGAAGATTCACATATCTATTCAGTGATAGCCACATTTTCTGTCAGCCACATTAGAGATGGCTTTTCTAATGAGATTTGCACACAAAAGAGTCAGTAAAATATGCTACCTTATTTAACTCAAGAATGGCAGCCGGTTAAAAAATTGATTGTTTATTTGTCCACAGAAAAATTTGTATTGTCTTAGTAACTTTAGATACATTTTTCTCTAATACATTGCAAAGTTATTTCATCAAGAATGAAATTAAATATTCCAAAACTTTGCCATGGTTACTGTTTCCAGTGGCATCTTATAATTTAGAGCCTCAAAGAACTGATTTTAGAATCATAAATAAATCTTCTTTTTTAGGTATGGGTATGCTAAGGAAATGGTATTGAAGAGACTTGCCCAAAGATACTAGTTTGTGGCCAAGCTGAGAGAAAACTAGAGAGGAGAATAGAACCTAAATCTAATTCCAAGCTCAGTGCCTGTTTCTATGCCTATCTACTTTAACCATATTTAAAATTTTATTTCATTTTGAAATGTATAGTTATGAAAAGACATTATCTCATCAATCTTGGCCATGTGGCACAGTTCCATCAGTTTGTATAACAAAACAAATTCATTAATTCCTATAAAAGCTGCTTGCAGCAGTTCGTGGCACCTTTCTTCATTGTGTTAATATTGAACAAAAAGATAAAATAACTGATACCTCAGGCTGATATGCATCCCGAAGGTTTTTGAAATAGCAGAGATTGAAAACTGGTGATAAGCCATGTATCTTTTATATAACCAGACGATGTGAGAGTCTGAAAGATCTTGACAGATGTAAGTTATAATAAAGAAATTATATTTGAATTTCCTCTTTGATGCCGAGCCTGGAGTCAGCCAAGCTGAGTTCGAATGACCTTAGTTTGAGTTCACTTCGCTTATGGGGATAGCTTTCCTGAGCAAAGAAAGCATATCCCATTGAGTCACAACAAAAATCAATTTACTGAAGCAAGAGAACTCTAAGCATAGGAGGCTTATGTGAAACAAAAGCCGTCAGGACCTGAGGGGTAAAGAGCTTAGCTTTCAGTTCATCTGAACCATTACCCAAAATATCCAAGAGCCTGGTAGTGATCAAACCATGATTAGTTCTGATTTCCACTCCTCTGCTAACCCACAGTATTCTCAATTGAATAAATCAACTGTTTTTCATCTGCGGTTTCCAATTTCCACTAATTCCTCCTGGATTTCTTTATCTGATTTTAAAGAGTTAATAATGAAACATTCTGTCAAGAGCTGTAGAGTACAGAACCCCATCTTTAGCCAAAGTTTTACAGGCGCTAGACATAATTCTCTTCCTTTATGGAAAATCCTGTGCCTGCCAAGTCTTCATATAGAATTTAATGAATGGAGTTGAATAAAGTTTTTGTTTTGTTTTAGAAATTTCTGAAAATGGAATCAAAGGAAAGCAATACTATTATTTGCATCTCTCAACTGGTACAGTCAGTCATCTATTTACTACACTGAACTTACAGTACATTTATGTCATACAAACAACATTAAAAACCTGAGAGGCTGAAGACTGCAAATCATAAATTTACCTCCGTGAGCAATCACCCCAAGAAAGTTCTTTCTTCTATGTTTTGGAGCCAAAGATAATCTTTAGCTAAGGCAGTGCCAGGTATCTTTGACATTATCAGAAAGCATCTGAAGGAAGGAAAGTACATAAATGCACAAGTGTTTGCAGACCCTTTTGTTCTGTCAGTACCGGACCACTAATACTCCTTTGCCTAAGCCTTGCAGCTTTGAAGCACATCAGCAAATTTGGAAACGGAATTGATTTGAATGAACAGCACACCAAAAGATATTATGATGCAGAGCATTTATCATGTTTGGGGGGATGTCTGTTTTCTCTTTTTAATCAGTTCACAAATATAAACAGATTATATTTAAGTCTTATGCAGAAAACATAGTTAAATGTCTACCTAGTCTAGGAATCAGATTGATGATTAGATATAGCTAGTTTGTTGGGATTCCTGGTGCCAAGAGACTCAAATTCACAGGGCACATATCAGTGAGGGAAGGGAGCAAAGTAGATGCAAAAAGGTAATAGGTGATATCATACATACTCAGTATGCATAGGGCAAAGGTTAGGTATATTTGCAGGCAACCTGTGAAATGTGAACAACTTTCTGTTTGGATGGTATTATTTTCTAACAGATATATATGTTAGATAATTGTGCAAGTCACCTTATTATTTAAAATATCCCCAGTATGTATTCTTTACTTCATCCAGCAGTTGTTGAATAGCGTGATAGTCTAGCATCATAGTAGGAACTGACATGGTTCCAAAAATGAATTGGTTCCTTTGCCCTTGAGGTGCTCAGTTCTATGGAAAAGGAAAACCCATTAAGAGATTAATTATAGCCTGACTAGGTGGTGGCACAATGGATAGAGTGTTGAACTGGAATGCAGAGGACCCAGGTTCGAAACCCTGAGGTTGCCAGTTTAAGCACAGGCTCATCTGGTTTGAGCAAGGCTTACCAGCTTGAGCCCAAGGTTGCTGGCTCAAACAAGGGGTTAGTCAGTCTACTGTAGCCTCCTCTCCCCGGTCAAGGCACATATAAGAAAGCAATCAATAAACAACTAAGTTGCCGCAACAAAGAATTGATGCTTCTCATCTCTCTCTCTTCCTGTCTGTCTGTCCCTATCTGTTCCTCCCTCTGACTCTCTCTCTCTCTCTCTCTGTCTCTGTCACACAAAAAAAATCATGAAAAAAAGAGACTAATTATATATATATATATAACCTGATAAATATCACAATGCATATATGCTCAAAGCTTCCAGAGTGTATGATTTTGGTTGTAGGTCCTTGCTTTTCAACCCAGTAAAACTGTCATTTAGAATTGAAGGACATGTAAGGATCTTCCCAGATGAGAAAAAGCTAAAGGAGTCCATTACCACCAAACCAGCACTACATGAAATATTAAGAGATTCTTTAAGAAAAAGAAGAAGAAAAGAAAACAAAATATAAAAAATGTAAATAATAAAATGGCGATAAATACATACTTATCAACAATTGAATCTAAAAATAAGCGAACAAGCAGAACAGAAACAGACTCAGATACAGAGAACATTCTTATGGTTGGCAAATGGGAGAGGGGTTGGAAGGTTAAGTGAAAAATAGTGAGAGGATTAAGAAATACACATTGGTAGTAACAGAGTAGTCATAGGGATGTAAAGTACATGGGGAATTCAGTCAATATTATTCTAATAACTATGTATGGTGTCAGGTGAGTATCAGATTTATTGAGATTATCACAGTAAGTTATCTAATGTCTAAACACTCTGGTGTGCACCTAAATATAAATATTGCCTGTCAACTGTATTTAAAATTTTTTTTAATGATTTAAAAAATAACTTTCAGAGTGCCATAAGCCTAAAGAAGAGATAAACCAACTACCTGAAGCATCGTGGAAGTCTTCAGAAAAAAGATTATTTCAATAGGGCGAGTGGGAATTAATGAGGTAGATAAGAGAAGCCATGAGTGTAGGAAGAGATGAAGGAGGTGGAATGGAGCTCATGGTATAGTTACAAAGTGGAACATATGGAAGTGGTGGAAGATGAGGCAATGAAGTAGACTGGAGTTCAACTATGAAGGGCTTTGTAGATTTGCACTTCCTTCTGTGAGAACTTGACCATGGAAAAGGCTTTCTAGACTGCAGATGTCGCACCCAGACTTTGTATCAGCACATGAATACCCAGCTCTTTCTTTCTGGGCATTCCATGGCATAATTCATAAAATCCCAGGTTAGATTTTCTGTAGCTGTGCCTCAGCTGCACAGTCCTTGTTTAAAACACATAAATGAAAGAAAGATATTCAACTTTTTTCTGACTGAGAAGGAAATTTTATTGTAGTAGACATTTCACATACATAAATCTAATATCTAATTCTTTCATCAAGTCCACAGTAGTAGGTATTATTCATTCCTTGTTTTTAGGATGAGGAATCTTAAACACTGATACTTACAAAGAGTAAATAACTAGCCCAAATTCACCATTATAATAACTTTACAAGTTACACTTAATGTATTCCAGGTACTACACATATATTATATAACTGTATATATTG
Organism: Saccopteryx bilineata; assembly: GCF_036850765.1. Classification (NCBI taxonomy): domain Eukaryota; kingdom Metazoa; phylum Chordata; class Mammalia; order Chiroptera; family Emballonuridae; genus Saccopteryx; species Saccopteryx bilineata. Next base: position 57,299,208 of record NC_089491.1, read on the forward strand.
TTCCTTTTAACCTTCACAACTCTTTCAGATCAAATTTGTTCCCATAAAGTGATCAGGGAACTGAGGCTAAGAAAGACTAACTTGCTCATAGTGGAAGTAGGATTTGAATTCGAGTCTAGCTGATTCCCAAACCTACTTTTTTCTCTGTAACAGCCACTTACGCTTATAAAGCAAACCTGAAATCTCTCAGTTTTTCCCAGGCCTAATTCTACAATCATCAGATATGTTTTTCTTGCCGAATCCTTCCATTGCCCTTCTATATTGTAGACATATCATCTATGCCCTTCCTGTTATTCTTGAGTCTACAGGGACCCAGCACATGTTGATGCTGTCCTGTCCATTCCAAGAGTTTTGGTACATTTACAAAAAGATGTGGACAAATACATCTTTCGAATAGCCAAGGGAAATCCCGATAGCACCCAACATGTTGGGAAAACAATGCAGGCCAGCGAATGCAGTTATGTGGCTTCCTTAACTTCAGAAACTAAGGTTAGTAAAAGAGTTTATTCACTGAGTAGAGTGTTCGATTCTATGCTTATTTTGACTAGAAATATCCTAACATATGTTAGATAAACATCCAGATTTATCACAATCTTTTATTTTAAAGTTTTGCATAAATACAAAAAAAGCATTAATGAAAATACTAAAGGTTTTGTCATTGAGGAGAAATACCACCCTGCTCCATAGAATTCATTTGTCCATTTCTTTCTGATCATCCTTCTATGCTGCTAAATAATTATAGCACCAAAAAAAAAAAAAAGTGAAATGATGAACAATCCTGTCTTTTACTTTCTTAAGTAAAATGTTTTCCCCCCAACTTTAATATATTTTTCTTATTAGGAAGTTGGTGGGTGATACATATACCTTTGGATTTAGTTCTATTTTCTGGGTTCTATGTAATCAGTGTTAGTTATCAAGCTCTCACATTTATAAAGCCATTTTTATTTCTTAATTATGGGTATATTTTCTTTATGCATTTTGAACACACCATCTTAAAATTACATAACTTTTGCATTTTTATTTTTGTTTTTTGAACACTCTCAGAAAATGTTTCTTAAATTTACTCATTTTTTTTCCAAATGCAAATTACACATTTAAAATCATTCTTTAAACTTTTAGCTTATACATGGGTATCAGTACATTTACTACAAGGATAATTATCATTATGCCAGAAATCCTGCTGAACATAAGTTTCTACAGAGTCTGAACATTGCCAACCCAGGTAGCATAGCTCATCATTGTCCTTATATAATTCATAAAGGAAGGGAACAGTTCTGTTGCATTCAAAAACTAAAATCACTTTTAGGGAAAAAGTAATTAGGCTCCTTTATCCAATCCAGAGCTTGGAAGATATAGTTATTGTAGCCCCATTGTTTAAAGTTATCTACATTTGCTCAGCTCTGATTATTGCATTTGATACATATGAATAGGTGTATTGTATTTTTCCTCAGTTATTTTCCTTTATTCTTCTTTTCCTTATTTCTCAAGCCTCACATCTCAGCAGAACACATGGTTTTGTCTTGTTTTCAATGAATATTTAAAATGAACAGTATTCTTTTGCCAAAGTGTTTATGAAAACCACTTTGATATTTAAGTTAATTGAATTTAAATTATATTAAATTACACAAAAAGAGCCACGCTGTCATATTTCAAGACATCACTGCTCCTTGATAATTCTGCATTTCATTTTGTGGCACCTCCTGACATAGCATTATTAAGAGTTTGTGGGCCTGACCAGGTGGTGACACAATAGGTAGAGCATTGGCCTAAGATGCTGAGAACCCAGGTTTGAAACCCTGAGGTTGCCAGCTTGAGCGTGGGCTCATCCAGCTTGAGCAAAGGTCACTGGGTTGAGCGTGTGATCATAGATAGAAATGACCCATGGTCGCTGGCATGAGCCCAAGGTCACTGGCTTGAGCAAGGGGCCACTGGTTCAGCTGGATCCCCATGGTCAAGGCACATATGAGAAAGCAATCAGTGAACAGCTAACTATGAGTTGATGCTTCTCATTTCTCTCCCTTCCTGTTTGTCCCTCTCTCACTCTCTATAAAAAGAAGAAGAAGAAGAATTTGGGGTGCTCTGCTCTATTCTTAACTTTTTATTTATTGTGGGCTCAAACATTAAAATACTGTGGCTTACATGTTAATAGTTAAATAAATAAAATCGGCCAATAATTTACATGTAACACTTTTTAATAATCAAAAAAATTGTAAGATAATGAAAGATGGTAAAATGATGTATAAAAATTCACTCAGAGAAACAATTTCATGGCACTGCTGGATCCTCACATATAACCTTCTGTAATCTGCATTAAGTGACATGATGGACAATTTCTTGAACTACAAGAAATATTTCAAAATATTATCACATTTTGAAAAATGTGATAATAAATAGCCACCATTTACTGCACATTCTCAGTATAAGGCATTATACTAGGCACTTTACAAGTGTGACTATTTTTCTATTAATTTGTTTTTTCCCCACCCTAGCCCCATTCTCCATTATCTCTGTATTTCTTCCACACCCACCCTCAAACAAATGGGTATAGAGGGGAAAACTGTGGGAAGCCCAAGGTATTGCATCCTATCTTTATTATTTACTACCTTTAGGATTTGTATTTTCTCTCTCTTCTTTATTATTTATTGATTTGAGAGAGAGAGGAGGGGAGGGGATAAAGGATCATCTCTTTGTTTTTCTACTTATTTATGCATTCATTGTTTGATTCTTGTTTGTGTCCTGACCAGGTATCATCCTTGGTGTATCAGGACAATGCTCTACCCAACTGATCTACCTGTCCAGAACTTTACATTTACTATCTTTTTATGTTCTCAGAGCCTCAGTTGCTGCACAGATAAAATGGGAATAAAATATTTACTTCATAAAATTTGTTGTGAAGAACAAATTATATTATGTACACCTAGAAATTGATACTTAAGACTTCACAATTTATTTCCTCTCTAACAGCCTGACCTAAAAGCTAAAATTTTGAGGGCTAATTCTAAATCTACACAGGGAATAGAAACTGAAGTGTGGAGCTGGGGAGGAGGATAAAAATGTCCTTAAAAATCAAAAAGAAAAAATACTTTAAGTATATTAAAGCATTTGGAGAAGCGTCTGGTTAAGATAAGGGTCCTGTGCCAGAAAGTATGGGAGAAGCAATCTTTTCCCTAACTATGATTTGGTAGATTGTCCAGTTGTCAACATCAACTATAAAGAAACTCAACCAGGACCCAGTACAATGTGTGATTTTGGATTTAACTGTCCTCAAGGACCATCCAGGGTATGTGATTTTGTAAAACTGATTACCTCTATGGCTTAGGCTCCAAAGAATGAAAAAATATGAGGAAGAATTATATTCAAGAAATGTGACAAAAATAAAGCAATATTTGAAGATCATTGGAATGTATCAGCCACCACTAGTAAAAAATGAGTAAATTTAAGGAACATTTTCTGAGAGTGTTCAAGAAACAAAAATAAAAATGCAAAAGTTACATAATTTTAAGATGGTGTGTTCAAAATGCATAAAGAAAATATGTCCATAATTAATAAACCAAGAGGCTGCCTTGCACAATTTATGAGTATGGCTAGAAAGACCATGAGAATGTAGAATCCTTTCTCCTGTGAATATGTATTGAGTCTTTCCTGGTCTGTGGAGGAAGCCATGTTTGGCTGGCTGACTAAGAATCATAATAATTCTCATCAGATATCATGCTGTGATTTTTCCTTGATTATAAAGTGAGGAAACCATTTAAGCTTGGTTTTGTGGTAGATGGCTAATTGTCAGGACAACCGCTCAGATACCCAGCTGGCAAGCAGGAAAGATCAGCCAGGTCTCGAGGTTGTGTGATCCCCATTCCATCTTTTCTCTATACCACTGCTTTGTTCTCCCAGATCTCTCTGAAGATCATGTTTCTCAGAGCCTCTTGATTTCTACTCCTCTCATCATCAATGGCTCAGGTTTGTCATGATATTTTCCTTAAATACAGTTGAACAAGTTCAGTTACCAGTCGCCATGAAGTAAACAGAGGCAATCCAATGTTGATAGGCATTGCCACAGGAGCTCCAATGCTCCATATTGTCCCAACTATATTTTGTGTATGTGTTTTTGATTAAATTATCAATCAATACACCATAATTGACTTTATTTGATCTCTAAATGGGTTCCTTTAGGATTAGGGAACTGATCTAGCACTGTGGCCAGACAGTTAAAATCATTGGTATTCAATTTGACTGTCACTAAGATCCACATTGTAGCAAAAATTGAAGAGAAGGCACCTGACCAGGTGGTGGCGCAGTGGATGGAGCATCAGACTCGGATGCAGAGGACCCAGGTTTGAGACCCTGAGGTCGCCAGGTTAAGTGTGGGATCATCTGGTTTGAGCAAAGCTCACCAGCTTGGACCCAAGGTCTCTGGCTTGAGCAAGGGGTTACTCAGTCTGCTGAAGGCCCATCAAGGCACATATGAGAAAGCAATCAATAAACAACTAAGGTGTCGCAACAAAAAACTGATGATTGATGCTTCTCATCTCTCTCCCTTCCTGTCTGTCTGTCCCTATCTGTCCCTCTCTCTGACTCTCTCTTTGTCTCTCTAAAAAAAAAAATTGAAGAGAAGGGAATTTTTAAAAAGGGGTAAGAGGACATGGTCAGTTTTAACAAGTCCTGATATCTCTAATAGAACTTTATCCAGCAATCCTGCAGATAGCATTATCTGATGTCACAAATAACGAAACTGAGTCTTCACAATATTAAAGCTTCTTTCCAATGTCACCTACCTAGAAAGTTACAGAACTGACATTTCATCCTAGATTAATTTCTCACACTTCAAAGCCCATGTGCTTCCCTTTTTGCCTTCCTAGTAAATACCCAAATGGCCTGCATACATGGGGAGAGTTAGTTTAAAGTCATAAAAACTCGGGAAAAAGTAAGGTCTCCAAAGAAGCAGTGTATTTACTATCTTGGAAATAAGAGATGTCCCAGGAAAGCTCTTAATAAAAAATAAATAATGCTTAAAATTCAATTAGAAACAGTTGACTAGTGGAGGTGAGAAAGCTATTCCAGAGCTGAAAATAGATAGAAAGGTGCCTAAATTAGGGGGAGAATGGAAAAAGCTCAAAGGAAAAGAATCCTGGAGTGACTGAGCCCAGCTCATAGTTTTGCCCTAAATCACCTCTGCTGTCAGGGTTTATCAGGTGCTGTGACTTTGCCAAATCTCATTTTTTATGCAAAATGAGGCACCCAAGACTCTGTGTCCAAACCTCAGAGGAATACTAGAAAGAAGAATCCAGGAGAAAAATATTCAGAAAGTTCTTGCTAATAGCAAAGACCGTTAAACCAACCACTGGAAACTGGCAAGCCAAGAAGGTATATAATAAGACATATATTTTTTCTCTCTCCATGAAAAAATCTTAATGTACTTTTTCTAATTTACAAAATTAAATTGAGAGATTTAATGCCTTCAAGTTTTTACTAGTGTCATTAAAATTACTTTACCTTTTCTGATTGTAAATTTCCTGAAATTATGTTCATTTGGTCTATATAGCTATCTGACAGTTGCTTTGCATTTAGCATTATCATTCAGTGAACAGTCAATAGCTTCTTACCTGCAGCTTAATGTATTTTTACTTTCTATGTGCAGAACATGATATTATGAAAGCAAATTTGAATTTTTATAAAAATGTAAGGTGACACTCTCTCTCTCTGGTTTCCACATAGAGAACTTTTCTTTGGTCCCCTCAGCTTCCCATGAAAAGAGAACTAAAGTATAATAAATTCAGATACAAAGTGATGAAAACAGGAAAACATATAAATATGTTGGTAATAAAGTATAGTATCAAAGATACTATACTTGATACTTACACCTTGATAAGTAAGACTAAACCCTTCAACTGTGACAGTCATGCTGTCACATGAATAGAATTCTAGAATAAATTTTCATGTTTCATGAAGAAGAATTTCCTTAGAGATGGAGCATTTTCAGATTAGCAGTCATTTTTAGGCTGGAAATTTTCCAATTAAATCCAATGCCTTCATTGGGCAGAGTTGTCAACACAGGTCTCCTCTAGTTAAAAGATTTAGTTGACAAATTCTGCAGTGTATGCTATTTGCAATCTCAAATCTACAAGGTTGCTGACACCTTTGAAAATTTAGTCTTTAAAATGCTAAATTTTAAAGGCAGCACAGTAGGACTGGAGCTGCCCACCAGTTACAGTGTGTGCAGGAGCAGCACAGCCCAGTGCATCAGCTGAATATGCACAAGACTACATACAACAAATTTCAAAAGCTGCTTAACACTGGGGAACAAAATTTTTGTTGCATCCACAAAAGCACCTGTTCTTACCTAATTCGAGTGTGCTGATCTCAAATCTGATATTAGTTTTTCTCTGTAAGCTATAGTTATTTTGCAATTCAAGATTTTAGGTTTTCATCTTATTGTAAAATTTTCAACATTTAGTTTAACATAATGAAGTACAATGTCTTCTTGGGCATCAGCTTTGTGAAAATATAATAATTTATATAATGCAGTAAATACACTAATATACTAAAAGATATGATTGCATCAGAATTTGTGTACAATTTTGAAATAGAACATATTAAAACACTTATTTTAATCATAAAATTTGCCCAAAACTTATTTAAATTTGATTCAGGCAAAAATTTGCGTTTGTAGCATTTCTGTACTTGTTGAGGACAATCTTGTTTGATGCTCCAGCAGTAGTCTGCCATCATATTTCTGTCCCATTGCCCTGATAACGCTCTTCCATTGTCTTCAGATCTTGATGAAAGCGTTCTGCCTGCTCATCATTAACAGCTCCAAGATTTTCGGGAAAGGTATCAAGGTGACTTCAGGAAGTGAATCTTAATGCTCATGTTACATCCAATGTTGCGAAAGCCAACAGCATCCTTTGAACCAGAAGTTCATAGTTTTCTGCTTTTTTGTTGCCAAGGAAGTTCTTTGTAACTGCCACAAAAGACTGCCACACTGCTTTCTCCCCCTTATTGATCTTTCTGGCAAATTCTTTGTCATGTATGAGGGTTCAAATTTGAGGTCCATCGAATACACCTGCTTTTATCTTCTCAAAAGACAAGGCAGGAAAAGCAGAAATAATATGTTGAAAGCATTCACTTTCTCCATTCAAAGCCTGAACAAACTACTTCATTAAGCCAAGTTTGATGTGAAGTGGGGGGAAAATGATCCTGTCTTGATTAACTATAGGTTCATTCACTATATTTTGCATCCCTACTTCCAGAGCTTCACATTTCGACCACTCCTTCTGTGTCCAGTGTTTCTCCCGAGCTCGGCTGTCTCACAAACACAGAAAGCAAGGATACTTCGTGAAACCTCTCTGTTGTCCTAGCAAAAAATTTACCATTTTGAGATCCACACAAATGATCCAGTTATGCTCCTCATACTTCAGAAAGTCAAGGACAATTTTTATGTCATTATAATTTTCTCTCAGGTGACTTGAATAACCAATTGGAACCGCTGAAAATAGGCAATACATGCACGCGTCACAAATGATGAAATATTGCGCCTTTGACGTTGAAGTGTGTAGCAGCCACATGTATATAACAGAAGGTGTCAGGACTATTCTTACATTTATGCCTACTTAAAGAAGCCATGATTGTTGTTGTGAGTCAGGGGCGCAGAGAGAGAGATCAACAGACAAAATCATCAAGGACTAGCAAAGGACCACCGCTCGCTCAGGCAAATGGCCCCGAGTTCATGCAGTGTCCTAATTTTATTCACAAGACTTCAAAAAGCTTGTTTACTGAGAAATTGGCATAACATCATGAGTAACTTTTACTTAAAGATACATAGAGTGCACCTGCAAGATAGCTTAGTAACAACATAATATCAGAAGGCATTAATTGTTATTGCTTCTATGGATCCCACAACATTCCTCTCCTTATCTTAAGGTATAACCTTGGAAAGTACAGAAATCTTATGAGAATATTTTACTGAGGAAAGTCCAGCAACTGCCTTCAGTCACATAGACCTGTTTCAGTGACCCGTCTTCAAGTCACAAAACAATTTTCTTGGCAAAACATTTTTTTCTTGTTGGCTGTGTTCCCATCCAAGGCCATGCAATGGGTTATTCCACTACACATAATTCAATCTTTTTTTTTTTTTGTATTTTTCTGAAGTAGGAAACGGGGAGGCAATCAGACAGATTCCTGCATGCGCCTGACCGGGATCCACCCAGCATGCCCACCAGGGGGCGATGCTCTGCCCATCTGGGGCGTTGATTCAATCTTAAAACAAAATAAAAAGGTGTCTTTATCAGATAATTTTTTACATTTAAAAACAACTACAATTAGGTAAAAGTGATGTTTGTAAAACATTAATTGCCTGTGGTTATGTTTAACGCAAGAGTCGCTGCCCCCCCCTTATTTTTATATATATATTTTTCTGAAGTTGGAAACGGGGAGGCAGTCAGACAGATTCCTGCATGTGCCCAACTGGGATCCACCCGGCATGCCCACCAGGTGGGCATGCCAGGGGACGATGCTTTGCCCATCTGGGACGTTGCTCTGTTGCAATCAGAGCCATTCTAGCGCCTGAGGCAGAGGCCATAGAGCCACCCCCAGTGCCCGGGCCAACTCTGCTCCAATGGAGCCCTGGCTGCAGGAGGGGAAGAGAGAGACAGAGAGGAAGGAGGGGGGAGGGGTGGAGAAGCAGATGGGCGCTTCTTTTGTGTGCCCTGGCTGGGAATCAAACCTGGGACTCCTGCACGCCAGGCCGATGCTCTACCACTGAGCCAACCATCCAGGGCCAAGAGTCATTGCCCTTTAACTCCAATTTAAAAACCAATGCATACCATTAACTGTACCAAAAAGAAATTAAAATTGCATGAAAACTAGAGCATGCACCAAAAAACAAATTTCATATTTGGATTCAGCAATGCAGAAATATATAGAAACAGTTCTAAAACCTCATGCAACAGAAAATGAAAAAAAAAATTGTTCCCCAGTGTAATGGGCTACAAAGAATGGTTTTGTTTGTTGACTTGTAGTATTGAAGCCCATACTGAGGTCTGAGTTATGTTTTTTGGAGCAATACTATGTGAAGAAAAAGTTGTGACTATTTTCCTAGGATGTTTCAATACCTGCCTTTGTTATCTGATTCCTCTTTTCCAAATATCTAACATTTCCTTTTGGGAGAGCCTGCTTTTCATTTCGTGTGTGTGTGTGTGTGTGTGTGTGTGTGTGTGTGTGTGTGTGTTTCTATGAAGTCATATGTATTTGTGTGATTTTTGCAAGAGAAGAGTTCATATATTAGTTTCTCTGTATTACCGTATATATAACCACAAATCTTTACAAATAAATATAGATACCTTCATAAATATAAATGTTAGTTTGGGCTACACCTGAAATATTTTACAAATACTATTTTGTCTCATTTTGTTCTTAGGGGCACTTCACTCTGAAAATCACACAAGACCCTAAACCCAGATTTGTAATTTATTTCCATTCCTTCTCAAATTACAAATTTGGGAAGGAAACAAGTATAGGTCATCTACTTGTTAATATCATTGATTATCAATCCCTTGACCAACAGCCTATAAGTTGTTTTTGGACTTCTTAAAATATGAATGGCTTTCCTATGTGGATTAGTAACAGTTGAGATATGCAGATTCTAGATTGATTTTAAAGATGATTGGGGTTTTTTGTTTTCTTTTTCAAGCACATCTTTTTCTTTCCTAGTTATGAGTAGATTGTAAGATTGTTCATTGAAACTGAGCCCTCACCTAAATGGACATTGTTTTCAGAGAAGTTCGACTGGCTTTGTTTTCACTTTGTAAATAGTTTCTGACCTGAGGAAAGGGGCTTTTCTTCTGCAAGTGTTGATTGTGATCAAGGACACTTCTAACCTGTATTGACAATAAGATTTATGTCTATTGGTCTGGCTGAAAAGAGATACTGTGTTTTTTATCTTTTGTTTGTTTTAATTTTTTAAAGTTCTCCATATAATTTAACATTAAATTATTTTGGAAGAAAGCGTCACTGCTAATACCCTAGCCATATAATTCATATTATACTGACATTTGTTCTGTGATATCTACCATAGAAAAAAATATAGAATTTGTATAATCATTTATTATATTTTTATGATATTTATAATCTTTTTACCATGTTTAAGACCCGTCTTTGCCTCATATAAGCTTCCCAAACATTTTCTTCTTTGTCTCTAGGAAAAAAGTCTGGTTTACTACATTTTTGCTGTAGGGTGCTAATTTATAATTCATTTTCCCTCAGTACTTTGGAGAACACATTGTTGCCATCAGTATTGTGCAAAGACTAGTATTGTGTTTTCAGGTTCAATTTTTGGCCTGTGAGCAATTTTAATAACTCTAATGTGCAAAATAGATTTCATTGAACACCTTAAGCAACTCTGCTCAAATTGTGACAAATACATGATCTCACTTAAATGAGAGATCTAATGAACAAAATAAATGGACAAAATAAAAGCAGAAGCATGGATGCATGCAACAGACTGACAGCTGTCAAAGGGGGTTGGGAGTCTGGATGAAAGAAGGTAAAGGGATTAAGCATAATAACGTTTGTGTGCATGCGTGCGTGCGTGCGTGTGTGTGTGTGTATGTGTGTATAACACATAGACACAGACAACAGTGTGATGATAGCCAGAGGGAAAGGAGGTGGCGTAGGTGGAAGTGGGTAAAGGGGATGTGGGCAGGGAATGGGTACATGATGTGGGTAGAGATGATGTTTTGTTGAGTTATACACTTGAAACCTGTATGGTTTTGTGAACCAATGTCACCCCAATAAATTCAATTTATAAAAAGTTATAATTTTCCGTGTAGCTGATTTAAATGTTGGAAAAACAGCACCATCTGCTGGAAAGGGGCAGGAAGGGAAATACATGTGAGCCAAGTATTGGAGAATCTGAAGGCCATTTAAATCCTATACTGAAAGTGCTTGTCCGTGTTCAAGTAATTCACATTATGAGATGGCAATTGTGTTGCTTCAATAATAATGAGGCATTACAGTTCAGGGGCAAGAGCATTAAATTAAGGTATGTTCTGGTCTTGGTTTAGCCTTCTTTTTTTTTTAATATCTGTGTAACCTTGAAGAAATCACTTCTTTAAAATAACAGTTTCGCCTGACCTGTGGTGGCACAGTGGATAAAGCGTCGACCTGGAGATGCTGAGGTCGCCAGTTTGAAACCCTGGACTTGCCTGGTCAAGGCACATATGGGACTTGATGCTTCCAGCTCCTCCCCCCTTCTCTCTCTCTGTCTCTCTCTCCTCTCTCTCCCTCTCTGTCTCTTTCTCCTCTCTAAAAATGAATTTAAAAAAACCTCTAAAATAACAGTTTCTTTTATGGGTCTTACGAATGAGGTGGGTAATAGTACCTGAACTTTCTAAATCACATTAGTCACCTGAAAGAATGGTTGTCACAATGATGAGGTCATTCTTTTGAAAAAGTGTTTAGTACTCTCTAGGTCACATTACAGCTCTGAGGTGTAAGTCCCATGTTGTCTTGTCAAATTTCAATTCAACGAGATGTAGTAGAAACAGTACAAGCCTGATGAGTACCCCAGTCCACTGTAAGAGAGAATGTTAATTGAGAAAGTAATTTGGAGACAAGAGAAAGAGCTTCAAGAACATCCATTTAATTTGAGTTAGTAATTATACTTCTAGGAAATTATTAAAGAAATGGAAATAAATTTTGGTCAAGAACGTTCATACCAAGATTATTTATAATGTTGAAATATTGGAAATCTAACTGATGATCATCAGTAAGAAATAAATCACATTATAAAATACTGTGCAGCATTGAATGTCATATTTTGAAGAATGATGATATGAAGAAATATTCACAATACGATTATAAGTAAAAAATATATAAATAGAAAAAAGAAAAAGAGGAATCAAATCAGAAAAACATATATTTACAGACATGCAACAAAATGCAACAGTGGTTATCTCTATTAATGCTGTCTGCACTGTTGACATTTTGGGGCATACAGTTCTTTGTTGTGTATGTGAGAAGCTGTCCTGTGCATTGGAGTATTTTAGCAGCATCCCTGTACTCCACACAATGAATGTAATAGCACTGTTTTCCCCGATACAACAGCCAAATATGTCTCCAGAAATTTCAAAATGTCCTTTGGTGGCCCAAAGCACACTCAGTTGAAATCTACTGGTTTAAAGGAAAGCAGTCGAAACTATAAAGTTATTTCTGTGCTTGTACATTACTAAACCCAGCTTAACCAGTGTCACCCCAATAAATTCAATAAAAGAAATAAGCTGGTTATAAGAATCAAATGGAATATTTGAAAGTAATGCACTGGCTCTCCAGGGTCTTGCCTAAAGGAGTTCTTTGAATATGGATTTGAGATCTGGCAAGATAAACTCACAGAACACACAAATCTATGAGCAGGTTGAAGAAAAAAAAATATTTTTGACGTATAATCTTTAGGAGCTTAGGCATTCTCTCTTCTTTTGTACTAACTACGTTACTTTATAGTCATTACTTGGCAAAAGAGGCTCAGTTCTCAACACTAACAGAAGATAATAAGTGATATTTTTTTTCTTTGCACTTTCTACATTTTTTACAATTGACATGAATTAATTTGTTATCAGGGGAAAAAATGTTTTAAGAGACCCTGAAGCAGACAGGCTAGGAAACAAGTGCTCGAATCCTGGCTGGTGTTGCTCTGATAAATCCTAATGATTTCATCTTCTCTTTGTATTCAGCTTATCACCTTAAAAATAAGACTAAACCTGCAAAATTGGCATGATAAATATGAAGGGGTATTGAATAGTATAAAATACCGTGCAAATTAAAACACATAATGATCTTAAGTAACATTTACCTTCAGATTTTCTGGGCTTTTCCTTCATTAGCTAGTTTACCCAAATTGTCAAAGAAATTGATAAGCCAAGCAATCATAAGCTTCAGTTAATTGTCCCTGGATTGGCACCAAATTTTGTAAGAGGTTATTTCTTTTAGATACCCAAAGTCAGAAAAACTGATTGTCATTACTCTTGGTGGGCATTATTCTTTTTTTTTTTTCTTTTTTTTTTTTTCTTTTTTCCGAAGCTGGAAACGGATGGGGAGGCAGTCAGACAGACTCCTGCATGCGTCCGACCGGGGTCCACCCAGCATGCCCACCAGGGGGCGATGCTCTGCCCCTCTGGGGCATCGCTCTGTTGCATCCAGAGCCATTCTAGCACCTGAGGCAGAGGCCACAGAGCCTTCTCAGTGCCCGGGCCATCTTTGCTCCAATGGAGCCTTGGCTGTGGGAGGGGAAGAGAGAAACAGAGAGGAAGGAGAGGGGGAGGGGTGGAGAAGCAGATGGGCGCTTCTCCTGTGTGCCCTGGCTGGGAATTGAACCTGGGACTCCTGCACGCCAGGCTGATGCTCTACCGCTGAGCCAACCAGCCAGGGCCAGGCATTATTCTTGATAAGCCGAGCTATTGCACTGCTATGGAGGAGCATTTGTGAAAAAGGTTTACAATCTCCTCTCTTTCCTCAAGCCCCACGTATGCTATTCTATATAAAATGCTGGTTACCTGAATAATATCCTTTTGAAAAATAGCCTCTTTGAAAATGCAAGCTCAATACATGAAGAGGAAACAAGCTTGGGAACCCTTAGCCACACAACAATAACTAAAATCAAATAAAAAATGAGCAAGTTGTTTTCCTTTCCAATTTTTCAAAATGCAATTTTCTCACCAGTAGAATATCAGTGTGTGTGTGTGAGGGGTTAGCCACAAGCTAAGTTAAAGAAGTTGTAATAAGTTCTGAATCCAATGACTTAGTAGAAAAACAAAAAACCTAACAAACAAACCGTAATCAAAGGAGCATGTTATGTATCATCAAAGAGAAGCAGGAAGAGTATCTGCAGAAGACTTGTGCAGATGAAAGAAATGCATAGACTTCCTGCTATTTAAAATCCTTTTCTAAAACAGCTTTATTGAAGTATAGTTTACAACATGAAATTAATTCATTTTCAGAGTGCATTCAATAATTTCTTGGTAATTTACAGAACTTCACAACAGTACACTAATTGAACTCTTTTTTAAGACTTAACATATTTGATTGCCCAAGTCAAACCTTAATAACATAAAACAAGGGGACATGTGTGTAACTGAGTTCCGAATACAGAGAGGTGGCATTTATTCAGAACTAAATTTGTTTTGCCAAGAATCGATCATGGAGGAATGTGGTTATTGCAAAGGAAAAGATGCTTAGATTCTTAAGAGTCAAGTCATATGTCTCATCCAAGGGTGACTCCCCCACCCCATCTTGTGGGATGTTTGGCAGTATCTGGAGATACTCTTGGTTATCACAACTGGAAGGATGCTAATGACATCTGGTGGGAAGAAGTCGGGATACTGCTAAACATCTCACAATGCACAGAATATTTTCTCCCACCTATGTATTGAATACATAACAAAATTATTTCTGATGTAAAAGTCAAAAGTCCTGCCTGACCAGGCGGTGGCGCAGTGGATAGAGCATTGGACTGGGATGCAAAGGACCCAGGTTCGAGACCCCGAGGTCACCAGCTTGAGCGCGGGCTCGTCTGGTTTGAACAAAAGTCCACCAGCTTGAACCCAAGGTCACTGGCTCCAGCAAGAGGTTACTCAGTCTGCTGAAGGCCCTTGGTCAAGGCACATATGAGAAAGCAATCAATGAACAACGATGTTGCAACACGCAACAAAAAATGAATGATTGATGCTTCTCATCTCTCTCCATTCCTGTCTGTCTGTCCCTGTCTATCCCTCTCTCTGACTCACTGTCTCTGTAAAATATAAATAAGTAAATAAAGTTTAAAAAAAAAGTCAAAAGTCCTAAGCTTCAGATAGCCTCCTTTAAGCTGAGTTCATCCATTTGCTAGTCCCACCATAAACAAAGTATCAGAGAGGATCCACATCTTCTCCAATCGTTTTATAATAAAAAGTCCTGTGGTCACTTTCAAACACTTAATGGTCCACATTAAGCAAATAATAATAATTTAAAAATCCCAGTCTCTTCAGGTCAAATATCAAGAGTACAAGCTCATTCAGAGGAAGCGTAGCTCAGGCCTGCTGGAAACCAGCAAGAAGGGAGCATGGCTGTCTGGCTGTCTGATTCCTCCTTCCTAGCTTGCCTTGCTCTCTGGTCACTGAGCTGCCATTTCTGTGCCCTTTAAGGTCCAGCCCAAGTGGACAAGGAGTTGCATGAATGGCACAGTTGCAATTTAGCAGCAGTGCTTTCTGGTATAATGCATGGACAATACAGATTTTTTCATCATGAACACTTTTGTTGTTTCTTGGAAATTCTCCTACATATCCTCAACCCAACTCCCCAAGATCTTCTCCAGCTCTCTTGATTCAGGCAATGTCTTTCCTCTTCTGGCTTCCTACTTCAGATCCTGTTTTGTTATTTTGTCCTTCCCTGGTCGTCCCTCTCCTGGGAGCTTTCACTCACCACTCTAGGTGCTTCTCTGCAAGGAGGTCCATTTTAAGAGATGCTCAGAACAACTCTCCTTCATGCAGTCCAGAGTTGGTTCCCAGGTCTATAAGTTATCTATGACTATGTAACAAGTTATCCCAAAACTTAGTTGTTTAAAACAACAATGCTTATTATCTCTCAGTTTCTGTGGTTTAGGAGCCCAGGTATATAACTTAGCTGGATCCTCTGGTTCAGAGTCTCCAACAAGACTGCAAAGTATTGGCTAGAGCTCCTGTCTTATTTTAAGTTCTATTGGGAAAGGATTCTCTGCCAAACACTTTCATGTGGTTATTTACAAGATTCAGTCCCATGCTGACTGAACTAATGACACTCTTAGTTCCCTGCCATGTGGGCCTCTCCATATGCCAACCCACAACACGGTACTTTCTTCATCAGAGAAAGAGAGAGAGAGAAAAGAAGACAGGGAAAATGGAGATAGAACAATAAGACCTTTGCCCTGCTATTGTTTGAAATGCCGACACACTCTATGTAGCCTTCCTTCCAAGAGATACTTATCAAATTCTTCTCCTGGGTCACTTGTTGATCCACTTAGAGCTAACACTTAGCTAAAGGAAATCAACCTTCTTTCTTTTCCTACTGGAGCATTGTCATAACACCTCAACACCCTCTCACAAATATATTCTGTCTCTTGAACTGTTTAATATTGATCTCCTACATAGATTGTGGGAGTGGGACGCCTGGCTAATTGCTGACAGTATTAATTTGGAGCTTGCTTCTTTGCAAAGCCCACGTGCATGAGATAGCATTTTTCTCTACAGTATGAAGGACACTTGCAATTATTTATAATTTAGCATTTAGGCCTCAACAAATCTGAGGCAGAAAGTACTCCATTTTATATTGTGTTACTTTTTAATTGAAAGGAAGTAAAGAATGAAGAAGCAGATTATAAATTTTTATTTAAATGCATGGGGGAAAACAGATTTTAAAATGAGAACTGTGGTGAAATTAGAAGAGAGACTAGACAGCTTATGTAGAAGAGTACAATTATTTGTACTCAATAAAGAATAAATAAATAAGCAAAGGATGAAAAGGACACGGGTATAAAAAATGGATATACTCATTTTTGTTAATAGAAAATGAGTGAGGGAGGCAGTAAAACTTTTTAGAGTAAAATGTTTTACTTAAGAGTAAAAGAAACATATACATCAAAGGAAAATGATGTATACTTACTTGGCAACACTTCTTGTGTGGCCATAGTGAGTAGGAATATTTAATTTAGAGTGTGCAACCTGTATTTGATGAGTCTGATAAAAATGAGGCCCTAATATTGTTTAACAAAAGTTACATCAGTTCAGGATGAAATGAGAAATAAAGATATCATAGTAAGCATTTCATATTTATTCAATGTATTCAATTTAAAGTATAAACTATCTTTTTCTGACATTATATCTTTCATATCTGAAAATGTTAATATTTTCTTATGAAATAATAGGGGTTTATGTTTGATTATTTAGATTGGGAATTTCATGTTTTTTCATCTTAGTCTTTAGGGATTTTTTCTTTTTGATGGTATATTTCATCAGTTTTTTATAGTAATGGGTAGGTAGCTTTAGGAAAATATAGGGTAGCAAAAATCATGTTTTAGTTCCTTGTTAAGATTCTAGCTAGAAATGTGATAGAGTAGACTTTAAAATACCAACATTATTGACATTTTAACATGATCTGCCATTTTCCATTATTTCTTTTGTTTCTAATCTAGTACCAGGTTTCATTATTTTCACTATTTCTATCTCATTACCGAAGCAGAAAACTAACAGACTTTCAGGAGCACTGACATCACTCACTAAGCAATGGAACAAAATTTTACTAGATACCTACTATGTGCAAGGCACACAGGCATTGTGAGGGGTACAGATGTAAATAGGTCACAATAGTTGCTGTCAAGAAGGTTGTAGTCATGGGTAAGAAATGTTTTTATCTCACATATGTTTTATTGATTTCTGACTAACAAGGATTGAATACTCACAAAAAGTACTAGGAATGAAATATCAAAAAGACAAGTGGTCCTTATCCTTTCTGAGTAATCACCAACTACTGACCATGGGATAATTTATTACCTACTGCCAGTTTTCTTTTCCGAGACTCCCCATTGGACAAATGGGCCGTATTAGAGAAAGCTAACTATATTTAGTCAAACTGGAGAGAAGCTGTTCGTCCTTTTAGCCCCATTATATAAAAAGATCCAGTGTTGATTAACGGACACATTAATAACCAGTTAGCTCCCATTTATTTAAATCCTTTATTCTAATCATTGGTTACCTTTGTCTTTTTCTGCTATAGAAAGATAAGCAAATTTCAGCAGAGGCTATTTTTCCCTCTACAACTTTGAATTTGGACATTGTAAACAAATATACATGAACTTGATGACCTTTTCTCTATTTACTATCTCTCTCTAAATCACTCTCAATGGTGCTGGTGAGGTAAAATGTGTGAAACCTAGGAGAGATGGTGATGTTTACTAATGTAAGGAGGAAAAAAATCACTGTATACTGATAAGAATACTGACTACTTCTGACCCCCAGAGGCTCAGAGAGTGCAATAAATAATTTCTGGATGAACCAGATAAGACTGTTGAAATACTTCTGCATACAAGCACAATTTAGAGTTCATATCCCTGAGTCATGTCAAAGGAACAGAGGCCTGTAAAACAAAATCAAATACTAGGAAAGATGACTTCACAAATTTCAAAGAGAAAAAAAAAATACTGTTTCTATCATTTTGTTTTGGGTTTGGCAATTTTGCCATTAGAGAAGGTAAACCTAAACCCTATACTACATTTGTAGGTTGCCTAATTAGAATTTATTTTACAGGAACCTAGCTCATAGATTGGGTAGCTATATATCCAACTGATTACTGGGAAGGAACGGATTATAAACAGAATGAAGAAATTTTTTGTGGGTGGTGAAAATGTATGTTATCATAATTATGGTGATGATTTTATACTTGTATATGCATGTTAAACCTCAGTCAATCTTATATTTTAAGTACGGATAGTTTATTGACTGTCATTATATCTCAATAATATTGTAAAAATGTAAAAAAGACAAACTCAAATAGAGACAGAGACAGGGAGAGAAAGAGAAGGAGAAACAGAGAGGCAAATCTGAAATACCTTGCACAGTGGTGACTGCCATAAAGTTGATGTCCAACACACTTTAGTTTGCTTCCTCTTCCCATTACTCACTATGTTCCTAGGCTTTCTTTCCAAGTCTGCTTTCTGAAACACTTATTAGGGGGCAATGTCCACATTTATTTTGGCTTCCCAGCCATTGCTCCTTTCACTTCACAGTGCTTTCTAGACACTTTTGCTGACTTCCAGATAAGTAGCCCAAACGTGTTTTAGCATTTATTCTACTGCACCACCCCATTCTCTCCTCACTGTTTCCTCCCCCCCCCACTATCTTTACTCTCTGAGAAATTCCAGTTTGTTTTAGGTGTGTAAGGTCATCTTGCTTTATCATGTCTGTAAGGCAGCTATTTAAAACACCTAAGAATTGTTTTTCATTTTTATCGAGTATCACAGTAATTTTTTCCACCATAATACTTTACTTGTTTTGGAATTTTAACTTTCAAAAAGATGTTTAAACTCTCTAGGAAATATATGATTAATTCTTCCTGCCTATATTGGTCACAAAGATTGTCCTCCCATTAGCCACTGATTGAGGTAAATCATGAGGAATCCACTTTGATTATTCTGACTCCACTCTTTTCTCTGTTGTTTATTATTATTCTGTTGCTTAAGGTCACATCCAACTCCTTTATTACTGTACTTCATCTCCTCCCCACTCCTGGTTACTTAGTCACTTATAATGCAAGCTAAACCCAGCCATAGAAAGGAGAGAAGGGACAGTGAGAAATACGCAGGAGGTATACGTTATTCTAGGGAGGCAAATAAAGAGAAGGGATGATGGGATGTGATGAAGCTTGTTAGGAGGATGTTGCTATAAGCAAGAAGAGATGAAGGCATAGACTATGACAATTGCAATGATAATGGGGACAAAGAAGAGAAGACAGATTTAAGATATATGTAGAAGCTAGAATCAAAAGGACCAGGTGACTTTTAGATGGTAAGTGGGAAAGTAAATAACAGGGGTGAGACTATTGGCATCCAGGTTTCTGTTTTAATCATTGATAGATTTATGAGTGATGTTTACTAATAGAGAATATAGATGAAGCTGGTTGTAGTAGCATCCCATGAGTTCATGTTTGGACATATAAAATTTTTTGTTGTTGTTCAGTGAGAGGCAGGGAGGAAAGAGACAGACTTCTGCATGTGCTCTGACCAGGATCCACCCAACAAGCCCACGAGGGGGCAATACTCTACCCATCTTCTTAGTGTCTGAGGTAGAGGCTACGGAGCCATACTCAGCACCTGAGGCCAACTCACTCCAATTGAGCCATTGCTGCAGGAGGGGAAGAGAGAGAGAGAGAGAGAGAGAGAGAGAGAAGTGAGAGGGGGATGGGTGAAGAAGCAGATAGCTGCTTCTCCTATGTGCCCTGACTAGGAATCAAACCCAAGACATCCACATGCCTAGCTGACACTCTACCACTGAGCCAACCAGCCAGGGCCTAGACATTTCAAATTAAAGATACTTTTGAAATGTCTACTTGGAAACAAGTAGTAGATAGCTGAATATACATGTAAAGAATTTGGAAGTAGGATCTAGGCTTGAGTCAAAGATTTTGGTGTCATTAAATTATGGTTGATAATTGAGGAATGATTTTATATGACATTACACAGGAAGGGAGTGTAGAATGAGATAGATGAAAGGAGGGCCTAAACGGAGGCTTAAGGAACACCTGTGTTTCAAAGGACCTTGCAAATAAGATCAAGAAAGAATGCCCAGAACAGGTGAAGAAAAACCAAGAGTAACTGATATCATAAAATGCTTTCCATAGCATGAGCTGTAGGACATTACAGGTGATTCCAGACTTTACCATGGTTTGACTTACAATTTTTTTAACTTTATGATAGTGTAAAAGCAATACACATTCAGTAGAAACCACACTTTCAATTTTGAATACTGATCTTCTCCTGGGCTAGTAATATGTGGTACAATACTCTCTTGTGATGCTGGTCAGTGGCAGCAAGCCACACAATCACAAGGGTAAACAACCAATACTCTTCAATATGTTCATTGCATTGGATGATTTTGCCTAAATATAGGAAATGGAAGTGTTTTGAGCCCATTTAAGGTAGGCTCAGCTAAACTATGATGTTCAATAGATTAGGTATATTAACTGCATTTTTTACTTGGGATATTTTCAATTTACAGTGGGTTTACTGAGGCATAAACCCATAAGTTCAGGAGCCTCTGACTCCTATGATTTTACATGATATGGCATTCATTTGTCTAATAAGTTTGAGTAATGCTGCATAATATATTTCTTCCTTGATGAAAGAGTCCCCAACTTCACAATCCTCCAGTAAGGAAAATTGTTCAAGTTGTATAATCTAGGAATTAGAACATATTGGGCTACAGAGCACTTTTCAGATATAGTAAATGTCATTAACAATCAATAAGACTATTGTTATTCCTGAAACACACTTTGGAAAGAGCTAATTAATTGAAGTCAAGATATGAGCACTTCAAGGTAGGGGATGTCATCTGGTTCCATTGTTTCAGCCAAGTCAAGGATATATTTGAATGGAAAGTCATCTATTGCATTTGGTAGTAATCTACAACGGTTAAGAACTCAGAGAATACTGGTAATTATCCCTTAGAACTCCTTGCATGATAAAAAAAGTAAGTTGTATGCAAACTGCTTAGAGCAGTACCTGGCTCATATTAAGTATTCTTACATATTACTCATTGCTTGGCAATTTTAGTTGCATGTTGTAGCAGACTCTTGATTTGTAGAGGCTAAAGAGTGAATACAAAGTGATAATCAAAGTTTCAGCTTTTATGACATATCTTCCTATTGGTGTTATAATTTTACTGTTTTATTTTTAATAAAAACTTAAGTTAAAGTATGACAACTGGGAAAGCACACAAACCAAAAGTTTGTTCTTCAATTAATTGACACAAAGTAAACAGTCCTATGTGTCTACCAGCCAGATCCAGACAGCACCCTAAAAGCCCTGCTCTTGCTCCTCCCCAGGCACTACCCATCCCTTCCTCCGCAAAGGTAACCATGGCCTGACTTCCAACACCACATTTAATCTTACTTGGTTTTAAACTTTATAAAATGCAATCATCTGTTCTTTTGCACATGACTTATTTTGTTTAACATTATGTTGATGAGAATCACCCATATTGTTGCATGTAGTAGTAGTGTAGTGCAGTAGTAATGTAGTGATAGTAATAGTAGTTGTTTATTCTTTTTCACTGCTGCATAGTATTCTATCATGTGAGAATGCCACTGTTGACTTGCCTATTCTACAATTAATAAAAATCTGGATTGTTTCCAATTTGAGGCTTTTATGAATAATGATACTATACACATCCAGCTACATGTCTTTTGGTGGAGATACATATATATATATTTCTACATATATATATGTATGTATTTCTGTGGTATTTGCCTATGAGCAAAATTGCTACATTATAGAGTATGCATATATTCAACATTAGTAGAAAATTCCAAGTAAGTATATCTACTTATACTGAAAATTGTAGCAATTTGCTCTTCACCCACATTGAGGAGTTTCATTTTCACAATATCAACACTTTGCATTTTCAATATTTTTACTTTTAGCCATTAGGATGGGAATGTACCAATATTTCACTGTGGTTTTAATTTTTATTTTCCTGATAAAAAATTAGGTTAAACACATTTTAATGTGTTTATTGGTCATTTGGATATCTTCAAAGGACCTCATCAAATCTTTTGCCAACTCTCCCATTTGATTTTGTGTTGAGCCCAATTTATATGCCCCTGCAATTAACTCACTTCTCTTAACCCTAACTTTTGGGTCCTTAGCTACTTGCTCAATGGAAAACCCAAACTTCTAATACTGTTACCTCCTTTCATAACACCACAAGCTGCCTAGGGTTCCCTCAGAATCAGCATAGCCTCTTCATCCTTACCATGCTGGATCTGCAGCCGTTCTGGTTCTGAAGAACAACCCTACCAGACTATTGAAGGTCTGGCTATTCCAGCCACCTCTCTAGAGGTTCCCTAGAGGCTACCAGGAAAAGTCAGTCAGGTGACTTAACATGGAAATATAAAAGATTTCAAGCCCTATTGTGACCATGAGAGAAGCTAGAAGGAGATCAGCATACAAATTCGTTTTCTTCCCTTTTATTCATATACTATTCTGAGCTAGGTATCTCTCTATGTCCTATTCAGAAACTGAGCAATCAGCAATGTTTTCTATTAAAGCTAGGAGTATCTAGGCATTGGCTTTCCTGCCTCTCTTTCCTACTTCACTCACTCTTGCTGTCCTTGAATTTTTACCCTCCAATAAAAAGTATTATCCCATTAGCTTTAGCTTTCCCTTGGGGTCTATTTTCTAGGGAACCTAGGGTATTGATTTAAAGGGATATATATATCAATATATTCCAGTATAGAGTCTTAGTTATGTGTATTGCAAATAGCTTCTCCCATTATATGACTTGCCTTTTAATTCTTATAATGAAGTATTTTTGGTTAACAGAAGTTTATATTTTAATGTACTACAGTGTAGTACAGTGTACTACATTTTTTCATTTTATTTATTTATTATTTTTTTGCTTATGGTTCATGCTTTTGTGTCCTGTCTAAGAAATTTTTGCCTACCTCAAATATATAAAGATATTTTACTACTTTCTAGAAGCTTTATTTCACATTTATGTCTATAATCTAACTAGAATTATTGTTTGATAATAGGAGTAGCTTGATATATATATATATCATATATATCACAATATCACAATTGTGATATTGATATATGATATATATATCATATATATCATATATGATATATATATGGCTATTTAATTAGTACAATATCATTTTCCCTTTATCTACTACTCTAAAATGTCTTTTTAGTGATATATTAAGTGTCAAAATATGTGTGGGTCTGTTTCTGGATCCTGGATTTTGTTCCATTGTCCATTTGTCTACCCATAAGTCAATATCACACTATCTTAATTACTGTAGCTTTATAAGAATTATTCATGTATGTTTGTGTAAATACTCTAATTTTGCTCTTCTTTTTCAAGCTTGTTTTGACTATTTGAAGCCCTGGGCTTTTCACTGAAATTACATTGAATACAGATTAATTTAGAGGAGACCTGACATTTTCACAATATTAGATCTTTCAATCTGTGAGTCCATTTGTTTAGGTCTTCTTTGGATTCTTTTAATGTTGCTATGCTCATTTCCTTTTTATTTATTTTTTTCATAGAGAGTCAGAGAGAGGGATAGACAGGGACAGACAGGAACGGAGAGAGATGAGAAGCATCAATCATTAGTTTTTCATTGCGACACCTTAGTTATTGATTGCTTTCTCATATGTGCTTTGCTTTCTCATATGTGCCTTGACTGTGGGCCTTCAGCAGACTGAGTAACCCCCTGCTCGAGCCAGCAACCTTGGGTCCAAGCTGGTGAGCTTTGCTCAAACCAGATGAGCCCGTGCTCAAACTGGCGACCTCGGGTCTCAAACCTGGGTCCTCCATATCCCAGTCCAATGCTCTATCCACTGTGCCACCGCCTGGTCAGCTATGCTCATTTCTATGGGTTCCCCTTCCCTACTGAGTCTTAGCCCCACACATTTTTGTTGCCTTTATTGCTTCCTATTGTCTTTAAAAGTTTTATTTATATTTTGTTCAACTTGTCTTGTTGTTCTTGGTGGGAGTATTGATCTGCAACCAGCTGGTCTGCAATTGCCAGAGGTGAAACTCTATTTAAATATTAATTAAATAATTGATTCTTATTATTTGCAGTAATTATGTTCTATAAAATCATCACAAACACTGAATTAGCAAATATAGAATCATTGCTCCCAGGGAAAGTATAGGGTTGAGTTACCATAAGCCTTTGCTCATATATATTCATTAGTTGATCAACACATAACCATATGTCATTTTACTTTAAAGACAATTAATGTATATTTCTGATTTATTAACATTGAACTCACAGACAAAGGCAAGGCACTATAACTTATGTCTGAGTGAAACTTTTCTCCATAAGGCACACCACAGCTTTCTTGTACTTGAGAACACTCACAAGCCAGCACTTTTAAGCATGATGTTTGGGATAGATTTTGAACAAAGAAATTATCAGCAAAAAGCATAAAAATGTAGAAAACAAGGCAGTAAATAGACCTTGAAAGGTGTACATCATGAGAGCTAAAATACAAAGACAAAGCATCACCTTGTTTGATCTGGCCTAACCTTTGGTAGGTGCAGTGGACAAAAAGTCGACCTGGAACACTGAGGTCACCTGTTTGAAACCCTGGACTTGCCTAGTCAAGGCACATATGAGAGTTGATGCTTCTTGCTCCTCCCCCACTTCTCTCTCTCTCTCTCTCCTCTCTCTAAAAATGAATTAATAAAGTCTAAAAAAATTTTTTAATGTGTTCAGCTCTCATATACTTGGATATGTTCTACTCTAATTAAACTCCTTATTTATCCCAGAGTTTCCCAATCTTTACTGTTCTGTTTCTGAACCTTTAAAAAATGTTTTGTATTGAATTTATTAAGATAACACTAGTTAACGTAATTATACAGGTTTCAGGTGCCCAATTCTGCGTCACATCTCTGTACACCACATTATGTGTTCACCCCCTCCAGTCAAATCTTTGTCCGTCACTATTAATGACCCCAGATCCTCTTCCAAGGCATCATTATTATCCACTTTGACAACATTTAAAATTCCCATCTAAATGTTACTCCCCTGGCCTGGAGGACTGTTCCTCAAACTTCCAAGAACTCCCAAAACTCCTCCCTCATTTACTTCTCTGAAACTTAACAAAAGGTTCAAATTAATAACCTCCTAGAGGTCACATGCCATCTTTACCCTTGATTCTAGCTCTCTCCCTTAGAGCCCAGGACAAGTGAAGGATCATTAGCTAGCCTCTTTCACACACTTGCAGACAAAAATGAAACCCATGTGCCATCTCAATTTTCATTTTCTTTTTTTTTTTACCTTTTCATTTCTTTTCCATACTAGATATGAACTCTAAAATCCTTGGCTATCACCTCGATTTTCTAATTGTATCACCTGGATACAATTAGAATGTAGCTGTCAATTCACAAGACTTCTTCTAATATTATTACATAAATAAATATTGTTGGGCAAGATATAATATATTATGCTCACTTTGTTAAAGATGGCACTGCCCATATGGAAGCCTGTGGGCAGGCAGGATCCTTGTAGCCTAGGGCTTGGTTTTAAGACTAAACCTTTCCCACCTTTTTTGATGTGGGTTGGTACAATCCCATTATGCCTCAGATAAGTGACTTTGTATTAGAAACTTCCCTATTTTGTATATTGGATTAAAGGTTTTGATTTCTGCACTATAAAGTGGGGCAGACCAGAACCTTGCCCTCTCTCCGTTCCTGGAATTATTAGCATTACAGAGGAGACCAGAGAGGAGAGAGCAGAGAAAGGCCACGTGGAGGAGGCCAGGAGAAGCAGCCAAGATGGCGGAGTGCTGAAAGAAAAGCCAGTATGTGCAGAGTTTGTGCAGGAAGGAGGAAGGAGATGGGGAACAGAGGTGAATAAGACTGGTGAGGTTAGAAACCTTTGATCCTAGGAAAACTCAGATAAGTCAGTAGCTCTGTGAGCACTGAATTATTTGGTTTTGGAGCCCAGTGTGTGTTTTTACTTGCCCGCCAGGTGCAAGCTAGGATTAAAGATGATGGCCCACCAGTTCTTGGCTCCTTTGTTTCATTGCCGTCTGTCTGAATCCAATGTGAACCTGCATGTGAATGGCCATGATGGTGGCTCCTGGCCTTACAAATATTCAGCAAAAAAATAATAAAGGAGGATATGATTATTTATGTTGTGAAGGAAGTACAAAGTCACAATTGTATTTTGTCTTCTTGAGAGCTGTTACTGTTAGTTTGTGACCAGAGAAATCAGAGAATTCTCAAACAAGAAATGAATCCCTTTTCAAAGACATTTGGATGGATACTATGTCTGTGTATTGATCATCCCTGGGCATATTTATTAGTTATAGAGATGACAAATGGTTATTCATTGCCTGTGTGATTTCCAGGTATTTATGAAGTATTGTTGCTTTTACCTATAGCTATAAATCTTGTTGGCCTTTGGCACAGAGATATGTTACTCTTCTGAGTAATTAAATATACTTTTTTGAGAGGAAATAGTATAATTACAACTAAGTAGAGGCCATTCCCCTCTGTTGGTTTTAATGACACAATGAAAATTCTAACACAGGCACTTGTTATCTTTTGCAAGATGTTAACAGTTGCTACTGGTCTCTAAACAAAAGGGAGAGAAACTTTTAATTAGGTTTGGAAATGTTGATTTGAGGGAAGTTAAACAGCTTTCCTTGCTGCTGGCACTTATGCTCTTTAATATGTTAATGTGCATTGCTTGTCTCAAGAAGGAGATTACAGTGTGCTGCTATCTCAAATGAACTGAATTTCAGAAACTTTTCAAGCAATATCTTGCAGGAATGGTGCTAGGAAAGGCATAGATTTGGAAATACTACTCAGGGGTATGAACTACATTACATTTGTAGGCTCAGAAATTCTAGGAAAGGAAAACAGATAATTAATGACTGATGGTAGCCACATCTATTTGTTAGTCGTGCTCTAGAGATGGCTTTTAAGGATTATCTCCCTGGGATATCTTGAAATCTGCTAAAACAGTTGAGTTTTTGCTTACCTACTTTGTTAAACCATGCCGTGAATGAAGCAGATATTATGAGATTCAGGGATCATTACAAGGAAAGCTTCCGCAGCCATAAGGAAAATTAAACTCTGGAATATAAACAAAACATTTAGAAAAGCTCTTTTCAAGATTGTTAATATCAAAAGAAGCCAACTGCCAATGGCAAGGTTCTCCTTTAAGTGTTCTTTTAAAATCTGCTTAAATCAGCATAACTTTATTTTAACAACTTTGAATAGAAAATATTTCAAATGATGATTGCCCTGGCTTCTCAAACTGATATACAAAACCCAATTTAGCCCTTCCTTGCGAGCTGTGTCATTTTGTGACATTTTGTGCTGAAGTCAGTGCCTCTCCAGACCCATTAATATATATCTGCCATTTATCCTGCTGCTGGACGGCCCCAGGTTGCTCTGCTTAATGAGGTTACTTTCTATTTCTTATCTCCCTCTATGTTCCTTCCTTCTTACCTTTCTCCCTCCTTCATGCCTTTCTCTGTGCTGTTTCCAATCTGATGGGCTCTTGGAAACCACATTATTTATTACCTTTGTTAGTATACGTAGTAAATTAGAGACAGAACATCTAAATTGCACTTCTTTGATTAGAAAGAAATATCATCTCAGAAAATTTTCTTAATTTTTTTTCTAATCTGACAACTATTCAGTCAACAAATATTATTCTGGCTTGTGGCTGTGTTTTTGGATAGTCAGGATTACTAAAAAAAAGTGATAAAATTAATATTTTTATTAATTTAAAAAATAAGCACAAAAGAAACTAGATCCTTGCCTTTATGTATAGTAGTTCTAGCTAATAAAGTAAAATGATATTCTAGAGGGAAAATTTAACTTAAATCATTATTTATGGCCCTGGCCAGTTATCTCAGTGGTAGAGCATTGGCCCTGTGTGTGGAAGTCCTAGGATTGATTCCCAATCAGGCACACAAAAGAAGCAACCATCTGCTTCTCCCCCTCCTCTCTATCTTTCTCTATTTTCCCCTCCTGCAGCTGTGACTCGAATGGTTTGAGCAAAGTTGACCCTGGGCGCTGAGGATGGCTCCATGGCCTGGCCTCAGGCCCTAAAATAGCTTGGTTGCCAAGCAAAGCAGCAGTGGCTCCAGACCAGCAGAGCATTGCCTAGTAGGAGCTTGCCAGGTGGATCCTGGTCAGGGCGCATGTGGGAGTCTTTCTAAGCCTCCTTACCTCTCAATTTTAAAAAAAAAAATCACTATTTAGTGATATATAGAGAGGGGGTTAACAAACATGTGTTTACAGTTGTAATACAGCTAGATAATACAATAATAATAAACAATGCAAGAATAAACTCCATGTTTCATGTATTCACAACTGTAAACCTATGTTGGCCAACTGCCGTATATAGTGATATCCACATTATATTGAGCATTTTGCATTTTCATTTCCTGTATAACTCAACATATAAAGCAAATTTTATATCTTTCATTTCCCTTATTAAAAAAATAATACGTTGATTCCTAATTGGAATTCCTTTCTTTTTAACCAATTCCTTTTATTTTTTTAATCGTACCCCAAGAACATTTTTAACAGAGTATATTAAGGAAAAATATCATTTTAGAGAGGCAGATGGAAGCCTCCAGTCACACTTTAATGGGCCCAGAATGTTAGTGTAGGAGTGCCAACATGGTGCTTTCATTCAACAGAGCTAATCCCCACAACCAAACTTGTCAGTCATTTCCCTGTGTATTAATGCCTCAACTCTCATTTAAATAGGCAGGAAAGCTCAGATCATTGTTTTAAATGCAAAGCCCTGCTGATGGGCCAACTTTGTTCAGGCCTCTGCACATTGTCTATACTTCATGACCTGGAATAAAGACCCATTATTTCTGAAAATGTTAACATTTCAACACAAGGAGAAGACAGTGAGATACAAACCAACACGGAGTCATCTTTCTTTTGTACTGTATTTGGTTTCTGAATTCCTTCCTGGGAAAGAGTTCCAGCTGTAATTTTCCCCTCACCAGCTACGTGGATATAACATCGCTACATCTCCCATCCTCTTTTACATTTGCAACAGAGCACATTATGCCTTGTATTATGGAATTATATGCACTTATGTCAACCCGTGCACCAGGCTGCAAACTAGAGGTGGCAGCAGGGTAGTGCCGACCTGCTGCTGTTTATGACATGAAACTGAACTTTTTCAGTAGGCTCTATAACCTGAATTCTGATAAGAACTAAGCCAAAAACTTTCTTTTCCCCTGAAACATTACTATGTGCAAGTTACAGGTCATTCATTCGTTCATTCATTCATGATGCTTAAGACATCAGACACTGGTACTTATTCATCTGGGATCCCTAGCACCTAAGGTAGTACCTGGCTGAATGTGTCCCTAAAAACTGAATGAATGAGTGAGTGGCCTACACTTTGCTCACAGTTGACATGACTCTTATTCAAATAGTAATAAATAATGTAAAGGAAAACTAAACTAACTTGTCTCATACAGGTGCAATAAATTTGTCTTTTATGCAAAAATATGAAATCTGTGTCTCTTACCCTCCTTCAGATTAAAATGAGTGGCATTTAGAATAACAAAAACAAATCTCAACCAGTTCCCATTCAGTCTTCAGCATTTATAGTGTACGTACAGTGTCAGGCACAGAGGAAATGAGTCATTCCAGATCTTGGGTGCCATGAGGTCAAGCATAACCACAGCTTTGCTGAGAATGAAGTGTGACTAGATGAAGGGGCATGCCTGAACTGGGACAGAAGCCATGGCTAACCTCACTAGACTCTGCTCATTAGCTCCTTGGACATTTCTGATGGTATCTTTACTGTGTGTCATGTGCTTTTAGTAGTGCTGAATTTGGTATTTTATCAGCTCGACAATGATGGGGAAAAGCAGGGCTGGTAAAGAACTATATAAAATTGCTGTGTGTTGCTAGCTAGGTATACAATGTTTACCCTCATATTCTATGCAACCCTACCCCCAAACACTAAAAAATCAGGAATGTCAATGCATAAAGCTTGCATTGTGTGGCTACAGGTGTCTGCCCATGTCATCTTATCCTAATTGTACAGCAAGCACAACATGAGACATTTAGTCAAAACATATGATGATAGACATCATCTACTGATTTAAAGTTTAGAAAGGATCTTTCACAAATAAGTCATGCTCTGGGGTCATTAATCAATTATTAGTAACTTGGAAAGTAATAACTTGAAGACAAACAAAACTCACCTTCTCTATTCTTTTATGCCATTAGGTAATATCAAATCTTTAATTTTGCAAATGCTTTAAATTGTCAAAGTCCGATGATCATTCATAGCTCCACATATTGCTGCTCCTCTCCCATTATAAACAACTAAAATTTTATTTTGAATGCTTAAATTTTATTTGCAGTTTACTTATTAAATTTATTTCTGAATATAAAATAAAAATTCTTGAGTATATGCTTTCAATGTTATATTTCAAATTCCATAAAATGTTTTTCCACCATGGACACATCTATCATGCTGCTTACAAAGTCACATTTAACCTACCTTCTTAAGAAAAAATGTAGAATGCTATATCTTAATAATTTTATTCTTACAGAGTAAGCTACTGGGTTAGAAATATGCCTCCACCTGAGTTGTGCTGGCACAGATAGAGCATTGACCTGAGGAGCTGAGGTCCCAAGTTTGAAACCCTGAGGTCACCAACTTGAGCATGGTCTCATCCGGCTTTAGTGTGGGGTCATCAACATGATACCAGGTCTCTGGCTTGAGCCCAAAGTCACTGGCTTGAGCAAGGGGTCACTGGCTCAGCTAGAGCCCCACAGTCAAGGCACATATGAGAGACAATCAATGAACAACTAAAGTGCCGCAACTGTAAGTTGATGCTTCTCATCTCCCTATCTATGTCTCTTTCTCTCTCATGCACATGCATACATACATACATACATACATTCATAAGCAAATAAAAATCTAAAAAGGAAGAAAGAAAGTAATATGCCTCCAAAATGTCCTGCCTTTCATCTTAGAAAATTTTCAAGTATTTCTAGCACCTTCAAGTATTAAAGATTTTCAAGGACATTTTCCCTCCAAGGACTGATTCTACAATATGTAGAAATATTTATGTGGTCATTAATCTACTATGCCCAATGAGCAAGGATGTTTCCGTTTATTTTAATTGGTATTATTACAGCCATACTCATAACAATTTGTGTAGGTCATTACTCTATGCATTTTCACCTAAGTCCTTGATTACATTATATTTATACATACCCACACTTGCTTTTCATAACACTTTTATTTTAGATTATGCTGTTCCTTCCGGCAGAAGTCAGTATACAAATGTCAATGAATCAAAAGACAACGTTAAGGCAAAATGATCAGTGATTTCTGTTGAAAACAAATTGAGGGGAAGTTGCTCTTTACATCCAATTGAGAATATCATAGAAAATAGTTTTGAAAACTCTTCAGGAACCTCAAAGACTTAAGCCAAGAAGAAACATATTAACCTTATGAAAGAGTTGTGACTGCCCGCCTGTGAAGCTATAGACAGATTCTTCCTCTAGACTGACATTTCTCATCTTATTACCAGTCCTAGAAGTCTGTATCATCACCACTGTTAAGGGCAGACGAGAAGTCAGGCTGTGCGGTGACTTTGGCTAAAAAAATAATAAGAAAAGTGTATGTGTAAATATTGATCTAAGTGAACTTCCATTTATAGTGGGAAAAGATTAGAAATTCATGGTAAAAAAATATTTGTGGATGCTTTCCAGTTCTGAGCTGTAATTTACACAATATTTCTTTTATTTTAATAACCTATTTCTATAATGGTCTGGTCTGTGTCACACAGTTGTATCTTATTTGTGAGATTTTCTTGAGATTTACTTCATGACCCTTAATAAATTTAATCATGTATGTTATAAAAGTTATAATTCCCATACTTGGAACTGTATTTTTCTTTTTTGATAAACTTATTTGTAAAGGTCCCTGAGACTCTCTGTAATATTTCTTCTGTCCAAGAAAGAAAAAACAATAAGAATTTCTGCAGTGCTTATTCTTATATTCTTTACACATATTTTAAAGCAATTATAATATTGCACTAGCATAAGTAAGACCAATCTCTTCATATATACATTTGTCCAGTGGTTGATTCATTCATTCTTCAAACATAGACATTTTTACTTTTAAATAGCTTTATTGAGGTATGATTAATATATTTTAATGCAAGCACATTGCTAAGAACTATTTCTACAGTGATAAAGCAGAGAGGATTCTTAACCAAAGGAATTTATAGTCTACTAGAGATAAACACACAATTAAGCATATGCCATAAAGTGGAATCATGAGTATGCTGTAAGCATCTATGGGGTGCATTGGAGTACAAAAGAGTGAGTGGTCAGATCTCCCTGAGGTGTAGATAAAGAAAAGCTTCGTAGATGACATGATTCAGTTGAGTTTTGCAGGACAGCAGATTTATAAGACATGAGGGGAAGGGAAAAATAAAGAGCAGTTTGGACAGAGGGAATAGTACAAGAAAAAACAAGGAATGTGAACCAATATGGCAGTTTAGGATCTGGGCAGTAACTCTGTGGCTCAAGTATAAGGTGTGAAGCTGGGGCATAGTAAGAGATAATTAAGGAAATAAATGGAAAAGAGCTCTGAATTCCATGATAAATTTTAACACAATCCTTTAGGCAATGAGGATCAGTTGAAGGCTACGATCAGATTTGCCTGAGAAACTCTGTTTTAATAAATAAATAATAACTATAAGATTACTTCCAGGAATGACAAGTCATCTTTAAAGGCTACAACAAAATATGACAGGTTTATAATTAGAGATGATAGTCTATTATGTAATAAAATGAAATGTCCCTTTCCTTCTTTCAATTGCATTTGCCCAATATTTCTTTTAAAAAGAAGATTTTATTTGTTGATTTTACAGAGAGAGGAGAGAAAGAGGGGGGAGCTCTTATCAACTTATAGTTGCTTCACTTTAGTTATTCATGCTTGCTTGTCTATGTACCCTGACTGGGCAAGCCCAGGGTTTGGAACCAGTGACCTCATCATCCCAGGTTGACATTCTATCCACTGCACCACCACAAGCCACCACCCAGTTTTTCATGTCAGTTTCTTCGATATCTCTCAATCCTTTCCTCTTGCCTCCATGGCCTGCTCCTTTCTCCTTTTGAGCAAAATCACATTTCATGTTTTCTCTGAACACTCTTCAAGCATTGGCCTTGGCTTCAGTTCCTTTCACTGATTTTGTCCTACAGAGGGATAGTGCATTTGTATCTGTTGTCCAAACTCCATATTGGAAACAAGCTTGCCAATTAGGCATACATTTCCCGAAGCCATTTGGACCACCTTCATTCCCAGTAAGGGTTTGAATTCAAGAGATTTGTTCAGTCCAAATTTTCTCAGAAGCTTCTGCTATCCTCAGGCTGCTTTCAAATTGGTAGAAGTAGAGGGAAAAAAAATTCATCTTTCAAAAACATTTACTTTTACATTTATTGTGATCTGCTCAGTGAGAATTTAGGTCCCTGCAATACCAAAATAAAGACTCTCCTAATGAGTCACTCACTATGTACCACTTGTCATGGATTTAATCCAAGCACGGCTATCCTTGGAGCTAGCAAAGGTCTAGAAATTGGAGTTAATGCTTTATTTTGTCTTGGACTGTCAATTATCTGTGATTTAATCATGGCTGCTTAGACAGCTTGAGGCTTGCTATATAATTTACCAGTCTGACCCTCTTTGACCTTCACAAGAGATGCTGCTAAGGGTCAGTAAGCTAGTACACAAAAATACAAAGAATTTTCTAGGCTATCAACATAATTTAGAAGCCATTGTTTGTTTCATTTTACAACCCATTAGTATACTCTGCTTCTTCTCTTCACTAAACATAATCAGTTCTTCTCCCAGTTGGAAACACCAACCTACAGATTGTATAACCGTTCTTGGAAGTTGCCTCTGGGAAAACAATTTCCTTTTCAAAACTCAGCCTAGACTTTTTGAAGCTTTTACTCCAAGACGTTTTGGAGCTTGTTGATGCAATTCTCCAATAGAATCAAAGATCTCCACAAGGAGTTGTTGGAAAATCAGGGTCTGGTTCCAACCTTGATATTCACAATCCCTTGTGCAACTCAGTTTTCTCACTTGTCAAAATGATTAGTCAGTATGTCTGCTTAGTTCTAAAATGCTCTGTGGTGTTAAGCAGTGCTTTACCCTGCTCTGTCACGTAGCAAACTATTTTAAACTAGAGAAGTCGGTTTTAATAAGACGCCAAACTCCTGGTTTAGGCATGCATTAGCCCTTACAAATCTCATCATTGTGATTTGTTAGTGGTAATCTTTTAATTAAAACCTGCCTAATCCAATCCAAGAATAATATACAGTACAATACACATGTTAGGCTTTTACTAATAAACGTTAAAATATCTTACTGCACAATAAACATCAGTATGATTAAACAGCTCTATTTTTTGTTTCTTTCTTTTTTTTGTATTTTTCCGAAGTTGGAAACCGGGAGGCAGTCAGACAGACTCCTGCATGCGCCCGACCAGGATCCACCCGGCATGCCCACCAGGGGGCGATGCTCTGCCCTTCTGGGGCATCGCTGTGCCACAATCAGAGCCATTCTAGTGCCTGAGGCAGAGGCCACAGAGCCATCCTCAGCGCCTGGGCAAACTTTGCTCCAATGGAGCCTTGGCTGCAGGAGGGGAAGAGAGAGACAGAGAGGAAGGAGAGGGGGAAGGGTGGAGAAGCAGATGGGCCCTTCTCCTGTGTGCCCTGGCTGGGAATCGAACCCAGGACTCCTGCACGCCAGGCCGACGCTCTACCACTGAGCCAACCAGCCAGGGCCTATTTTTTGTTTCTTTTGTTATTGAAAGTACTCATTGTATTGATTCACAAACTGATTAGTACTTGTTGTATAATAATTCATGCACATTCACATTTGGATTCTTTTATCTTCTAGCATCTGGCTCTTATTTTCTGTGACTGTATCTTATAAAAGAAATTGAAGACATGGCAGCAATCTATTTAATGTAAGCAATGTGTATAGCTGAAATAGAAAATTCATCCAGACCTCAATATATTGTGAAGACTTTTAGCTTTTCAGTGATCAATTTAGCTAAGTTAATTTGTAAGATTAAATCACTACTTACCATTAGGCTGTTGAGCTAGCCTGTGTAACGGATGCCACAAAAGGAAAGCATGACAGGAAAATGGACATGAACATACCTCAAATTGCCCACTATATAGAAACCTTATAGAGCAAAAACATTAACTATAGCCTATATAAAACAAAAGATATCACCCTAAACCTCCTTATGAATTGTTACTGTTCTACTTTCTATCTCTTTTTTCTAGAGATTGAACTTCATCTCATCTTTCATCCAAAAGTATTCTTAATCTCCAATAATTTTTCTTGTGACCTATCAATTATATATATTTTTTAGTTTCTCTTTCATCCTTTATACCACCTGCTGTCTGGTCCATTCGACCAGTAATGCATTTTATAAGAGGGAACATTTCCCTATGTGATGAGTTTTCACTGGAGTTACTCTCGTATTAATTTCTTCATTCCTTATTTAAGGGTACCTAATAGTTTTGCCATCTCCAGTCAGATTTACTCTCTTCCAGATGCAGTGTTTAGGAGATTAACCCTTTAATTTCTGGGGTATTTTGAGGGATGGTAGTGGTCTATTACTTTTTGTAAATTATAAATATTTAACTTTCTGAGGTTCTACTCTGTCTATAAAATATATCCTCCATGCAAGTTCTCTCAGAATAGTTTCTAGTACAGTAAATTCATTGAAAGATTTTTTCAAAGTATAGAGGTTTACATAAACATACACAGAAGTAAAGAGATTATTATATTATGACAATTAGCTCTTATATACCCATCACTCAGCTTCAGTATTACCAACTCATGGCCAGTCTTGTTCCATTGACTCTACCACCCACTTTCTTTCCTTGTGTATTATTTTTAAATTATTCAGACATATTTCATCCATAAATATGGAGTTTTAACAAATATATAAGTAGGAAATAAATATTAGAATATATGACATATTTTAATATATAAGGCATATATAAATGAGGTAGAAAATTATCAAAAAATTCCCTCACTCATAAACACTGGGAATTTTTTGTAATCCATTTGTCTATCATAAATACTGGGAGTTATCATGGTTATCTTTTTTTTTTTTTTAATTTTTCTGAAGTGAGAAGCAGGGAGACAGAGAGACAGACTCCAGCATGTGCCCAACTGGGATCCACCTGGGAGCCCACTAGGGAGTGATGCTCTGCCTATCTGGGCTGTTGCTCCATTGCAACCAGAGCCATTCAAGTGCCTGAGGTGTAGGCCATGCATCTGTCCTCAGTGCCTGGGCCACCTTTGCTCCAATGGAGCCTTGGCTGTGGGAGGGGAAGAGAAAGATAGAGAGAAAGAAGAAGGGAGGTTCTAGAAGCAGATGGATGCTTCTCCTGTGTGCCCTGGCTGGGAATTAAACCCGGGACTTCCACACGCTGGGCTGATGCTCTATCACTGAGCCAACTGGCCAGGGCCCATAGGTCATCTTTAATTGACTAGCTTATAGTATTAGGTAATTCTAATTGAAATATCAGATATCAAGGAAAAGAAAAATCAGGATTCCATCCTGATGTTAATTATATAGTTTAATTTCAAGTAGCATGGACATTTAATGTGTTTCTGTACAGTTTTAGTGGAGTGTAAGCTATTTTGTAGATAAATGTGCCTATTCAAAATGGGCCAGGTGGTAGAAAACATTTAAGGATTTTAAAATTTTTCTGAAAAGTTAATAAGCATCAAACATAAAAACAAAATACAAGTGCTGTGTGCTTGAGAATTCTGTAAACAACAGAAAATACAGCAGAGGCTCTCTTCAGAGTCCAGACCCATATGTGTTTGAACTGGCATACAGAATTATAATATTGCTACTGATGTTTGTATTCACTTGACAGTTTGCAAAGTGCTTTCATGGATAAGGTCTCATCTGATGGTTAGTCCTCCTGAACGATAGGGACTACTGTCACCTTCCCGGGGCTCATGAGAAAATAGAGGCTATGAAAACATAAGGATCTTCCCAAGTCCTGGCCCTAGTGCCTGGGAGAGCCAGCACACAAACTGACATTATCTGACTCCAACACTGTGTTCTTTTTCTCATTTCAGGTGCTCAGACTTAGCAGCAGTGTCCAAGGGCTTTAGTGTGTTCTGTTGCAATGTAGCACTAAGCTGTAAGCTTCCTGAAGACATAGACATTCAAGAAGGTCTGTTGTAAAAAGTAGTATTGTCATGATACTACGGTCATGTAGCAAACTGTTAAGTGCTTTTTTTATAAATGTTACTAATATTATGACAATTCTATATGACAGCCCAAATCAATATTGGTCTGGAACCTGGAGAGGCCCAATGCTGCATTTTCTATTCTTTATAAAATTCTCAATTGTATATAACCTTGTATTTTTATTCTTATGTTAAATCTTCTCTTGGTCAGTACTGTACAGCCAAGTGCCTAAAATAGTGCCTGTACATCTCAGATGCTCTAGGAACACTTGTTGAATAAATAAATGGATAAAAAGTGATGACAATATCTTTGGCCCTTATACCAAAGGCAAAGACCTTGATTTACAGAGAAATATCCCAGGACATGCAAACACTAATTATAGTGAACCAGGGTGGTGCAGTCCCAGAAAACCCATGTAATGGTCTATGGTCCCTCTGCCCAGGTACTTACTTATTCACCTATAGCTCAGGTCCTAAGCTTCCCACTGCCAATAGTTAACAGTGTCACTGGACAACTCATTGAAAAAATTCCCTTTTATTTTTGTGAAAGTTCCCAAAATTTTTTCACAGATTGTTCAGTGAGCCTCAATACAACTGAAGGAAACAATCCCAGGTCCCTGTGCCTTACTGGGTTCCTTGCCTAAAGTCCTTTTCCATTCCGGTGCTGTGGTTCTGAAGATCATACTCTCTCCTCACTTGCAAAATAGGGACATGTGCATATCTGTCATAGAATAACTTCCCAACTTTTAAACTATTGTAAAGCAAAGAAAGCTTTTTATAGTAGATTTTTATCAGTCTTATTTTTTATTTTGTTTCTAGAGCATATTTTTGATCTACATGTATGTGTCTTTGTGTATGTGGAGGGGTGTTCCATGAATGTACATCATAGTTAGATGACTATTTATCTGCAAACATAGACATGCATCTGCTGCATTTGTACATAATGCCATACAAGAAAACCTGTTTCTTTGCAGCTTAACCAGGAGCACATATTGGTATTGAAATTTGATAGGATGTTTTATGGACACTTATTCATTCTGTCTACTGTACAAGCTCTTTTCTACCTGCTCCAAATAAGATCCCCAAGTACCTGGACATCCATGACCCAATTTGCCTTCCAATATAGTACTATTTTCTATATGTGGAGTGGAACCTTAAGCATATTGTAACTTCTGATATTTTCTAGTAGAAAAAAAATCTGTGCTTACCTCATCATATTTTTCTACCTCTATTAAAATAACTAAGAAGCTTAGAATGCTTTGCATAAGACTTCCTTTGTGTCCCAGACCTTCTTTGGGAAAAAAGAGAAAGAATCCTTTGATGTAAATCTTTTTTTTGAAGTAATCCCTTTCTAATATTAATCTTATTCACTCTGTGTTAATCTTTAATTACCATTAGCTCTTAAATATGACCACATGTGGGATTTAGGGAGTGAGATATGCTTTGCTACCATAGTAATGTGACTAGCCACATAAATTAGTGTTCCCTTCCCAGTAAATGAGAGTATAGGGCCCTAACTATCCCAGTAGTCATCAAGATACTACTAAAAATATCTGTAGTATACCAGGAGCTCTTGGTGGTTATGATCATGGGACATCTTGTTATTTATGTTATTCTATTATTCTTTGTGTTTGGGGTAATATCATTTTGGGGTAACTTATTTTTCTATGGTACTCTATGATTTATAAAAAAGCTTCCTGTATAGTAGGTACTCATATTGTATATTTATTTGAACCTAACAAAAGCCCTATGAAGCAAATAGGGCTTCCCTTTTATGAATATGAAAATTTGGGCTGGGAGACTTTCAGTTATTTGCCCAAGATTCCTTGTGACAAAACCAGTTCTTTGACCCAAGCCCCTAGCATGGTCCATGTGATTTCACCAAGCAAATCTCCACAGCATGGTTATGCAGCCCTTCCAACTTAGAGGACCAATAGGAAGTAGTTTTATCAGCAAATATGTTATTGCTGTCTCAGGCAATATCGGCACATAGATATTGTAATAGTAACCCAGTGCAGGAGACTGTCCTTTGGGGAAATAGATCATCAGTGTTGCCTCTTTATCAGAATATGTTATATATAGATGATGCTTGGTGATTGTTTGAAGTGCCATCTTATGTTGCAGCATACTAACAATCTTGTAAGTAGTTACAGTGAATCATATTTTCTCAATTTTATTTCTGAGCACATTTGGTCCTGCAATTAAGTAACTTACCTAGACACCTGAAGGTAATTATGAAGAACATGGAAAAGCAACCTATCATGTTCTTTTTGTAGTTGTTGTTCACATTATTTTCTATTCACCACACACTATGGTTGGAATAAAATTTACCAGTTTAACCACTTACATCCTAGTTTTGAGTAAGAATTAGAATAGACCCTTTATTTGGAAAACTTTAACCTAATGAAGAAATAGATTCTCTTAGAACTGGTTTTAACCATCCATACACATAATTGTTTTTCACAAATGTTTGCAGATTGGCTAATTATTTAATCCCATTTTTTATAAAGTCAAACAGGAAAGGAGAAAGCTTGAATCTAAAGAAAAAGGAACAATGTATTTATTTGGGATATTTTCTCAATTCTAAAATCATAAAATATTGAAGTGACCAAAATTGAATTGAATTGAACCACAATATTTCTTTCAAGATAATTATTTTAAAAATGTAAAAAGTGGCATAACCTTAGTAATAGCTGAAAGCATTTCACAGAAAATAATCAAGTGACTTTATTTTTAATCTCATAATTCAAGGTCTGACTCCATTAATGTGAAGGGAAAAGTGCTGCTACAGGGAAATTACACTATTTTTTAGCTATTCCCACCAATTTATAGATGACTAGTTTAATGTTCTGACTATAATAGGGACTTATTTCTCTGAAAGATATTTAATATCAATAACTCATTCCACTTTTGGTAGTTTCTACTACTCTATTGCCTAAAAAAGTCAATTCTCTA
This sequence comes from Saccopteryx bilineata, assembly GCF_036850765.1. Taxonomy (NCBI): domain Eukaryota; kingdom Metazoa; phylum Chordata; class Mammalia; order Chiroptera; family Emballonuridae; genus Saccopteryx; species Saccopteryx bilineata. Next base: position 57,339,714 of record NC_089491.1, read on the forward strand.
TTCCCATGAATAATTTCTAAATATAGTCTTTCAAACCTTTAAGACACAAAATATCGAAATTATGTGGGTAATACATTCAGAGACTAAAAAAACCTCTCCTCAGACCTTGCTTTCCATTTTTTTCTTCTTTCTTTATTAATTCCTCCCAAAGAAGGATTAAACTTATCTTCTATGTGCCCACTTTGTTATGGACCTCAAAGAAAACTGGGAGAAACTTGGTGGCCCATACAATTTCTTAAAATAAAACTTTTTAACATAATTAAATAAAACTTTGAAATATAGTAAGAACATAAAATTCAGGTTTAAAAATAATTAAGATAGGGTCTGACTTTGCTAGTCCTCAGACCTTAGACAATCACACCTTTGGAACTCTGAGCCTGAGTTCTTTATCTGGGACAAAAAATGCCCATCTGATAGGGCTGTCATTAGGATTAAAATAATGCATAAGAAACTGCCTAGCCCTGGCCAGGTAGCTCAGCTGGTGAACATGTCATCCTCATACTCCAAGGTTGGTGTTTAATCCCCCATCAGGGCACATATAAGAATCAACCAATGAATGGATAAGATGTTTCTCTCTTTCTCACTCTCTCTCTCTCTCTCCTTCCCTAAAACAAGTAAATAAATTTAAAACCCTGGCCAGTTGGCACAATGGATAGAGTGTCAGCCCAGAGCGCCAGGGGCGCCAGCTTGGCCCAAAGGCAGCAACTCCACTTGGGTGTCTGATCTACCCCCGAAGTCACCTGGAAGATCTACTACCTGGGTCAGGGCACATATGAGAAACAATCAATGGCACAATGAGTTGATGTGTCTCTCTTTCCCTCCCTTCTTCTCTAGAAATAAAGAAAGAAAAGAAGGAAGGAAGGAAGGAAGGAAGGAAGGAAGGAAGGAAGGAAGGAAGGAAGGAAGGAAGGAAGGAAGGAAGGAAAGAAAGAAAGAAAGAAAGAAAGAAAGAAAGAAAGAAAGAAAGAAAGAAAGAAAGAAAGAAAGAAAGAAAGAAAGAAAAAGAAAGAAAGAGGGAGGGAGGGAGGGAGGGAGGGAGGGAAGGAAGGGAGGGAGGGAGGGAGGGAGGGAGGGAGGGAGGGAGGGAGGGAGGGAGGGAGGAAGGGAGGAAGGAGGAAGGGAAATACCTAATACAGTGGCTCAGATATAGATAATATATGGTTGTTTTATGTAACAATGTAGGAGGAACTGTAAAGATAATGATCCAAACTTCTACTCAAATTATGTTGTTGTTGTTAATTTAATTCTTATTGCAAAGTTTTCTTATAGAGATTAAAATATCAAATATTGCTACAAGACCTTTATCACAAAACCCAGAGTCCCTTACCCACCCTTCTTCACCCCGCATTCCCACTTCCCATCCACCTTCTTCTCTTTTTGCATCTTCTAGTATTTATCTCTATGTTTATAAATAGCACTCTTGCAAGTCTACCTTTTTTATTTTTCATAGTAGATATTTTCACTGTGAAAGACAGGATTTAACTATTTTACTCTCCTTTCCCAACACACACTTCCTCTTCCCATTACTTTCAATAAAGATTTAATAATTCTTTTTTAATCTATATGTAGTGTTTTTATTTTGTATGATGAAGCAAACTTTGCTCACTGCTGAGCCAAATAAAAATGTCTCCCTTCCTGGGAAATTTTAGATTATTTGTGTTTGTTTGTTTGTTTGTGTTGTTTTTTTCATATGTGTGACTCTTTCTCTCTCTAGTCACCTTTCTCATTCCCCCAGAAGCTCTATAAAATGTGCCTCAATGCACTGTCCCCACCAGCCCTTCTGCTCCAGTGTGCAGCGCTTGTTCCAACTCGGCTGCATCGCTGTCTTTGCTGCACGTGGTTTTCCCATCCTCCTGGGAATCCCATCTTCCTCTGCCCTGTCCTTGGTTTTCTGCTCTCCGCACACCGTATTTCTTCATATTATGGAACATATTGTCTGCCCTTCTTACGAAAGAGTGAATAGGAGATTAAATTTTGAGATATTTTTGGTCCTAAAATTCCTTTAGTCTATTCTCACACCTGATTGAGAATCACTTTCCCTCATAATTTCAAAGCAATACATGGCTTTCTAGATTTCATTGACTCTTTGATTTTCTTATGAAACCTACGTTTTTCTTATCTGGAAGTTGATAGAATCTTCTGTTTGTCTCAGAGTCTTTGGAAATTTTACCATGTTATTCTTTGGTTAGGTCTATTTTCATCCATTGGACTGAGCGCTCAGTGGCTCCTTCAATTGGGAAATTTAAGTTCTGCTATTCTGTTTTTGCATCTTCTGGTATTTTTCTTATATCTATTTTTAATAATTTTTTCTCTATTTTTTATAAAAACCTTTACTACTGATTCTCTGATTTTCTTATAATTTTTTCTCCTTTTTGGTTCTATTTTCCAAGAAATAACTTTATCTTCCAGTACTTTATTTTATTTTATCTTTAAATTTTTCTTGTCATATGTATAACTTTCTAATAATCCATTTTTGTTTTGACATGTTATTTGCTATAGTCTCTTTTATTTTATTCATGGGCTCCTTTATTACTCTGAGGGTATTGATTATATATATTACCCTTGTTCTGGCACTATTTTCTTTTTTATTGATTTTGATAGTTTCTTTCATGTTAGAGGTTTTCCTCAAGTCTTGGTAACCCTTGGCATATTATATTTAAAAATGAGTCACTAAGTACAAATTGGAAATTCTTTGTACTGGAATGGGACTTAACTAACTGGTGGTCTTTTCAGTAGGTACTCAATAATTTGTTCAGTTAGCCCCAGAACTCAAGATCATTAGGTCTTTGTTTGGTGCTTATTAATATTTTGAGATCTTTCTTGGTGCTCTTTAGAATTTCCAAAGAACAGTCCTCCAAAATTTTGCCTGGACGTGTATATGGGGTGGGGTAGGAGTAAACGGGGATTGTGGGAAGTATATCTACCCCAACTGTCCATGTTCGTAGCAGCTGAGTGAGATAAGGAACCTGAGGCATCTCACTGGTCCATTTATAGACATTCACTCAATCTTTTCTTTTCAAGACACCTCATGACTTCTTTCATATGTGCCTTGGGGGCTCAATCCTCTGAGGTTCAAATTTTCAAAAGAGTAAATCTCTGGTCTTTTGCCTGGGTGGGAGAGGGACAGTTTCCTGGCTCTGTGGATTAGAAGAGGAAACTTGGTCGCTTCTTTTAAAGACTTTCAACCAATTATTTCATATGTGCTTGGTCCTAACACTGTACCTACACCCCAACCTTCAAAAATACCCATTGTCTCCTCTATTCCTAAACCTGTCTAAAATTCAGCAGAGTGAATCATCTGGGTTCTTGCTGGTTTATGCCACCCTTTCTTTTGTCCCTTAGCTTGGAGCAGTCCCTAATCAGATATACCAGTTATCACCCATCCACTTTGAAGCTTCCAAATATGTTGTTGACAACCCTCATGTATTCCTACCTCCTCCTTGCTGTTGTCCTTCTGGGCTATGCCTAATTTTGTTTATTTGGGGATTTTTTTTTTGGTCATTTTAGGAATATTTGAGAGGAACCAGAAAAAAAATGCACATGTTCAATCTCCTATTTTAATCAGAAGTGCTATTGATTCAGTCCCCTTCCCATTCCAAATGGGCATTATCACACTTTATACTAGGCAAAGGTCAATCTGAGGAGGACTATGTATGTCTCCTTCCTGTTCTCATCCTAGGTACAGGAGTCAAGGCAGTGGATCTGCTAAGCCAAAGGAGGCAGACAGAAACAGTCAATGAATATCCCTAACTCAAGATATGGTACAGCTATCACTTCCAATCATGGAAAAATTTTAAAACAATATACAATATGCATTAGCAATGAAAGTAAGACAAGAGGCAAAATTTGGAAGCAAAACATGTACCTGTCAGTGGCAAAATAAATTTACCTAATGAATAAGAAATAAACTTTTCTGATGAAAGTCTTAGAGAATATATACTATCTGATCATTTCTAATTTTATCTTAATTTCCAGAAAACTTTACATCCAGGATTATATATATACAGCATATATACACATACACCAAAAAACATAAACAAAAGCAAAAATATTCTTAATGCCTATTAAGAAATGTATTTTAAGTAGATATATTGTGATATAAAGTTTTTAGGTACCCACTATATGCTTGGTGGTTATAATACCTGTAATTTATACTAAAAACTGAAGCTAAACTCTTTTAGTCACATAAAGCTTCATCATTATAGTGACTTAGAGATAGCAAAATCTAGTTAACATGCCTTCTTGGTTCTATGGAGCATGCTACAATTTGTGCCAGATGCAATTAAAGAATGGTTCAAATGGCAATCTGTAGAGTTTTGAAGATATCCATGGGAAATAGGCTGCTTTGCTGTTCATTACTGTTGTAATAAATTAGAAGTGACACTGGTTTAAAAAAAAAAAACACCTCATCATTCTGGTTCCATTGACCAATTAGGGCATTCACACTTGTCATACTGCAGTTGCACAACTGTTGACATCATATTTAACCAAGAGATGGTTGTGGGAAAGATATACAGTGCTTTATAGATTCTTATAAAATCGGTACTTCTACCCAAATTTAAGTTGTCACATACATGAGTGTAAATATGTGAATAAACCAGTCTCTGGTGGTAAGGAAGAAAAGGCTGATACTTGAAAAACAGATGTTGAAACATTCAGCTAGCTAGATATCAAGAAAATACAAGGTTTTTATGGGCTGCCTCACTCTCTTGCATGTAACATAAATTATGAGAAAAATCATAACTACCAGAATAAGAAACATAAAATTGCCTACCAGAAGTTTATTCTTGTCATTTTAGATATCAAAGAAACTTTATTCTATAATAATTCATAAGAAGAAAAACTTTATAGTGTAATACTCTACCTGTTAGATTTGTATCACATGTCCATTGCAATATGTTCTAAAAATGGAAGAGATATCATTTTTCTAGTTATGTTCCTTTTTTTATTATTCATTTTAGAGAGGGGAAGGAGAGAGAGAGTAAGAGAAGAAGAAGGAAGGAGGAGCAGAAAGCATCAACTCCCATATGTGCCTTAACCAGGGAAGCCTGAGGTTTTGAACAGCGACCTCAGCGTTCCAGGTCAATGCTTTATCCACTGCATCACCATAGGTCAGACTAGTTATGTCCCTTATATTGTTTTCCACTAAGTTTTATTAGCACTTGAGGTGAGTAACAATGTGGTTAGGAATTATTTTTGTCAGTGAACAATTAGCTATCTAAAGATCTTTCCAGAGTTTAAATAATCTTGCATTTTTCTTTTGTAACTTAAATACAGATGTTGGAAAGAAGACAACATGTAAATATGACACAAATTGGACTTAATAAGACTTAGGACAACCTAAACTACATCACCTGAATTCATATCCTCAGCCCTCCTTCTTTCTTAGCAGGTGCCCAATCAGCTAGATGTGGTTTACAGAAATCCAAATTACATTGGAGTTAGATAGTCTGTACATTAGTATTGGACAACTCTAGGCAGAATGTTATTACAGATTTCCATATAGAAGAATGACTCTCCTCCTTTTAACTCAAACTCTATTTTTATTTCCCCTTTATTATCATTTATAAATGTTAACACCCTATATCATAAATAAACCGAGAATCTCTCAAAGGACCTCCATCACCGTCATCATATCTTCCTCAGCAGTTCTCACTTTACCTTCAAGTCATTGTCCCCATTCCCTTCCTCTGTGTTCAGGGTAGCTAAGGTGATGGAAGACATAGGAGCCGGGGGCTGAGGTCAGATGTTTAGAATCAATTGGATGCATTTGTTGTAAAACATAAAATAAAGGCACAAGGCAATGAGGGAAAAATGGAGACAAGTTAAATTGCTATAAATTACTGCAACTGTTATACCAATAATAGAGTAATTCCTGAATCCTAGATTTCCTTTGGTGTACTTTTGTAACAATTCTTTCAATGATTCTTATGCATGACCTACTTTTCAAAGATGACATGAAATATAATTTATATTTTCTTTAAAAAAAAAAGAAAAGGAAAAGCAGTAAAGTGAACATAGCTCAGAGGTATGTTTTGGGCGGAGTCGTTTAATTTGGGATGCTTATGAATAGTTTTGTAACTTTTTTTTTTACTAATTTTAATTCTAGTTAAGGACTGAACACAGATGAGTTATTCTAAAATGTTAATGGCTAATATCCTGGCTTTAATTATATTGCTATAAGTCTATAACACACATTTAATGTTATTTGTGTTATTCTTGGTAAGTTACAAGATATGGATTTTAAAATTCTTTAATCTCTGTGTTCTACTTTAACTGCCAAATTTTTATTCATGTGAACAGATATTAAGGGCCCACATGTGCTTTTCCTATGCTAAGTGCCAGTGATGTGGGCAGAAAAAGTTCTTGTCTTTGCAATCAAGGGGAAAAGAGATGGACAAAAAATTGGCTGAAGAATAAATTGTAATGAATAAGCTCTAGTGAGAGGAAGAAGTGTACAAGGAAGGAATGAAAAATCAAGAAAACTTTGAAATTTTGAACTAACCTTTGAAGGAGTCAGATTTTTCTGGGAAAGAAACCAAACCAAACCAAAACAAACAACAAAGCATGCACAAGGCTGGGAAATACCAAATGTATGGAGGTGTGAATGTCAATGGTTAGTTGGAAGAATGTCTTATTTGGTATAGAGTGCGGGTCATTGAATAGTTTAATAGAAACAAGGCTGAGAGTGTAGTTTGGAAGCAAATTGCATAGATGTTTGAATGCCATGGTGAAACCTTTGGACAATAGAGAAGGAGACTAACCAATTCTTCCCTAGTTTATGAACCATGGTTGTAAACCAAGGTTATATTTGCTCCAAAGGGACATTTGGCAATGATTGGAGACAATTTGTGGTTGTCACAACTAGAGCTGATGATGCCACTGGTTTTTAGTGAATGGAGGCCATATATGATGCTAAACACCTTTCAAGGACAGGACAGCCCATCATAACAAAGAACTATTTAGCCCCAAATGTCAATAGTAGCACGGTTGAGAAAAATCTAGTTTAAGAAGATATTTCTTATGGCACTGTTAAGGATGGAATAGGGACAGGGAGGTGGGGACAGAAAAGCCTGTTAGAAAACTGCAATAACAGTGTTGGAGTGAGGTATGAGCACTTAAACCAAGGCAGCAGCACTGGGTTTGAGATATTGCAAGGAAACATTAGGAGTTGACTTTGAGAAACTCAGACCCCAACCAGTAATTAAGAGAAACTATTAGCAGTGTGACTCAGAGAGTCATTCATGGAATTATCTACAATTGCCACTAAAACAATTGAGACACTGGAGACCAACCCTCACCTCCAGATGAAGAATCTGTGAGCAAGGGACCATAGTACACGTTTTCACAAACTCCTGGGATAGTTTTTAGCAGGAGTTCTGCCTCAAGTCATTGGCTTATAAATATATCTGCGATTGCTCTATTTTTTTAATCACTTAAATTATAAGAATACCTATCCCCCAGCTCTGTGAAACAGGAACATAAACACATTTAGGAGTTTGCAAAAACAAAAGAATAGCTATGTGCAGGAACTGTTTGGTGTATTCATATAAAATGCCATGTCTCTCCTGTAATAAGGGCACCTTTGCCCCATGCTGGGACCATCACCAGCTCTGCCCTCACATGCCTGGTCAGCACATTCTCAGATGAATGGTTAATTTAGTTCTGCATGCTTTCACCAGGTCACGGCATTCCAGGGAGAATTCAAACATTTGCCTGGAGGTTTCTGGGATATCCCGCATTTTTCTACCAAGAACATTTGACAACATGTTATCCAAGTTCTCTCTGGGTGAGAGTCTGGGTTAGAGAACATATATTTTCTTTTTTTGTGCAAGTATTTCCCAAAAGGCTCTCAATAAATTAGCACAGCTTTTGTGATAGGAAAAGAATATACAAAATAAATTGTAAACAAACAACTTGAAGAGTTTCCCTTTGGGCACTGTTCATGCAGGGGATCATTGTAAACTCTACCCTAAAACAGAAAGAGACCCTAGGAACCCCTTTATTTTCAATAATGGCAAAGGATTGAAACTGGAAGGGGATAAATCTCACTGTAAATACATAAGTATCCCTTGTTTAAAAATATGTTTTAATGTAACCCCAAAACACGTGCTCAAATGTTGAAAATATAGTTCATGATTTCATTAAGTGGAACACTGGGACTTCCAAGACCCATGGATGTCAGAGCTAACACTGTAATCATGTCCAAATGCAGAATAACACCCATGATCCTGCCCCTGAAAGAACAGATTGTTTCAGTCCCTATGTACTTGTCCTACAAATCAGCCCCTTTCCAAAGTTGAACGTACTCTATCTTTGAAGCCAACCATCTGTAGATGCAGGAGTGGGTGTGAGATGACTGGAGGGCACAGGCTTCTGAGTTAGACAAGCTGCCTTTAATACTAGCTTTGCTAGCTGCTAATGGTGTGACCTTAAACAAGTCATGTGCCCCCTCTGATGTCAGTTTCATATACTGTTGGGCTCGGGTCGGTCAAATGAGATGCTACATTTGAGAGCTGGATTTCTGAACTATGAAGAAATAAGGGGTTTTTTTTGGTAGTTTTTGACTCACGTGATTTTATCATGACATTTCCTAGCTGTGCTAATGAGAATCACTTAAGTCACTTCAGGAGATGGGAAATTATTGCGAGGCTAGTAATTGACTAGGATTAGAATAAGAAAATCATCAGGAAGCAGGATTACTCTCTTCATCACTCTGTCTTTCATAGGCTACTGATTTCCCTGTCATACTCAGCATTTCTACTTCTACGTCTAACTGCATAGGTGCCATTGAGTGCTTTCATAATGCACATGTTCCCCTCTCTCAATTTCTGCTTATGCATAGGAGTTGTTGCTTATGTGGAACTTTCTCTACCTCAAGCCTTCTGTGAATTAGTTCTCCATGGTTCCTAGCTTATTTTATCTAAATTTCTAAGTTCAAATTTCTAAGAAAAGAGATGATTCCTCAACTTCTCTTTGAAACCAATCCATAAGTCAAAGGTAGTAGCCAGCCTAAACAGTTTTGCTCTGGAGTCAGGTATCACTGCTGATCTGCTGCTCTATTCAACTATGACCATGGAGGGGGGTAAGTGTGTGGTTTCATAATAAAAATGGCCACATGTGGTCAGGCGGGCACTGACTAAGACCTCAAAAAGTACACTCTTTTGAGTATTGCTATTTAATTTCTGGCACTCTTACATACAGTGTGTCCGTAAAGTCATGGTGCACTTTTGACCGGTCACAGAAAAGCAACAAAAGACAATAGAAATGTGAAATCTGCACCAAATAAAAGGAAAACTCTCCCAGTTTCATACCTATTCAGTGCAGTTTGATGTGGGCTCACGCACAGGATTTTTAGGGCTCCTTAGGTAGCTATCCCGTATAGCCTCTACAGACTCGTCACTGACTGATGGCCTACCAGAATGGGGTTTCTCCACCAAACTGCCGGTTTCCTTCAACTGCTTATCCCACCGAGTAATGTTATTCCTATGTGGTGGTGCTTTGTTATAAACGTGCCGATATTCACATTGCACTTTGGTCACAGATTCGAATTTAGCGAGCCACAGAACACACTGAACTTTCCTCTGTACCATCCACATCTCAACTGGCATGGCTGTGGGCTGCTCCACTGTATACACGGTGTTACATCATCATCTGTGCATGTGCACATGCTGCCACATTATCTTACAGAAACTGGGAGGGTTTTTATTTTATTTGGTGCAGATTTCACATTTCTATTGTCTTTTGTTGCTTTCCTGTGACCGGTCAAATGTGCACCATGACTTTACAGACACACTGTATATCCTTTTAAGGTTTGTTACTATCCTATTATATGGTACACGGAGCATATATTTCTAGGGATGTTGTTTTGGGAAATGGATCAATGATGTAAAACGTACCCAATCTAAAACAAAGTCTCCAATCATTCCAATAAAAGACCAGATTCAGGCCTCCCTCTCCTTTGTTGTTTTTGTTGTTATAAAGTCATTTGGAATCATTGTCATGACCCACAAGCGTGCTTGAAAGGTCACTTAGTAGAATCTTTAAGGGAGAACCTTATCAATAACTGAAGGTAGACCTCATATGATCAAGAGTATGCAGTGGGTGACACAGGAGTGGGATTCAGTGTAAAACCAATTTTAAGATGTAAAAGTGATGTAGTCCAGAATACTCAAAACTTCTTGCTAAGTTTGAAGTTTGCGTGTCATTTTGAACAACAAAAAAAAATGTACCTGAAAGTCAATGGAGACAATGGAAAGCGGCAAACATCCCTGAGGCCTGAGTGTCCGCACTTGCAGCTTTAGCGGCGTCCGAACATCCAGAAATGGGAGAGAAACAAAACCGAGACTGACCTTAAATATTCATCTCCAGCCATCCCAAACAGCTTTGGCATGTCCTGTGAAGAATTATTAGTTATGTCAGTTCCTTTCAGTGCTGCAATGTTCACTGTCTGGTTTGTAACTCAGAAAACTGGCAGACCTAGGAGTCCCAGAGGAATAAAGACTCTTTCTTGTCATCTTGCAATGACACCATATGCATGTAACCAAATCAACTAAAATGAAGACAGATCATGTCAAGACGATCACATTAATTTGTTTAGTCAACTGACTTGAGCTGAACGCTCTGTATGGCCAAAAGTCTATCAGATGGTAAATCATCATTCTACTCATTAACACAATCTCTTTTATATCTTGCTTCAATCTTTGGGTAACACAGCAACTTTATACTTTGGCTGAAACTAACTTCCTAGAACTTGAATACTTGGAAATAATGTTATTTTCAGAGCATATTTTATGATTATTTAAGAACTTCATTCATATTTAACAAATTCACTTATTCTTAAACAAACCAACTTGAGTGTCTCAATATGCCAGATATTGTATATATTAATTGCTAAGAAGTCAGAGGAGAGACATGGTGCCTATCCTTAATGTACTTATAATCTGCACAAGGTGATGGACAGAGATTTTCAGGGAACAGTAAACAAGTTGTGACTGAGGTAAGGAATACCTTGCTCTAAAGTGAATATTTTTATTTGTGGCTTATATTTCATCTGATATTTTGAATATCTCTCTAAATAATGTAATTAACAGGTATTAGGTTTGGTGTCAATTTAGAAAGATGCAGAAAACTCTAATGATAGTACTGTACAGGAAACTGCAGCAATGCAGATATGGCCAAAAACACCATTGTGATATCTCCTTTTATTAACCCACAGGGAAGACATAATTATTCTACTAAGTTTGTGTTTGCTATTTGAGAGAAACAAATTAAACCTCACTAATCTACCTCACTGGATGGTACTTACTGAACATAAGAGGCTTCAATTATCAGCAGCTTATTAAATTTACTAATCTGTATTAAATGAAATCCTTGCAAAATCACATTGAAACAATGCTAAGTCATAATCAGCCTTACTTGTATCTACAGCCTGCTGGGGCTGAGCCCCAGAATGCACTGTGTAATCAAATTCCATGTGACTTAAATCTCAGAAAATTCCTAATAGTTGGTCACGTGTGTGTGTGTGTGTGTGTGTGTGTGTGTGTGTGTGTGTTATTTTGGTCACATTAATTCATACAGTGCTTTTTTAATCGAAAGAAAATTGACCTTTAGGTATAAGTCAAGTGAGAATGTAATTTGGAACTGCTTAAATTTATCCACTTATTATCATAAAAAGAAAATTTAAAAAACGAACAAACCAGCACCTATGCTAACAAGTCCTCATAGGACACTCAAAGAATCCAGGGCTGTCATTGTGTTATCAATCCAGACCACAAGGAATCCAGTCCCTTGTGAGGTAGTAAGAGATGGGCACATTTCTTTAGGCTTGCATAAGGAGAAATTGAGACAATAGAATGATTTCTCCCCACTTGTAGTTGGGAACACAAATAGGCTACCATTTCATCTCTTTTTTCTATTCTAAACAGTTCAAGTAAGAGAAGACTGTAAGAACAGAAACACTAACTGAGTGGTTTGAGATTCATGTAGGTATTCTCCAAGATACTTGCATTCATGTCTAGCACAAAAGCTCAGATTGATAATAACAATGTCATGAGGAACTCATCAATTAGGTAGGTCATAATTGTTAAAGAATGAGTAGCGCAGTGCAGATGAGGGTAGGATTTGTGCATCTAAGATCACAAAGGTAGTCATTAAATTAAGCTGAACAAAGCATTTTAAGATTTTATTCTCAATCTTATAGACTAATTAAGCATTTAAACCTGCCCAAGGCACACACAATGACACACACCTGCAAATACCAACTAAAATCTACCTATTTAGGATTCTGCTGGCACAATGTTGTTATTTTAACATAGAAAATGCAGAATTTTCTATCTGGGTAAAACAAAAGCTAACAACCTAGCAAGGCCCATTATTTAAAAACCACCTAAGAAATATAAGTTCTGATCTCTATTATTTTGAACTATGCTGACTACAATTATTTTTCAGATCATCTATATCCACCTGTTTTTTTTAAGACTGAAAAATTTTTGAGCAAAGGGGAGGTTAATGTGATTTAAATTCAATGGAGAAACATAATTGATGGGCAATTATACCATTTAAAAAATGACTGAATTTAAATAATGACACCTACTGACATTAAGGAAAGTCTTTGCATATTGTCAAAATAGCATTTGACAATCTCGATCTTTCCTAAGATTTTTTTCTTAGATGCTGAATTATTAATTTGGAGGTTTGGGCACTCAAGAATAATAATGTGGATCCATTGTTGTTTTTTTTAATTTAATCTTTCATTTTATTTTTTAATCTTTTATTGATTTTAATTTATTGTGCTTACATAGATTCAAGTGTCCCACCAAATATATCCCCCTCCGCCCTATCCCTGTGTTCCCCTTGATGTCCCCTTTGGCTCCTCCTCCCAACGCCCTCCCCGTTTCCCTTCAGGATTTGCTGTCCTGCTCTCTATAACCCTGTGTCATGTATATATAATTTCACTAATCTCTTTCCCTTCTCTGATCCCATCCTCCCCTCCCCTTTTCCTCTGACCACTTTCCCTCTGGTCCCTTTGATCCCACCTCTACCTCTATTCTGTCCCTCAGTTCACATTGTTCATTGGATTCCTCATATGAGTGAGGTCATATGCTATTTTTCTTTCTCTGCCTGGCTTATTTCACTTGGCATAATAGTCTCCAGGTCCATCCATGTTGTCACAAAAGGTAAGATTTCCTTCTTTTTCATGGCCACATAGTATTCCATTGTGTATATGTACCACAGGTTTTTAATTCACTCATCCACTGATGGACACTTGGGCTATTTCCAGATCTTGGCTATTGTAAACAATGCTGCAATAAACATAGGGGCGCATTTCTTCTTTTGAATCAGTGATTTGGTATTCTTAGGATATATTCCTAAAAGTGGGATAGCTGAGTCAAAAGGCATTTTTACTTTTTATTTTTTGAGGAATCTCCATACTGTTTTCCACAGTGGCTGTGTCAGTCTGCATTCCCACCAGCAGTGCAGGAGGGTTCCCTTTTCTCCACACCTTTGCAAGCACTTATTATATTTTGTTTTGTTAATGAGCACCATTCTGACAGGTGTGAGGTGGTATCTCATTGTGGTTTTAATTTTCATTTCTCTAATGATTAGTGATGTTGAACTTTTTTTCATATGCCTATTGACCATCTGTATGTCCTCTTTGGAGAAGTGTCTATTTAGTTCTTTTGCCCATATTTTGATTGGGTTGTTTAGTTTCCTGGTATTGAGTTTTACAAGTTCCTTGTAAATTTTGGTTACTAACCCCTTTCTCAGACTTATTGTTGAATATATTCTCCCATTGTGTAGTTTGTCTTTTTATTTTGTTCATATTGTCCTTAGCTGAGCAAAAGCTTTTTAGCTTGATATAGTCCCATTTGTTCATCTTGTCCTTTATTTCACTTGCCCATGGAGATAAATCAGCAAATATATTGCTGTGAGAGATGTCAGAGAGCTTACTGCCTCTGTTTTATTCCAAGATGATTATGGTTTCGTGACTTACATTTAAATCTTTCTTCCATTTGGAGTGCATTTTTGTATATGGTGTAAGGTGGTGGTCGACATATTTGTTTTTCAAATGAGCAAATAATCTATAATGCCAACAAAGAGAAGGATGGAAATTTAATGCATTTTTATATATTTTTATTTTTCATTGTCTTCCAGCATGTATTCTGTAATCTAGAACTGGTAAGAGCAGAACTTGGAGTTTGTCTACCAGATTCTAACAGAAAAGTGCAAATATGCTGGGTGTGTATGAGCATGTGATCTAATGGAATAACTCAGTTAATTTAGTGGCAATACTTTGAGACTGGCAGTTACATTTCACTCAATATTTTAAGGCTTCACATTTTCATTAGTGCAGAACATGTTAGGAAGACAGAAGAGAACAGTGTTAATAAACATCTTAAAGAATGCTCCATCTAAATTATCTATTTTCTTGATAATTATATAATACCCATTATTTTAACAAACATTTATTGTGTATTTATCAGGTAGCAGGTACTTGGGTTTAAAAAGAAGGTAAAAAGGTAAATAGATACAGTCCCTGCCCTCATTGAGCTTAGGGTATAGCATGAGGATACAAGATAATTTGCTCACTATTAGTTAGGATAAAAAGTGTTAACAGGCAGATAAAAAACAAAGTACTTGGAAACTCAAAGGAGAAAATAATTATTTTCCATTGTAGAGATCAAAACATGAGAAACAGGAAGAGAAAGGAAAATTTTAAGCTAAATCTTAAAAAGTATGGAGTATGAGAACAAGTAATTGAATTGAAACCACTTCCCTGAAGTTATGGAAACAGGAAAGAACAAAAGTTATTTATTAATTTAGCTAAATGCAACAAAAGTCATTTAAGTGCCTACTGTATGCTGAAAGCATCAACGATGTGTCAAACCCAGCTCAAATATATCTCCTGGCCCCAACTCACCCTTCCCTTGTCTGAGCACCCTTGCTCAGTCGGTCTTTATGTCTCTTATGTCATGTAAACTATTCTACAGCCCTGCATTTGGCTTCCTAGCTGTGTGACATTGAGAAGAAGTCTAGCCTCTACTGCCTCACTGCCCTCACCTGCACAATGAGCATTATAAAAGCACTTACTTCACAGATTTGTGATGAGGTTCAAATTAGCTAATATATGAAAATAATTAGTCCAGTGTATATATCTGGTAGGGAATATAAACCTGTTTATGATGATTGCTCTTATTATGGTAAATGTTACTGTATATATTGTAGTCTTTCATCCATCTGATTGATTTCCCTTCAGACAGCGCTTTCCCCACTTTCCTGTAAAGGAATCCCTTGAGGATCTCATTAAAATGCAGGTGGAGATTCAGGAGGTCTGGGGTGGGGCCTAAAAATCTACATTTCTAATGAGTTTCCAAATGCTGCCTATGCGCCTGATCCATGGACTACACAGAGTAGCGCCTCATAGCCCACCACCTGCTACTGGCCCATGCAATGTCTGTGAAAGATGAGAGAAATGAAAAATTGAGAATAAGCACTTAGCAACTTCTATAGCAACTTGCCATTGCCACAAAGTCCAAGTGCATAATCATCTTCATGGCATTTACAAAACTCTTTGTTAGTAATGCATTTAAAACTTTCTAAAATTATCCTTTATTCCAAATCATTTGGGAAGCATTGCTGTAGAACACAGCAAACACTTAAAAGCAGATATAGGGTCTTCATAAAGTTTCCTACCTCATCAGCAACTAAAAGCTTTGCGCAAGGTTTGTGTTCAACAGATATTCTTGAAAGCTGGTATGGAATGATCTAAAAAAATAAGTGAATGCAGTTCTTAATGCCCATTTTCAAATTATCCATGTAATTGGCTAGAGCCAGAGCTTCAGGTAGCATCAACTCTAATGAAATATAAGTAGCACACCGCAGCTAAGCTTTTGTTTTAACTTTATTCTTAATGATTGATGAAAGACTATTGCATGAGAATTGTAAGCACAGGGAAGTGTATTCTCTAACTTGTTCTCTCCTATGACATACTAGATTTGTATATCTGCAGAAATGAATGCCCACTTTCATAATAATTCACTTTCAAGTAACTAACATCGTGATCTGAAATGAATAATATACCTAGGCACATGTGCATAAATAGGTGTCTCATATTTTATCACTGTTCTTCATCGACTGTGGTCTCAGGTAGTCAGTATTTAGCAGTTAATGTACACATCAGAATGATGTGTGGTACTCAAAAAATAAAAAAATTAAAGGAAAAAGAAATACCTGTTCATGCAAAAGAACCATAATATTATTTTGGAAGCGTCTGTATGAAAGTCAACCAATACAATAGTATATTTTATGCCCATAGTGACAGTTTTAATGAACGGTCACAAGTAGTATCCTAATACAAGGAATAGCATCCCAGAGTCAGGAATTTCATGTGACTGTGTATGTGTTCTATGATTTTCCTTTGCAATTAAATCATCAATTAAAATGAAGGTATCATTCACCAGGAAAAAAAAAGTCAGTTTTCTTCTAAATATTGAAGAAAGTATCTACGAACTCTTACAAAGTTAGGATTTAAAGATTAAATTGACAGATAAATCAGGATATTTATCTCTTCTTCTGGATTTCCCAGGGGTTAATAACTTTACTAATTACTTCTATAATATTTATCCCCTTTATCCATCATGTGCCAAACAGGAATTTTAAGGGGAAAAGTCACATTATCAAATTAAACAAATCTATGGAGAATTACTGCTTATGAAAATTTACATTTGAAATATCAAAGCATCCACAACTCTCTCCACAAAAGTCATGAATAATATTTGTTTGTATCTTCTCAAAAAGTAGTATTTAAATTAAAGACTAACTTCTATCATGACATTTTTACTCTTCTGTCTTTTTATCTGGAGCAGTTGCACATCTGAAAGAAGGTTAGTGTGGTGGGAGGTAGTGAATTGGATTAGGATGGCCTAGAAAAACTATGCAGACTTGAGCTGGGATGTGACTTCGCAAGGCCTGTGAGGCCCGTTAAGGAATCTAGATTTTATTCTAGAGGTGAGAGAATGATTTTGCAGTGTGAGAGATGGAATGCAATGAGATAATTATCATTTTAAAGGATTATCAGTAAATCTATTATATTTCCTACTGCAGAGATGGATTCCTGACGTTCTACATGTAGCAAATCCATAGAACTGTGTAACACAACAGGTGAACTCTCATGTAAACCATGGATTTTAGTTAATGCATCAGTATCAGTTTATCAATGAAACAAATATAGCACACTAGTGCAAGATGTTAAATAATAGGGGGAACGGGAGAATTGGACAGAGGTGATGTATGAGAACTCTCTGGATTTCTGTTCATTTGTCTTTAAACCTAAAACTGCTCTAAGAAATAAAGTCTATTAATTAAGGGAAGGGGGAGCTCACTCTTGTTGCTGGGTGGAGAGTGAATTGGGGTATCAATTGGAAAGAAAGCACAGTACACTTTTTTAAATATCTTTATTAGCATAGCTTCTTTCAGAAGACTTTTGCTATCAGAAATTCACTGTGGCATCAGATAGTCAAAGATTAGAACTCTACATTAGAGCAAAGGTGAAACAAAGGGGGAAAAAAATCACATTGTCATCCAATAGAACACAAATAAGACTAAATCTGTAGTTCTGTGCTATCTATAAACATATTTTAAAACTAGTGTTGCATTTGTGTTTATTTTTATGTACATCAAATTTAAAGTATTATATTTAGAAAAAGCTAATATATGTATTAATATCCTCTTGGACCAAAAATCTTCTGGAAGATTTTATATTAACATACTTAAGCAAAAACAAATTAAAAAGATATAGGTTTCAATAAGAAGTGTGTTAGGAAAGACATTAACAATATTTTGAAGCTGGGCCTAATAACCTTGAACAACCTTAAAACTGTCATAACCAGAGGCTGAATTTTTGTGGATGGCTTCATTTTCTACCTAACAATTTAGTAATTTGACAGAGAAAGATGACTATCAGACAGAAATACATTTATGTTGCAATAACTTAATACCCAGTAATTTTTCATTTATAGAGAGTAATAGGAATAGATTTACAGTTATATTACTGGAGCCATCTACTTATAACTTGCTTCTGATTATAAAAATGGGATTGAATTGGTCCCAGTCTCTCCAGTTAAATAGTTCTCGACTATTCAGTTTAAAAAAATAAAACTTACAAATCGGGGGCAGTCGCTGGATATTCTGAGCTGAGTGATCATCAAGATTTGATTTATCATTTGTTGAAGTATTAGGGAAAGAGAACACCAAGTTCTGGTTTTGAAAATTCTCTCAATAGCAGGACTAAAAATGCCGAGTTATTAATTAATCGTAATAACGTCTTTACAATACTTGAAGTCTTATTGAAAAAGAATTAGAACATTATACATATGCCAGTTGCTAATCCAGGGGTATTCTTAAGAATGTTTGGAGTCTGGTGAGAATTCTTTCAGGGATTATTTATTACTTCAAATCTCCTTATGTACTTACTTTGTGCTTGGTAGGAAAAAGTTCTTGAGTTCTTCTACATTTATATTTCTTACCAAAAGAAGCATGGTCCCATGCATTTGTAAAAATTAAAATAAAAAGAACCCTCTTATTTTCAAAAATCCTCTATGCCTACTTTGTACACAGTAATGAAGGACTAACAACAAAGCTATCAGGTTCTGATTCCCAGAATCCTCTAAGAACTGGGTCTGACCACGAAGATCACCAAGATTAAGTCACTCCCCCAAGGTCACAAGCCTAGTTGTCAACAAACCATAACTAGGAAGCATACCTTGGGACTCTTAAGCAGTGCTGCTTCCACCAGCTCTGCCTTACAACTGCTTTGAACAAACAAACAAAAAAACCCAAAATTTCAAAAATGAGATCATACAGTCAAATTTAAGTCTGTACCTTGTGATAATAGAGTCTGACCTTAGAATTGGAATCACCATTGATTAAAATAAATCAGTATTTCTAACCAAATAGTCCTTAGACGTAGTTAGGACTAATGATTTAAAAAAAAAACTAATAATAACATTATTACTATAATTATAATTATATATATGTGGAAAGAGAGAGACAGAGGCTGATTTTCTCTGTATTTAATTTTGATATGTGAATTTTACTACAAATATAAATATAGCTATTTATCTTTCTTCACCCTCTTGCTGACATCTTCATCCTTTGAGGTCAAAAGAGGTAAAACAATATAGAAATCAGCCCCTAAATCTATATTATTTGTCACATAAATTCCACATATGTACACAAATAAATTCCAGTCTCCTGACTCAGCCCACACATTTCTTTGGCTCCTGACAAAATCAGAACAGTAAAGGAATGAGCTGTGAAAGCTAAACAGAATTAAGAACTAATATCATCCTTTCAGTCCAGCTCTGCATTTCCTGTGACAGGAAACAAGCTCTGGCTCTCAGGGCACAGCCTCCATGAATATGGAAAACCCTCCTGGTCACTGGTTGTGTGCTGACATTATCACACTGATGCTGCTTTCTAACGAATGATCTATCATTCGTTAACTTCCTGGCCCTTAAGGAGTATGTCAAACCTCGGACTCATGTTTCTGTTGGTCATAATTTTGTCTTCTCTGTGTAAACTTTATCCTATCATTATCTTTTAAGATGTAGACCAGTTTTATCGGGTTGGCATTATTATAGTTATGGGTTTTGGTCAATGAAGACAGTAAAGTCCCTGAATATATGTGTGAGGCTTCTAAATTTTTATGTCACCATGTGGAACAGCTATGACATTAAAACAGATGGCTAATCCTTGACCATAAATATAATACGGTACTTGTGAAATAGAGGTTTACAACCACGTGTCAATTTTTTAGCGGTCTTTTAGATTTGATAGAGTGTGCACATTTTTATTAAGATCAGAATAATTGAAACAAACTTATTACACCACAAAGAAGGAAAAAAATCATTCAGCATCTGTGAAATCAGTCACAGAGTACAAAGATGCAGATATTTCTGTACCCTAGTAGAAGCACAAGGGCTTCAGGTCTGTCTATCAGACTAAGCCACTGACTGATGTATAATTTTCGCATGATGTTTAACCTCTGTAAGCCCCAATTTTTATTTGTATAATTGAATCTTATAATGCCTTCCTTGGGAAGGTACTGTGAATATTGCCATCCCCATGGCATAAAACACTATATGTGAAAACATCCTGTGAATTGTAAAATACTCTATAAATACAACATATCATTGCCAAGCAATAATTAACTGATTCATAATGAGGAAACAATTTTTCAAAGAAATGTGGAAACATATTTTTAATTGTTTATGGAAATTCTAGATTAACATTTGTGAATATATCCATATTACTTCTACATAAATAATCTGCATGTGTTTAAGTATAATTTTTACAGTACAATGTATTGGTAAAAGAAGAGTTTCATTGGTAATCATAAAGCATAATTTATTGAATCTTTTCCCAGTTGGATGATAAAAATACAACCTAGTTTAACTTTATGTTAAAGTATCTATAACTTAAGTTTAGAGGGTATTAAATGAATTTTAATACAGGTAATTCCAATCCATAAAAAGTTAGTCCCCAAAGATGACTTATTAGGAAGAAAAGATTGATATTCCCATAGAAAGTATATCAGCAGAAGGAAGAAGGTAAATGTCCTAGGCAAGGCTACAAAACTCTAGTTCTGCTGTAAGAGACCCAAGAACTGTATTTGTGGCAGAAATTGGCAGCAAATGATTATAAACTTGAAGTAAAAAAATAAATAATTATGATATTGTATGGCTTTTCCCCTAATGGATGTTTGAGCAAGGTCCAATATGAAGCAGTAGTTGTGGTGACTTATTCTATCTAGCCATGTCCCTCAAAGAACACAAAGTTTTGTGCAGAGTTTGAAAGAACAAAGAGGCATTTCCTGAGTACAGAAAGAGGAACCTAGAATTGCAGGTGAGTGGAACAGCGTATTCCGAGGTTGAAAAGTGTGGAACAGATTGGTGCATTAGGGGAAAAAAATCAATAATTTAGTTTACTGGAGAATATGTATTTGAAGGTTTGGAGGGAAATTGAAAGATTTCAATAGATACTTCCAGAGCCAGAAGCCAAAGGTTTCAAACACTGAACTGATCTGATTGTGCTGGAATGGGATGCCACCAAAAGATACTGCCCAGGAGATGGCCTGATGCCTTGTTTTAGGAAGAACATATGGTGATCAGCGTGTTCTGGAGGCAGCTGGCTTTGTCATGTTTCTCTAGCATTGTTTCACTGTAAAGGTCAATGGCACCTTTGAACATTGGAAAACACATTACATATCTTTCCATGCACTAGAATAAAAACAAGAAGCCTGAGTGACAGTTAAGAGAGGTTGATCCTGTGTGTCTCCAACTTCAGTCACTTTTGTGATACCATCGTATCTTTTATAAACAAATTCTTTTTAACCTAATGTATTAAATATTATTGATGGACTCATTTCTTTACAACTCCAAAAAAGGAAAAATGTGTGTTCCTAAGCAATACTATTTGTTAAGTTGCAGATATAGCCATTGTTTATATGTTATATATTAATATAAACCCAATTATTAAAAGAAGAATGCCCATCTGGATACCACCCTAAATTCTACCTTAAGAAACATGAGTCCATCTGATGCCATCATTTTATGGGTAAGAAATTGATGTTCAAATCAAATGATATGCCTAAGTCACCTATGTTTGCCTACCATGTTCCAAACACAGTTGTAGGTGCTAGAGAGATAACAGTAACAAAACAGAATATCTGCCACCAAGAACTTACATTCCAGTGGGGACACAGACAAAAATCGAACACATAAAGACATGCATAATGGCAGGTAATGTGGAGGGCTGAGGGGAAAGGACAGGAAATTAAAGGACTATAGAATGACACCGGCTGCCTTTAGATGGTGTGGTCAAGGAAGGTCTCTCAGTGGTCTCACATGTGGAAGGAAGGAGTTGTGGGGTTTCTGAGGACAGAACTCTCCAGGTAGAGAAACAGGGACAAAGGCATTTAGGTGAGAAGTTGCCTGACATTCTTGAGGAAGAGCCAAGACGGAGTAGTGATGGTGCCATGGTTCCATCAAGCCTGGCTCTTAGAATTACCATCCCCTCCCCCACTACCCCATCACACAGACCTCCTTTTTCTAAACTAAGGGTTAACCAGTGCACATCAATTCCAGTGCAGCACCTGTTTTATTGGAATGGAGCCACACTCATTTGTTTACATCTCGCCCAAGGTCGCTTTTGTGCCCCAAGAGCAGAGTTGAATGTTGCCACATAGTCCGTGTGGACTGTAAAGAGCCTAAATTATTTATCATCTAGCCATTTACATTAAATGTTTGCTGACCTCTGCTCTATTTCATGCTTTGTTTTTGTCAAATGTGAACATCACAGGAAAAAATAATTTGGGCATCCTTATAACAATAAAATAACATTTTCCATGTCAAAAATCTAGTTTCCACCTGTAGAAAATATGATTCTACTTTTAAAAATTGAGTTATGTACCAGTGGAAAATTTTTAGTTTATTTGAGTGTGTGTGTGTGTGTGTGCTTATTTAATGATGAATTGGAAGAATAAGGGAATCTGTCATTGCATAAAGATAAGAGTGAAGAATAACCACAGTTTACCTTACACATATAGTTTCCTCTTGTTAGTATTCGATCTACATTCTCTCTAAAGTATATCTGAAACAGGCAGGTAATATAGCCTGTCAGGAATTGCATTGTTGGATGATAACCAAGATTAAAAAAAAAATCCACATGCACAATGTGGCTCAGAGCTACAAGTCTCTTTGGAACTAATTACCTGCCCAAATCAAAGGATCTTGAGATAATCTGTGACCTCATATGAAAGAATTGCTGTGCTGATTTTAACTGAGGCCTTCTTCTCTACTTAAAATGCTATGGTTCTAGCGACAATATTTTTGTCTTTGGTATAAACAAAGTTTGTAGAAGGCACCTCATAGTCTGTCCCTAGAAAATATTTCTAGAAAAGAAAACAGGAAAAGCAAAAACTAAGCAAGACTAGAGAAAGAATGGGGTAAAAAATATATATGTGTGTACCATATTTAAATGACACAGTATATATCTGATTGAACTTAAGATTTTAAGTAAGTCAGATGAAGGTTAAAGTAGTAGCATGACCCATTTAATTAGTTTAATTAGCTTTCCACTGATGGACTTTAATTTGTTTCCAGATTTTTTTTGTATTATAAATAATGCCGCAGTGAACATCTTCTCGTGCTCATCATTCTCATGGTTCCTTTAGAATAAATGGCTAAGAATGCACAGCTGCGTACAGAGAAGGGTGTGTACTCCACTAAGGCTGTCACTGACACTGCATATTATTCTGTAGCCACCCCCTGAAGGCAGGTGAAGGGACTTTCTTCACGGTGTGTTTAATGCTAAAGCTCAGTCTGATGTTCATGTTTTCTCACTGATCATCATGTTTTCTCAGTTGCAAGACACTAAGTAACTTATTGTTCCTCCACTCTGGGAAAACTTTGGTAAGTGAGAGACCAGAAAATGTGAGAGTTTAAAGGAGATCAATAATAGAAAAAGCAGAGAGGTAAGGAGAAGGCTAAGGATCTAATCCAAGTTTGAAATAAGGTATCCGGTTTACATTATGACCCTCAGTGTGTGTCCTCATGACACATGCTAGGCACTTTTGAAGGAGATTATGAGCAAATGAAGATCAAAATAGCATAGCCCTCGTTGGTGTCCAGCCCACTGACTTGATCATGAACACCGCCTCTCAGCTCTAACTTCTGTCTGTAGGAAGAGTTCAATATTTTGTAGATGAGTACTCAAATATTCACTTATTTAAAAAGTATTTTTGCCTTGTTGAAATTTGAGAGGTTTTTTCTCCCAAGTCAGTTCACTTTAGTTAAGAACTGCTATTATACGAAAACTTCACTCTGGGATGATATTTGGAAGAGCCCGTTCTATAAGCTGGAACCCCACATAAACACATCGCAGCGCCACTGCTTTTAGTCTACATTCATGTGCTATAGTGGTCATAGCTCATTTCTTTAAAAACAGGGAAATGGGAGTGTAGGGTTCTAATCACACTTCTGCAATTGTGGGAGAGAGGCTGCAGGAGAAGAGTGATCAGACAAGTCTTTTTATTTATTGACATTTTAGAAGTCGTGGAAGGTCACTGGCAAACTCCAACTTTATTCTACTTGGGCTCATGTTCAAGGACCAAACTATTCTTTTGAAATGTCCAGTTCTTAGCAGTTCCTCTTTAAAGAAATGCTATCATGCCATTCTTTGGGGAGGAACAAACAATGCGGCTTGTGTGTTCAACCCACTTGGAGCATTAATACACTGTTTCTTTAGAAGGATTTGCTTTCCAAAGTTGAACTTTTCAGGACTCAGAACACCTTATCACACTTTCACAAGCCTTCTCTCTGAAAATGGAAAAAGAAAAGCGGGGAGAGCCTGTCAGGACTTGTGCCAGTTAAATCCGATCTCTCTGGGGATTTGTTTGTCTTCTGGCGTCAGATTAGATGTTCAAATCAAGCAGTGTTTGAGGCTGTGAGGGAATGTCCATGGGGTTCTTAGTGAGGCTAATCCCAAAGCAGCACATTCCAAGGGGCTAATCTGCCCAAGTTCATTGCTTACTTGAAACGTCTCTTGGGGGAAGAGCTGGGCAAGTGACTTTTTTTCCAGTGGGCGGTCATAAGAGCATTATTAACGGGATGACCAGCCCCAGACGCAGCAAAATGAAAGCAACAGGAGCTGCTCGTGGGACTGCCTCTTCCACCACCCAGAGTCAGTGCTCAGGTAAAATGATTTCAGCTCACTTTCCTCTTGCTCAACTTCTCAATATTGGATCTGGGGACCTAGAGAAGGACCACAGGAATGCCTGGGGAGATGTGAAGATCTTGAGGGGGAAAGCAAAGGATAAAAATGAACAGAGGATTTAGTACCTTTGGGTCTTTGAGGCTTTGTTCTGATTAGGACAAAATGTACATTGAAAACATGAGAGCCTCAAAATGAGGACCATAATGAAATTTTGCTCGTAATGTATTCCTACCAAGTTAGTGGACTCTTTTTTTACTCTTACAATTACTGGTCTGGGTTGTTGCCCTTCTTTTGAAGTTACCTCTCTAAAGGTTGGAATGCAGTACCACAGGTCAAAATTTTCTGATTTAATATATACTCTGTGTGTGCACTTGTGAACCGTGCCTGCCTGGGGAACTTGCTTCTGGAGCTAGGTTGTGTGGGTTGTGAAAAGGGTCAAAAGTAGTTTGGGAGCTAACATTTGTAGCAGAGCCTTTGTGAAAAAAAAAGTTGAAACCTGCTTAAATGAAACAACTTAATTTTCAAAGCAACATATTTACAGCTTTTTTGTTTGTTTCTATCATTTTCATGTTTTATTGACTGTACATTAGACTTTTGCAATTTACATTTACTTTATTCTTTGAGAACAATCATTATACTTTGTTCAAAATGTGAATGTCCTCGTTTTTTGTTTTGAGTAAGATATTCTTTAATTATTAGCCTTTGAAAAACACTTCCTTTTACACATCACACATGACTGATAATGCAGAAAGACAAGAAAGAGCCTATCACAAACTCAGTCATGGTGATGTGACCATTCTACCTTTAGGGGAAAATGTACATAACTGATTTTCTATGGTAAGAGCACATAAGACATCCGAAGTAGATTTTAAAAGAGAGTTTAGGACACTTTGTCCATTGAGGTTTTGCTTCATATAGGGTCAGCTAGAAATACGGCATGTCAAAACTATTTCATGCTTTCTAACAATGAGGATAGCCATTCTGAACTAACTTAGTTCTATGTTGAAGTCAAGAATAAAGCCTGACATAGAATAGTTCAAAGACTTTCAACAAATAAAAAGGAAATTAGTTTAGAGAACAAGTTAAACCATGATTATATTTCAAATATGCCTTCTCCAACAAAATGACTTTAAAAGTCTAATATACGTCCACACTGATGACCAGAATAAAACCACAATAAAGCAAAGACCACAATAGAGCATAGTAAATTATGCATGACATTTTGTAGCATTTCTAATTCATGTGTTATACATGCATTCTTTCTGTTATACTTTTCTTCTCAAAAAAAAAAAAGAGAGAGACTCTGATTCAATTATGAATGATGGAAAGATTTTTTTTCCTCCTCCCAATTTTTTGTTCCTTTGCAAAGAAAATGGTTAATCTGCTAATAATAAGAAATAGTAACTGATTCTCAATCTCTTTGCTAACAATAAGGTACCTTTCTACCTTTTAGAAGGTAGTTAAGTTGCTAAACTGCACACAAGTCAAATTACTTTATAATTAAAGACTAACAAACAAGTTGACAATCTGTGGTAGGTTCACTTTACACAGCATCTGAGTAAAACTTTCAGGGCTCTCCAAGTTGAAACTGTGGTCTGTGAGTGAGAGAAATAATGATGGTGCTCTTGAAAAGTCTAATCTATGTCATGGACCCCCAAATTTTCACATTAGAAGTCCTGTTGTGATTACATTTCTTCTGTTGTAGTTATTTTAAAGATTCTCCCCTTTGTTTACTTCTTTCTCTTAATCTGATAGCTTCCTGATTTCCCATCTAAATCCCTTCCCTCAAGGAGAGAAGAACAAACAGATAGCACAGTGGGGACTGGAAAGGGGAAATGAGAAGAGGAAACATGCGAGTGTGAACTGGTTCTAAGACATGCCTCTAGAAGCCCAGCTCTCTTCTAAAATCACCAAGGCACTTCCACGCATGCCCAGATGGCACTGCCAAGATCAAGAGGATTTAATGTCAATAATATCCAATTTGGGGAGGCAGCTTAACAGAGTGGGTAGGAGTGTGAACGCTAGAGTCAGATTTCTCAAGTTCAAACTATCTTTAAAACTTATTTGGTGCATCTTACTCAGTTTCTTCATTAGTAAAATGGTTACAATAGTAGTACTTCCCTCACAGTGTTCTTAGGAGGCTCTAAGGAGACAATACATATATGATACAATTTCAGGCACATAATGAGCCTTTAGTAAAGATTAGGCGTTGTTATTATGTATTTAGTTTCTACTAAGTACCAGGTGTTCTCCCTGAATCATCCTCTTTGATTAATACAACTCTCCAAAATAGCTGTGATTATCCTCATATTATAGAAAAGGCTCTCGGAAATGAAATAACTTTTCTACATATCTTGTTAGTGGTCACCCAGGCTTTCTGAGAACATATCATCCCCAGTGCAAAGTGAGATCAATCTAGATCCATCTGCTGCAGCAGTTTCATAGTGCTCTCATCTGAAACTTCATCTGGACTGTTAGTACCAGAACCAACCCAAGACCGATCCCTCTGTTTGAAGTACAACCACAATTCTCAAATCATAATCATAATAATTCCATGTTCCAAGCATTATTGTTGTGCCCATTTTATAGCTGAAGAAAACTGAGGGAAAGGCCCTGGCCGGTTGGCTCAGTGGTAGAGCGTCGGCCTGGCGTGCAGAGGTCCCGGGTTCGATTCCTGCCAGGGCACACAGGAGAAGTGCCCATCCGCTTCTCTACCCCTCCCCCTCTCCTTCCTCTCTGTCTCTCTCTTCCCCTCTTGCAGCGAGGCTCCATTGGAGCAAAGATGGCCCAGGCGCTGGGGATGGATCCTTGGCCTCTGCCCCAGGCGCTAGAGTGGCTCTGGTCGCGACATAGTGATGCCCCGGAGGGGCAGAGCATAGCCCCCTGGTGGGCGTGCCGGGTGGATCCCGGTCGGGCGCATGCGGGAGTCTGTCTGACTGTCTATCCCCGTTTCCAGCTTCAGAAAAATACAAAAAAATAATAATAATAAAATGAAATAGAAAACTGAGGGAAAAAAAGAAATTATATGACTTTGTCCATGCTGCTGAGTGCCGTTCACCCTGCTTTTTCTAACTCCAAACCTCATGCTCTGCTCATGACATTGCCATCCCGCTTTTGCTCAGAGAGTATTGATCAGTACCCTCTGAAATTCCCAGGTGCTCCCCCAAAAGGTCCTTCTGAATCCTAGCCAAAGTGGGCCACAGATAAAAAAGGCAGTGCACTCTTTTCTGCTCCCCAAGGTGTAGGGAAAGTTGGTCTCAAATGTCCAGTGAGGAATATTTTTACCATCTTTCTGCCAAGAGATGTTATCAATGAAAGTATTCAGTGTCTAGGAAAAATCACAGCCTAAGAATAGTTTAATTTACAGGCTGTTTAGAGAGATAAAAACTGGTTGTCATCTACACTGCTAAGCTCCTACCTGGTGCAAAGATGTAGCCACAAGCTTTTCCTACATATTTGAAAAGAAAAATCTTTGAGAATAGACACTGGAACTTTTTTCATACCCAGCTGACAAATAGAACTGCAAATGTTGCATTTGTGGTGTGAGGGTGCAGAGGGCCACCTGGACCCAAGGATCTCTGAGACATGGCAGGTGCTCCTTCCCATGTGGGCAATGCATAAACAAACACTCAGAAATTATGTGGCCTGATTTTGACTATGACCGAAACAGGATGCTGTTCTTTTATACCCTCAAGTATCCTCTGTTGCTACTGTAAAGTGTACGCTGTCATAAGGTTAGACAACCCCTGCCTTCATTGCCACATGCTTGTGGAAACTCTTTTGAGAGAAGGGGGAGATGCACAATTAAGGGGTGGAGGGCTAACCAGACCCTAGCACAATTTATACAGACATTTGGGTCCTGGCAGAGTCAATATCAATCAGTGGGGGCTTGTCACAGTTAATACCAATCACTGAGACAGGCCAAGTAAACAGCTTCGTTACTCTTTGGCCCTGTATATTTTAAGAGTATGAATTTAGTCCTGGTGCTGGGTTAGGAAGAAGATGATACCAGATAGAAATATCATTATAAGTTACTATAGCAACTTTCATCTTAAACACTTAGAGAACTGTTGAGTAGCTTACTGGATTCCATAAGAGACTCCTCTGCTATTTCAAATGCTGGTAAAGAAAGGGGTAAAAAGATGCAGGGTGGATACTCTGCTTTGGAACAAAGATGGTACAGTTTTCCAGAACTGCCTTTATCTTTCTGGGGGCCCAATCTTAGTGGCCAGACTTCTGGGTGCACAGTTCCAATAATGCCCTTCTAAGAAGCTTTATTTACTGTGCTGAAAGACATGTGGGATGCAGGAAAATATGCCATCTTACTTCCTTCCAAAGGCCTATCTGTGAAATTTTGGACTGTGATGAGGACATTTATCTTCCTTATGTATCTATTTCCTTTTCCCCTCTCCATATTTAAGCACTGCTAATTTAGATTTTAGAAAAAGTATGGCAATGGAGTAGGGCTTTTCAGTTATGTAATTCCTTCACCATTTTTCTTCCCTCTACGAGGAAAATCTGTCAGCCATGAAAACTATACTTGTTTAGATATATGCTTAACCCTGAACAAAGCAAGGTTTAAAGGAGCCAACTTCTTGCACAGTCATAACTCTGAGTAAAACTTTGATTTCCCCTAAAATTATTGTTGACTGGAAGCCTTACCGATAACATAGTCAACTAATACTTCTTTTGTTTGTTCTGTTATTATATACTGTGTTCTCACAATAAAGTAAACTAAAGAAAATGAAATGTGATTTAGAAATTTGTGAGGAAAAGATAATACATTTATAGTACTTATTGAAAAAAACCCACATATAAGTGGACTCACATAGTTGTTTTGTTCAGGTGTCAACTGTATATTTTCCCACAACTGAAAAATTGTCTGTAGGGTTGCAAGCATGCTGCTCTATATTTTTTATTTTCTCTGTAAATAGCACTGTTTTTCCATCCTTCAAAAATCATAATTTTGTATGTAGTTCTATCATTAGCTTTTTAAAATTATGATCATACTCTTTAACTCTCAATATTAGAATGTTAAACAACTTAATCACCATGTTCTGAGAGTGAATGATTTTTTATATGCAGTGTTTGTATGTGTAACCACAATTTTAGTTCAGTTTATGAAATACTAGACAACTATGTGATTCTGAAATTCTACTGCCTAGTCCCAAATACTTAAAGATGATGTTCACCTTTACTCTTCTGCTTTTTTTTCTGTGTTTTTTTTAGGCTCAGAAGTCCTGGATAGAAAGAGCATTTTATAAAAGAGAATGTGTTCACATCATCCCCAGCACCAAAGACCCCCATAGGTAATCTCACTATCTTTACAATATACTGAGAACGTGAAGTAGCAACAGTGAAAACAGGACTTCAATAGTAACCACTATCCATTACATGTAGACCAATGTGAAATTAAAGATTAATTCCATCATGTCTGGACATCTTTGAAGCAATCATATATATGCACATCAATTAATATGCTATCTCTGCAGTTAATTCTCTAAGATTCTATACAGAATAACAGAAATACCATTGGGGAAGGAATTAATCACTGTATCTAAGAATGAGTTATAGACTACATTTTTAGTACAGCTACTGGTTTTTCCTTTTAAGCATTTTATCAAAATGCTTAGTTTGTACCAGCATGCTTTGCTCTAGTACAAAAGTGATTTTTAAATAAATGACTCCTAGATTACTAATTAGACTGCAGACTTTCAGATTCCTATCCAAGCATATTTTTAGTATCTCACTTACCTTCTTGAAGATCAGCAGAATATAAGGTGGAAAGTATTTGGGATAAAGTAACATATCAATGTCTGGAAATGCCCTTTTGAAAAGGCAATGTAATAAAATAGTTTAAAATATAGACTGTGTAACCTTGAGCAAATTACCTAACCTTCAAAATTATAACATTTTACCTGTAAAATAAATGCCACATTGTTAGCATTCAATAATTGGTAAGTATGTATCAGTGGTATTAGTAATAATTATAATAGTGGTGGTAGTAGAGTCTGAAGGACATTTTT
This sequence comes from Saccopteryx bilineata, assembly GCF_036850765.1. Classification (NCBI taxonomy): domain Eukaryota; kingdom Metazoa; phylum Chordata; class Mammalia; order Chiroptera; family Emballonuridae; genus Saccopteryx; species Saccopteryx bilineata. The sequence continues at coordinate 57,370,517 of NC_089491.1, forward strand.
ATGCTGCAAGGAGCAAACTTTGTTTTCGAATATCTTGTGAATAATTCTTTCATTGTTTCTTCAAGAACACTTAAGCTGCAGAATTTTTTTCCCTCAGAATTGGCTATTTGACAGTGAATGTCAATTTGGAAAAGACAAGTTAGGCTATGACTCACATATGAGTGGGATTCCTCATTTAAATGTACATGTTAAAATCCTTCCCTTGAAGCTGTTCAGTGTCCTTCCTGCAAGAGTTGATAGATGGGAAGAGTGAGAAATTAAAAAACCTTCAGAGTTTTTGTTCTCAGATTCCAATCCTGAACTATATGGCAGGTGTGAAAAGGTGAGTGGAGGAGGACAGGAGACTTGTTACAGCTTATACAGCTAGGAGGGGACAGAAAAGGAAAGGTATATATGCCAGGTATATATCCCTAGTTTGCCATTTGCCTAATACAACCACATTATGGGATTCCACCTGATAATCGACTCACTGGCTTGCTACTGTGTGTAAATTCTCTTGCCTTAAGTATGTATTCCAATCGTGGGTAATACAATGAGTTGACTTTGACCTCTTATGTTATAGGTGTTGCTGTGGGCGTCTAATTGGCCAGCATGTCGGCCTCACTCCCAGTATCTCTATTCTTCAAAATGAGAAAAATGAGAGTCGCCTCTCACGAAATGACATCCAGTCTGAGAAATGGTCCATCAGCAAGCACACTCAACTCAGTCCAACAGATGCTTTCGGGACCATTGAATTCCAAGGAGGTGGCCATTCCAACAAAGCCATGGTAATCAGAAAAGCATTCAATCACTTTCCAAATTCTGTCTCAAGTCCTGTAAAAGAATGATAAAGAGTTGGAGATTTGGTTTTAGGATCTAGTCCCAACTCTGCCATTTCCTGGCTGGGTAACTTGCTGCAATTACCTTGCCTTCCTGTGTCTCTGCTCTTTCTCTATATAAAATGAGGCAGACACACCTTCCTCCAAGGATTTTAAAACAATTAGTATGAGATCAGACACATGACTATTATTTTTATTAATAATAAGAAGTAGCTTTTTACCCACTACTTATTGCTTTATTTTCTGGATGTCATCTGTTAAGACATGTTTCTCTAACTCCTTTGGTAAAAATATCTTACCAGTAAGTCTCTCTTTTGTTCTGTTGGTAACTAGCATTTCTCTCGATTCAAAGCAGAAATGGTCATGCCAGACTATTTTCTGCTCTGTTCTATCAAAGATCTTGACATCCAAATTGAGTGCTTTCCTCCAGGCAGCTGTGTTCAATAATGTTCTCAATGGAAGAACTCCATCTGAAAAGCATTTTTCTTTGGAAAATAGCCTTTAGAAAATAAACACATTTTACTTCTAAGAATTGTCACATCTAAATTTTGGTTTTCATCATGGACCTCTCCCAACTTGGCTGTCATATTTTGCCAGAAGGAAAGTATATCCTGTGTTTTGGAAATTCTTGAAATGCTATATTCCAACAAGCTTGCTTCTGTTAATAAAAAGAGTTTGTCGAGCATGGAGCAGTTAGAGGTGGCTGTTCTTAGACATGCCACAGAGGTTTCCAAGTTTGGAGGAGAAATTTTGCTTAGAGAAACATCCTACCAAATGCAAGAGAAGTCACTTCACACCAGTTACAGGCTAGAAATGTACAATAAAGCCACCTCTCTTGTCTTTTTCCTTTTCCCTCCCCACTGTAGTAGTTTCTTCACCAAGAATAGCTGACTGAGCTGTTCTCAGAGTTCTTCCCTAAAAAAAAATTTATTCTGAGCTATATATTAGATTAAAACCAGTGTTAAGCAATATTGTAAAGAAGAGGATGCTGTGTGCAACCCCCAAAAGAGAGAAAGGGTTGGTCTTGGTCTGCAAAGAGCCGAGGGAATGAAAAAAATGGTAACTTCCTTCCACGTCCACTTAAAGGATATATTCACCCACCCCGGATCATTAAGGGTTCCCGACTCAGCACAGTCCCCATTCACAGTATGGATGGTACCATATACAGTGTGGGTCCTCTGAAACAATCCATGAATTAAAAGTCATGTACATCCTCCCAATAAGTAAAGTACCACAGAAGATGAAGTGGCTCAGTAGGCAATAATCATTAGATTGTTATAGCCAGTGACTTCACAGGGTGCTTGAATGGTGCAGCTGAGCACTAAGTCACAAGCTCAGAGGCACATGGTAAGCTTCTGGTCATTATTTCCACTGTTAGCCTGCAGCATTTGTCCAATATCGAGCTCATAAGTAAGAGTGTCCCTCCAAAGTGATCACTTGGGGAGATTCTAATTACCATGATGCCGTCAGTGACTAGGATGTGTTTTGGAGACTGATTTTATACAAATTATAGATCACAAAAGAAGAACAACCCTGTTTTTAATTAAATAATACTTTTAACCAAAAATTAATTTCAAGTACCTGCAATTCAAAAAATGTAGGATATAGTCACAAATGACTTCTGCTAGTTTTTAAAAAATTACATCTATTGTCTGAATCTAAAGTTTTCCACCACTGAAAATTCTAGAAGAATGTAGTTCGATAGACAAAAGTGCAGGATCTGGTTGCAGACAGTCTTAAGTTTTCCCCAGAACCATCATGTAACATGGGAAACGGTAAGTTCTCTGGACCTCAGTAATTTATTCTATTATCCAGGAATAATAATACTACCATCATAAGTACTAAATGATATGTCATATATAAATGCTTTGGCACAATATCACTTGCTACATAATAATATAAAATTAATTTTAACTGCTATGTTTATTATTATCATTATTATTTGCTTCAGACTCTAAAATTTTTTTAAAAATTAACAGAGAGAGAGAGAAAGGGAGGAGCAAAGAGAGAGAGAAGCATCAACTCATTGTTTCTCTTTCGTTGTACCATTGATTGCTCCTCATATGTGCCCTGACTGAGGCTCGGATCAGGGACTCCAGGCTCTAGCCAATGACCCACAGCTTGAGCTGGCTTCCTCGGTGCTTCGGGGCAGCAGGCTATCCACTGCACCCCGTGCCAGGGCTGAAAAAATATTTTTATTAACACTTTGAAGGACATACATTTGGATGTATGTCTTAGAATATTATTTAAGAAAGTTAAATTATACTCTTTCTGTTAACCTTTAAAATAATTCCAGTTTTGGTGCCCTTGTCTAATGGTTGGGCACAGACTTTGAAGCCACATTGCTGGGTTGATGGCCTGGCCTGTCACTCTTCAGCTGTGTGACTTTGTCTAGTTGACTTAACTTTCCAGTGCACCAGTGTAAAATGGAAGTAGTAATTCCTACTTTATAGGGCCACAGCAAGGATTAAATCAATCAGTATCAAGTAAGTGCTTAGAACAGTACCTGGTATTAAAGCTAAATGTTTTGCCATGTTATTACTCCTACTAAGAGTTCATTTACTATAGTTATAAGAGAAGCTTTTCCATCAATTAAAATAAGATGCATAATCTTGAAGTCAGATAGACTGTATCAGATAGAGCTCACTCTCTTGACTAGCTAGAAGTCTTGGTTAAACTAGTTAATTAGATGAGCTTCAAGATTTGTTATCTATAAAGTAGGCATGATTGCCTTATGGGATGTTTGTAAGGTTTAGAGAGAATATAAAATCATCTAGTGTAGAGCTAGTACTCAGTATATTCAGGAAAACCAAAGTGATGGTGCAGTGAGGCAGCTTCCTTTACCTACGAAAATCCAAAGATATCTTCAAATTTTTCTGCAGGAGTAGCAGGCTCCATATGTTGGCATTAGTGACAGTCACTGTCAGGAAGCTGCCACTGTGGGCACCAGCTCATCACTGACCAGAGATATGTGGCTTATAACTATCCCCTTATACACTATTACCTTGACATTGAATCAGTCTTCTGTACCTGCTCATTCTAGCAAAACAAAAAGTGAAGTACTGTTACCTCATTGTCCTCTATTTTATTTACTACACACCTCAACAATTAGACACCCTCTGTGGGTATAGCACTTGTGCCTTTTTTATGATAGACAAAGCTAAGATTCCTTCTCATTATATAATTTTCCTCTACCTGACATTTTTTTCCTCCTAAAAATTTCCAGTGAATTTGAGAAACCCTTAGAAACCTGGAGACTAGAACCCCAAACATGTTTGTTAGAATGTATATCCTTCAAAGTATTGATCAAAATAGTTTTATAACTGCTTCCAGGGTCCATAGTAAATAATAATGACAACTGTAATAATAGCAACTAAAATTAATTGAACATCTAACTATGTGCCATGTACTTATATATGTTAGTTTATTTCATGTTTATGACAGTAGAATTATTTCTATATGGAAGAATAATATACTAAGGCCCAGAAAAATTAAGTAATTTGCCTCATGTCATACAGTTAATATATGATATATGTATATTATGATAGTTAACAGTAGAGAAAAAACTTGAAGATATTCAAGTTTCATCCCTTTGTTCTAAAAGAGAGGATACATATGGACATGGGACTTTAACAGCCCTCCCAGGCCTCACATAGCTCTATGGAACCCAGAGCTGTCTGTTGGAAAACAGGTCAAGCAAGGCCAATTGCATGACTTGTGGAACCCAGTGGAAAATAAAAATGTAAGCCCTCAACAGTAGCAGAAAAATCAATCCTCCCTTCCTGAGGCTGACAGTCCCAATCTTCAGTGGATAGGAAACCCCCAAGGGACTGCCATCTCCCCACTGGAATGTGCTCAGTATCTGGTGTGAATGAGACTTCCCCCCAACTTGCCTATAAAACACATCATGGCACTACCAGCCTAAGGCAAGGACAGCCAGCTCCTTGCCCTGCCATGAAATACTACAAAGCACATACCCAACTCTGATCCTTTCTTTCTCTGTACCCAGCTCCCAGCCAGGCATATAGGGTGATATGGAACCTAATCTTGTCTACCCCGTGCAGTAGGCTGGAGAGGGCAAGCTAGTCTGGCAGGGATGCCAGAGGCAGGAGCAGGTAACTGAGGTCCCATCCCAAGGAGGCAGTGGGAGGTGGGATGTGTGACTATGGACCATGTGTGAGCCGAGGCTCCAAGCCCTCGGCACGTCCTTCATTGTGCCATCAGACTGCACTTACAAACACAAATTCAATGATAACATTGTTGAGAATTTCAAGACAAGTGCAGAGCATTAAACTTTAAGCATTGTTCTTCTGAGCAATGTGACTGCACTGAGTTTAGGTCTCACGTACCATACGTAGATGGTCTCGGAGCAGTCACTATGAGGAGAAACTGTTCTTTTTTAATCTTATCAACAAACAGAAGCCAGTGTTCCTTTTTATTACAATCAAATAGTTAACAAGTGGGAGTCCCTGCTATTCACCAGACACAATGCACATTTTGTCCACTTAGAATATTTTTCCTCGAAGTATTCTAATTCTCCTATCCAGACAAAGGAGTTGAGTTGTCTGTAAGTCATATGTCTTGTTTCATCAGGCAGGGTGGTCATTCTGCACCAATCGAATCTCTTGTCCTCTACAACAAACAAGGACGCAGTTTAGACAAAGGGAAAATCAGCAACTACTATCTGTTAAAGAGTGCCAGCCTTCAGATGGAAAGCCATGATTAATTATTTGCCAAGTTTAAGTTAAGCAGGTCAACTAACTTAATATGTCTTTGGTCCCCTGGTCCAGCCAAGAATGTTGGAAAGTTGAAATGGTTTTTAGCAAAGTGGTCAAAAACTCTAGAGGAAAGGTTAACTTTGACCTTCACCAATTTTTTTTTTAAATAAGGTATAACATTAACTTTTTACTCTAGGACAGCCCAAGATGAAGTGCTTGGATATCCAAAATGCCCATGTGATTGGTCTAGACAAAATGTGAGGCACACTCTGCTGGAGTTTGGTAGAAGACACAGTTGGAGAAAAGAGAATCATTATTAAAATTGTTTTAATTTTTATAAAAATTATTAAAACTACATCTGCTCAGGAACATTGTATACCTGTGTCACCACATAAGTAGTACAGCATAATGTCACAGAACGCTGGACACCAAAGAAACGGTTAGTTCTCAGCTTGGAGGCTCAGGATCACTGGGGGGCGAGGGGAGTCCTACAAATACCCATACAAAGAGTCCCCCCAGAATCCCCTTCATTGGTCTGGGATAGAAACTGACATCTAAGGATTTGTTAAAAGTTAGCCAGGCTATTCTACTGTTCAGCCAGCCTTAAAAAATACTAAATAATTCCAAATCTCTCTACCTGTTTTATAAACGAGGCAACTGGTGCCCAGTCAAGTTGAATTATCTTCCAAGAGTCACCCAGTTATTTAATGACAGATAGTTCACAGTTCCAGGCTCCTCAGGACTCCCCATCAGTTCTGTTTCTTTATCCTGTGTACCTGGTACACACCTTAGTCATGTTTCAAAAGGAAGCTAATTATTCTTATATTTCTAACTTTTTATAGGATTCTAAAAACTTTGTAGTAGAGGTATAAAATCACTATTATTTGACAAGCTTGGTTAAATGTGAAGCTGTGGGCAGGAAGCGTTCTTTGTAAAATTACTTCTTAGGTTGTAAATAGAACCACTTTCTGAGCCCTTCCTAGTATTTTGTGGTATTCCATCCTCAATTCCCAGGCTTGACAAGCCCTAATGAAATAGAAATGAAACCAGCTACTCTCACACATTACAGAAAGAAATAGTGACACAGGAAGGAGGCATTCGAATCTGACAGTGAGTGACAGTTCCCTTCTCTTCTCAACACCAAGCCACATATTACCAAACTGCATCCCCCCACCAAAGAAAAAGAGGTATTCCCGGGAAACCTGAGAGTTTATATATAGATGCATCATAAAAGTTAAAACACAGGGACCAAAAAAATAAAAATAAAATAAAAAGGATCCTAAGATACAAAGATACTAAAGCTCTGGTTTTGGTGTCTTTCTACAAGGGTGGGTTCCAGGTAACTTTTCAAAACTGCCTTAAAGAACAGTGGCAAGATAGATCAACATCAGACATTGGGTCCTTTCTCAAATACTCTCTTTCATCTGGGTCTAAGGCGCTATAGGTTATTTAGAAAAGGAAGCAGTGCTGCACTTGATGAGACAGCATCTTATTTACTTACTAATCACCTCTTATATATACTGAGCTGACTTGTGGACAAGTATAACCTAATTAAGGACTTGTATTTAAACCTGTCAAGTCACCCACATAATTCTCAGGTGTTCCCTTGTTGTTTACTCTGCTTATTAGATCAGGTTGAGCTGCTTATTACAGTTTTCATATCATTTAGATTACTATTCTTATGCCTCATGTTCATACTTAAAGCTCTGCCCAGATGAAAGTCTTATTGTCTGAGCATTGTGGGTAGAGGGCCAGAGGAAGTCAGGAAGACTGAGGGGGAGGTACAAGGCTGGGGGTGGGGAGATCTGTCAGCAGCATGGCGCCTACAGCTTTTCACTCTTAAAATGCTTTAGGATTGAATTTGACTTTTAAAAGCTTGTTGTACTTTCAATATGCAAATTTGATCTGGGAATCATCACTGACTGACACGCACCAAATATGAGATTGAATGAATCCCACTTAAAACCAAACAGCTAATCGCTAGCTAGACTATGGCTAACTAAGCAGCTTTACATTGATCAAGTTAAGATATTGAAGCGGTTCTGTAATTGCTCCATTGATTTCCAATTTTTGTCTTGTAATCTAGGCCATTGAACTGACAATGCCTTTCTGAAACTTAGAACAAAACCAGAATTTGTCACTGAAGCTTCTGATCCCAAACATAGACCTACAGAGAAGGAAGAACCAACCTTTCTCAGGGAACCCATCGTCCCCTCTAGAAAATTCTTATATCCTTGCTTCCAGAAAATTTTGTAGAAAATAAGTCTGGCAGAAAAATCTCTGGGACATGTTCATATTCTCAGTGAAGTTTTATAATTATTTCTAAACCTTTTGCTTTAGCCTATCAACACCCAACACCTGGGAGTACCTGGTTTCTAACATTGAAGAATTACAAAAATATGGAATAAATTACAATGGCATCTTCATTTCCAAAGTGCTCTAAGTCATCACACTAGGAATCTGATAACAGTGACACTTCACATTTACAGTGAAAACATTTTTTTCTGGGAAGCTTTTATATGTATCAAACCACCAGATGTATTAAACTCCTGCTGCAAAGCAGAAGGCTCTGTGGACTTTAAAAGCTGATTTCAGCAAAATCGCCTCAGATGTGTGTCGCAACACATTCTCCTTAGCAACAGCTTTAATTAAAAGTGCTCATTGAAAATGTAGCTACAAAGAATTAGAAAATGAAATGATGCTCATCACATTTCTTAAAAGGAAGGAAAATAGGGCAAAACATCCCTCTACAGACTTATAAGAAAGGCATTAAAAATACTGATAAAATAGATTTTATCATTAGTAGTTCCATCACTCAGAACAAGCACTACTCACAAATCCTAATTGATTATTTCCAAGAATTAAAGGTGGTTTTGCAGTGTTAGGAGTAGAACTTGCCATTTACCATTTCTCAGAGTGCAGAGTGTAGCCAGATTTACTGTTCGGCAGTTCTTTGACATGTTCATTTACGAAGCTAAGTGAAGTGATGTGGGTAAAAACTTTGGGCTAAAGAGGTGACCGATTAATTTTTCAAGCCAAATTGCTCCTCAGAAGCTCAGGTGCAGAATGCCAGAAGAAAGTTATGATTATTTTTAAATTAAACAGCCTTTTTCTGTTCTAAATGGTACTGGCTGCTTCCCTCCCCTCCAGCGGTGGGCATCATAAGGGGAAAGAGATACTGTCTAGTTTGTGACACCCCTGTGATGTCAAGTTTAGTACAGAGTGAGGTCGTGGTCAAGTCGAATTCTGCTTTGAGAAGCGACTAGTAACATTTCTAAAGATGAATCAATCAGAGTGGTTTTAGGAAGAAAACTGTAGTAAAGTCACCTTCTAAACCAAAAGACCTTTAGCACCAGGCAGAACAAAAACTCAAGAGTTTTAGTTACTGAAACCCCCTGCCATTTAAACAAAAGAAAATTTTTACTGTTCTAGTATAGTCTCAACTTTAAATTTTTCATTCAAAGTTTGAGGTTTGGAACTCAAAATAAGTATTCCTGTGAAATTTATACTATATGTATTAGCCTCCAAAGCACCTAAGAGTATACCAAATAGTAAAATTTCAACTAGAGCAAACCTCTATTTAATGCAAAGCATTCTTGAGATGCATTTCGAAATGTCATCAGCTCATTCATTACAAGGTTTTCTGTCAGTCAGGGGTATTAATAATCAAAAGGGGAAAGGAGAGGTAACCACAGACATGGGTAACTTATTTAAGCTCAGTTTATCTCCAGATATTAAGAACTGGGAAACTATAAGAGCATATGATGAAAGATGTGTTAGGTACATCAGAACAGCTGTAGCGTTCTACAGGAACTTTTATATGAATGCCTGCACCAGTCTCTCTAGATAGCTCAAATAATTGAGATACAAAGCGCTACTGTGAAGGCCACACTCATACTCGTTAGAAAGCCAAAGGCAAGTTATTTAAATTCTTTTGTATGTCAATGATATTTATAAGGTGAATGCTTATAACCATCACCCAGTTTACATGTATAAGTTTCTCTTCTGTATAAGTTTCTTTCTGTCCTGTGAGATGTCAGGATCATCCCTGTTCACAAGAATAGGTGCTCAGATTGGTCAAATGACTTACAAAGCCACTATCTATTGCTAGAGAGTGATGCTGCACATAATTGGGAAATCTAGAAATGGAAGCACATGTCACCAAATCAGAGTCATGCCCAGGTGACAAAATTTAATGGACTCATTAGGAGGATTCCTTTTTTTGTAAGGTGATCCCTGAGCAGTTAATGAGCTCATGAGAAGACAGTCAAAATTGCTTATGTTGACATCAGAAATAGCTCCTAATTTCAAATCACATTGACCACTTTGCAGGAATTGACTAACAGGCACAGTCATTGATGACCTTGAAGCTGCTGAGTCAGCACAGGACTGAGCTGTTACCGTATTTCCCCATGTATAAGATGCACATTTTTTCAAAAAATTTGAGGTCTAGAAAATGGATGCATCTTATACAGTGGTTGTAGACTTTTTTTACTTGCATTTCCCGCTTTTTCCGCACTTGTTTTTGTGCTCATTGTTGAAGACCATGATTCGACATCAGACACAGATGAGGATAAGCTAATAATGGGAGTTTTTACAGTGACGAGGAGTTCTATGAATTTTATGATGAATAAAACTTGAGTTCAATAACTTTCTATAATACATTTTTTTTTCAAATTTCAGGCCCCCAAATTAAGGTGCATCTTATAGATGGGGTAATACGGTATATTGCAAACACCTGGAGAGCTTACTGAATAACCTGATTTTATGGGTATAAGAATATAATTTTAAAATGTAAAACTTTAGACATCATAAAATATTTTATCCTTTAATTTTAACTGCTCTCTTATCCTCATGTTGAACTAAAATCTTTAATTTCCATAACTGAATTCTTCTTTTAAGTGAGGTTTTATTGAACCAAGAATGCTAAACAAAAGACTAGTCTTGGGATGGAGTCTAAACCATCGGCAGCATGGGTAGGTAGGAATGACAGCATGTCCACTGTCCAAAATTTAACAAGTGTTTTTATGCGTCAAGTAGGGGGGAAAGAAAAGGAAGAGGTATTCTGTAAGAATTGACATGAACTATAGGCAAAAGAGTGGGAGACAGTAAATCAGGGCCAGCTCAGGGATAGCAGAGTCTCATAAAGAAATATCCATTGGCCCTGACCAGTTAGCTCAGCGGTAGAGCATTGGCCTGGTGTGCAGGAGTCCCGGAATCGATTCCTGGCCAGGGTACACAGGAGAGGCACCCATTTGCTTCTCAACCCCTCCGCCGCGCCTTCCTCTCTGTCTCTCTCTTCCCCTCCCGTAGCCGAGGCTCCATTGGAGCAAAGATGGCCCGGGCGCTGGGGATGGCTCTGTGGCCTCTGCCTCAGGTGCTAGGCTCTGGACGCAACAGAGCGACGCCCCAGAGGAGCAAAGCATCGCCCCCTGGTGGGCATGCCGGGTGGATCCCGGTCGGGAGCATGCGGGAGTCTGTCTGACTGCCTCCCCGTTTCCAGCTTGGAAAAATGAAAAAAAAAAAAAAAAAAAAAAAAAAGAAATATCCACTGCTGCGGATTGGCAGTGGGAAGCAGTCTAGAAAGACTATGTGGAAACAAGTAAAGGCTCCATGACTTAGATGGTGCCTGGCTAAAATAAACTGTAGATATAGCCACCTGCCACCTGAAAATTAATCCAAAATTCCAACAGGCAAAACAGGAATGTGAGAAGTCTTTCGTTAGCAGGTCAGCAGCCATTAGCAGACTAGTGGTTCAGTCTCTTTCTCTCACTCTCCTGCCTCTCTTTAATTTAAAACATCTCAGAATTATCACTCAAAATCATTGCATTAAATTGCTAAACAACAACATAATAAAAAGAAACAAATTGACTTGTTTAAATATTTTCTGCCTGACCAGATGGTGACACAGTGGATAGAGCTTTGGACTGGGACGCAGAGGACCCAGGTTCAAAACCCTGAGGTCACTGGCTTGTGCATGGGTTTATCAGCTTAAGCATGGGATTGCTGGCTTGAGCGTGGATCATAGACATGACCCTATGGTCGCTAGCTTGAGCCCAAAGGTCGCTGGTTTGAAGCCCAAGGTCACTGGCTTGAGCTCAAAGTCTCTGGCTTGAACAAGGGCACTCAATCTGCTGTAGCCCCCTGGTCAAGGCACATATGAAAAAGTAATCAATTAACAACTAAGGTGTCACAACAAAGACTTAATGTGCCTCATCTCTCTCCTTTCCTGTCATCTGTCTGTCCCTATCTGTCCTTATCTCTGTAAAAATAATAATAATAAAATTCTTTCTTTTTTTTCTTTTCCCTTATTTACCTCTTATTCTCAAAGAAAAGGGCAAAGTAAATCACAAATAATGACTAATATCAAAGGACCAGGGACACCAATATTTATGTTACTTATCAAGGGCAGCTGGTAGTTAATCATATGATCCTTTGTATAAGAATTAGTTTTGATCAAATGAATTAAGTGGGTAGAGAGATACCTGAATAGCTTATCAATGACAGTACCTTCCTGTTCTTTATGGACTGATTTATCCAGCATTTTCTCTACTTTTCTCTATGATTTCCTTTTTATTTTTGAAATTGAGAGAGAGGAATTAGAGAGATAGACTCCAGCATGCATCCCAACTGGGGTCCACCCAGCAAGCCCCCTATGGGACTGATGTTTTGCTCATCTGGGGTGCTGCTCCATTGCTCAGCAACCGAGCTACTTTTTAGTGCCTGAGGCCAAGGCCTATGGAGCTATCCTCAGTGCCTGGGGCCAACTCATCAAACCAATCAAGCCATGGCTTCAGGAGGAGAAGATAGAGGAAGAGAATAAAGTGGGGGGGGGGTAAAGAAGTAGATAGTTGCTTCTCCAGTGTTCCCTGACCAGGAATCAAACCCAAGAGATCTACACGGCAGGTCAGTGCTCTACCACTGAGCCAATTGGCCAGGGCCTTCCCTTTGATTTTTATGTAAAATATTGAATGTTCTTTCTTTATTTTGGCAGAATGATAAATCCAAGACACACTATTTGTACCCTTTTGTCTGGAAAGGAATTGTAATCCTTGCTACTCATTTGGTCCCTGGGGAGCTAGCTATTCAGACATGCCAAACCTCAAGCCCTATTCCAGACCTACTGAATCAGAACCTGCATTTCTGACATTCTCCTGACACTCCTTCTGGGATCATGCATGTTAGTTTGAGAAGTACAGCTCAACCTAGAGTTTCCAGTGCAGCAGTAACTCTTGTAATGGATTAGTGAATGGTTAATTATCAGAAAACTAACTGAGTTTTCTCAGCATCCCTGAGTTTCAGTGTCCTCATCTGTAAAGCAGGAAAATTGAACTAGATTATTTCTAGTTCCCTGATTGCTAACATATTTCTAAGCTCCTTTTTATTTCTAAGATTGTAACTACTTCATATCCAGTAGTGAAAAAATTATGGTCAGGTCAAACATAGTTCTTTCCCTCAAAGATATTGCAACATGGGGAGATAAAATTGACAAGTGCAAGAAACAACCAGAAAAAAAAAATCTGACTGGATTGATTGAGAGTTATGTAGAATGGATGTGAGATTGCATTCTCAGGAAGAGTCAGTGGAAGTCTTTGACCGACTAGAATGATTTAAGCAGATTAATGGGGAGGAACTGTTTTTCTAGAATGGGGAAACAGCATTAGCCAAGTACAAAGGAGTAGGGAAATGATTCTAAATAAGTAGGGTAAAGCCAAATTATGGGAGACTATGACAGGCAGAATGTCATAACAATTTGAATCGGAAAATATTATTATCAAAAAGGATTTGGGGAAGAAGTCTGCCTGTTGGTGTTTCATCAAGAGCACAGGGTTAGAGAAGAAGCTGTTAGGACAGTTAGCATATCCAACTGACATCTCACTAAAGAGCATTTGCTCTTAAAATAGCAACTGAAGCAATAGAGGGAAAGGCCTGGTGGAGAGCATCATTTTGAGAAATGGATCCTTAGGACTGGGACACAGTTTGGTTGTAGGTGAAGGAAAAGAGGAAAGGAGAGAGAGGCATTTATATTTTGGAGATCAAGAGCAAGGACTCTGGAGCCAGACAGACCAGGGTGTGACTCTTAACATCACTACTTGTTGAATTTGAGAACTGATGGATCCTTTCTGTCCCCTATCAGAAAAATGAGGATGATATCAACCCTCTCGTTATTGGAAAGCGTCCATGAAATGATGCATTGAAAGCACACAACATTCATGTGCCTAGAAAACAATTAATACGCCAGAATTTGGGTTTAAGGTTTGGGGTTTGGGGATTTTTTTTCAGTAGAGTTTAAGAAAGTGAGAAGCAAGAGAAATATGTGAAGAAGACCTATGAACAATGTAATCTTACATAGGCCAGACACTGAGATCTTTCATTTCTCCATCTCTTCATAAGACAGAGAGCTGAGGACAAGGTGATGTAAGATCATTCATTCCCTCACTGGAAATTTTATTAACTGAGTAACAAACATTCTGTGATCATAAACAAGCTTTTCTTAATTACTAACTAAAAGGGTTATGCTAGTTCAAAAGGAATTTCAACATATTCATTAGATTTGTTGGTCATTTTCCAGTGAACTGCTCACATGATTAATGAACTGATTCCTTACTGGTAACTTTAGAAGACCCCAAAGCAAATTATTTATCAAGTGAGACATTCTTAAAAAAATACACTTGGATTATTATTACCAATTGGTATGAATTACTGAATTTTATATGTTATTTAGCTAGGTTCAGTTTGCTAAAATTATTTTATAATTTCTTAGTATGAATTACAATCTCTTTTCATACAATATAAATTAATAATATATACATATCTGTTTCCAGATACTAAGTGTAGCTCCAAATCTTACATTATTTACCTGAATAAATAAAATGTATAGGTAAGGATGCTTAGAGAGGCATACCAAAGTTCCAAAAGCCATATATCCTAACTACTTATCTCATTTTTCAAAGCATACTGTTCTCATATATGCCTTCTCTAATCATTAGAACTATATCTTAACAATCTTTCAGAAATGTTAGAAATATTATGCAAGGGGCAACATAATTTTAGAAGTATCTTTATACTTTATATGCTTTTCTATATTTAAAAAAGTGTAATTTATATCTCAGAAGAATGTGGCTCATTTAATTCGGTTGTTTTTTAAAAGGAATAAGAAAGTGATACATTAAAGTTTGTGAATAAGAGAACAGTAACTTGAAGAGCAATATCTTACCATCTCTCACATTAAGTATTCTTGGTTTGTACACTTAGGGAGACGTCTTGAGTCCCAGTTCTACTTTATTTTACTACATATCCCTTTCTGGAATTAGAATGATAGAAATTCAATTCAGCAGAGCCACCAAATTTTAACTACTCAAGTACAGATTCAGTGTACAGGCAGAGAAAATATTTTATTCTTTTATCTTATAGTATTTATTATCTAGATATTTTTCTTATAAACAATCGCTCAATAAGATAATACATATAAAATAGATAATAAGCTGTAGTTAAGAAACACTTGTGTTTGTTTCCAGTACTGCAATACCCTCTCTCCAGCCCCAAGGACATGAATGTCGCAAAAGTATACATTGTTGAAAATTTCTGTTGCTAGTTATCTGAAAGTTCTTGCCCTCTGCATGAGAGTTTGTGCACAAAATATGCCATTTTCATATTGTAAACTTCAGTTAAATTCTACTGATATAAGTACATAGCTAAAATCACCAACCTTTACTGTTTCCATTCTGGAATTGATTTTTGCTAAATAGAGCACATCAATAAAGAACCAGCTTATTAGATTACAACATTTTTTTAGGTGTCTGTATATGTGTACAAAAACTTTAGCTTGTTGGTATTGCTTGATGGTGCAGTTTATTTTATCAAACAGCTGTCATATGTTGAGTGTTTTTGCCTCACATAACTAGAAATATTTAAAATATACTTTAACAAAAGAATT
Organism: Saccopteryx bilineata; assembly: GCF_036850765.1. Classification (NCBI taxonomy): domain Eukaryota; kingdom Metazoa; phylum Chordata; class Mammalia; order Chiroptera; family Emballonuridae; genus Saccopteryx; species Saccopteryx bilineata. Next base: position 57,385,990 of record NC_089491.1, read on the forward strand.
GACATGGTTTTGAGGTTTTTTTTTCCAACAATGACTCCTAGATCTAAAAATATGGCAATAAATTGTCATCTCCTGGTAGCTTTATTTATATATCCATCCAAAAGTATGTTTGTATGATCATATGCAGTTCTAGTGTTTTTGTGGTTATGCTACTTCAACATTAATACTTAACAATTCCAGAGTTAATCAATCCCTTTCCCTTCTCTCCCACACAACATAGAGACTTTAGAATGCTTTAACTCTGGTTACTACCATGCAAATTACATGCTATATTAATTCGTGCTTTATTTCTTACCTTTTCCACCACAAGTTACACATTATTATCATTCCGTATTTTACAAGTAACTTTTTTTTAGATTTACCGTATATTTGCTAATATCTTTGTTTACCATTTTTTTCTCATATCCCAGATCATCTATTTGGGGTTTGGGATCATGTAACTTCTACCTGCTATATATATAATTTTACATTTACTTCTATGAAATCCACTAGAGGTAAATTTTCAGTTTGGTTGACTGAAATGTCTATAATCTGCTCAGATATTGGAAAGATATTTTTGCCAAATATGGGATTCTACAATGACAGATAATTTCTCTTGGCACGTGGAAGACACTGGTTTCTGGCATCCATTGTTGCTGTTAAGGACTAGGCCTTCAGTCTGATGACTGTTCTTTATAGGTGATCTGCCTTTGCTTCCAGACACTTTTAAAGAGAACAGGTGTTCTTTATCAGGTGTCTGTGGGTGGGGTTTCTTTTTACTTATCCTGCTTAGGACTCATTGAGCTTCCCAGATCTGAGAATTGGTATCTTTCAATTATTCTGAGAAATTCCTGGACAGTATATGTTCAAGTATTGCTTAGTCACTGTTACCTTTTATCTCTATCTACAATTCTGATTCTTTCTTCCAATGGTCTCAATTTTCTTTTTTCCTGTTTTCAATTCCTTTTTCTCTCTAGGCAATATCTGGTTTATTTCTCTGGCTCTATTGTTAGCCTGTCTGATCTGTAGTTAAATGTATTCATTGTATTATTTTTCATTTAAATTATTACATTTTAATTTTAGAAGTTCTGTTTTTTATTATTTTTCAAATGTACATGGCTCTTCCTTATACTCTCTTGTTTTGCACTCAAATATTCAATCCTCCCATTTATATTTCTTAACCTATAGCTATTTCATATTCCGAGTCTGGCCATTTTGGAGTCTTTAAGGATCTTACTCTACTGTCAGTTGTTTCCTTTTGTTTCCATTCAGGCCATTTTATTTCCATGTATAATTTATTATTTAATTTTTTTACTATGAAATTATGTTTTTCCCATGGGAATTATTTGAGACCTGGATTGATGACACATTCCCCCACAGAGGATTTGAATTGTTTCTGCCACCGACCAGCAGCCTGACCTCACCAGACCATCGCTCTGTCTGAGGTTCCTGAAATCATGCTAATAGTGTGAATGTGGACCAAAACATGTATGAGGGTCCATTTTTGACTATATATTTATATAATCAGGGGGAATTTTTTTTTCCTTATCCATTTAGAACAAAGGTAAGCAGGCGAACTTCCCAGCTCTCTTCTTCTGTACATCAGACATTCTTTTTCTTCCTTACTCTTGAGTGTGGAAGCCTTTAAAATATCCCAGTTTTAAATGGTGTCCCCATTAGACTCACCCATACTGCATAAAGCCATTAAAGCAGATATGCAAGGTCTCCCAGGGGTTAGAAGAAATTGTCAGGGCTAAACCTGCTTTAGTGCTTCCTTACCTCCTGTGCTTCCAGCTTCCCCTTTGTTTAGGAATCTGAATATTCTCTCTTTTCATTCCAGCTCAGCACTATATCACAGAAGACTTTCAAAAACATTTCTCAGTATTTCAGTTGTTTCCAGATAGAGATGGAAGCCTTTATACAATTAAACTGAGACCTAAATAAAGTGTCTGTATATATTATCTGATATGATAAAAAAAAACCATATACATAGATTTATCATATGTGTATTTATGACATTTCATTTATATATATTTATCATAAGTTTATTTCTGGTTGTATGTGGTAATATTTTATTACATCTGCTATATACTTTAATGTTTTTCAACTATACTGCAAGAGTATTTGGCATGCCTTTGGTCACTTGCCTTCTTTGAAAGATAAAGAAAACATTTGGCATGCAGTTATTATAGATTTAAATAAATATAATCAGCTGTTACTTTACTTTAAAAATTTTAATACATTATGTAGAACTGTACAACTTTTAAAACCTTTCAAAATAATAAGGTCACAAAAACAGTTACATTCAGGTCCAACTGGTATAAAAGGCTTACTTAGATTGAAAATATGAGAAACATTTGAATTGTTGCACAAATCTTAATGTTGGTAAAATATAAACATGGTTTCCTTTGAACAAAAAAGATATTCCAGGAAATTTGTGCTGGTTGGTACATTTAAGAAAATCAAATAATTTTAAAGTTTGTAGTAATTCACATTTTCAAGAAAACCTTTAAAAATGGTGTCTCCCTTTGTCTAATGAAGGCTCATTTGGTAAACTATCTGATTTGCCCCCTTTTAAAAATCTGAGTGTATATGAGACATTTTCTTCAAGTAAGTACATATATCATTGTAATCACTGAAGAGAAACCACAGGAGCCAGCCCTACCCTGCCGCCCTAATTGACGGCTGTTCTTCTTCCAGTATGTGCGAGTATCTTTTGATACCAAACCTGATCTCCTCTTACACCTGATGACCAAGGAATGGCAGTTGGAGCTTCCCAAGCTCCTCATCTCTGTCCATGGAGGCCTGCAGAACTTTGAACTCCAGCCAAAACTCAAGCAAGTCTTTGGGAAAGGTCTTATCAAAGCAGCCATGACTACTGGAGCATGGATATTCACTGGAGGGGTTAACACAGGTAATTGGAAGTGGGACAGAGAAAGGCAACATAAGGCCATGAGAACACTGTAATTTTCTCATAAGGTTAAATGTGTTTCTATTCCCTCATGCGTTTCTACTCACTGGTTATCTCTCCTCTCACTGATTCTCTCTCTCTCCTTTAACTAAATGATAACTGCACTATTTCTCAGCCAAGAATTATTTACACATAAGAAACAGATTGGTATATTTAATACTGGACTGTACAGAATTTTTAATTGTGACGAATAGAATTTCATAGCACATTTTCAATACTTCAAGTTGCCAAATAAGCATCCAATAATCCTTTTTTTTTTAAATTTTTAAAATATGGTTGGCATTCAACATTATATTCTTTCAGGTGACCAGCATAGTGATTAGACATTTATATAACTTCTCCCCTCAATAAGTCTCGTACCCCCCAAAATCAAACATTGTTATTACAGTATTAGATGCACTCAGAAGCAGAAGATGGGTAAGAATTTTTTTTTACCAATTATTGACTATATTTCCTATGCTGTAACCAATAATTCTTTAAGGAGTAACTTTTGCTCTAAATCAGAAGCTTTGACTCTGTTCTTCAAGTCATTTTAAGTTTGATGCAAATAGCTTTAATTTTTGTAAAATGCCTTTTCCACCTGGGACATAAATTGTGATAGCAAAGCCCAAAGTATTATTTCTTTCTTATTTCAAATGTTTTATTAAATAATCTCAGCATCAGTAGACGATACATTCCACTCTAAATTCCAAACAAGTTTTTTCTACTTGCCAAATAATTTTCTATATACAGGCAGGCTGTCAAACTAATTCTCACAAACCCACTTAGACTTAAGTGCTTATCTGCAGAAGTAATGTGCGACAGAAAACAGAATGGATGCCTGTAAATTGTTTTGACATATTTCCCCGGCCTGAGTCTGAAGTCCCAGTTGGAGGTGCACAAGAAAAGCTGCAGCGAGTTAATTCAAACTTGTTACAAGGCTCAAAGTCTTCACATGTAAACACACTTGGAGTTATTGGAGCAGTCGAACATAACCCCAGACCAACAAGTTTTAAATAAAAGATTAGCTCAGTGTTTTTATTTTATTTTTTTGTTTGTAGTTTGGATGATGTTTGAGCGAGACCTGCACCCAGAATTCTCCTCAATACCTAGAATTTGCGAACATTTAGCATGGAACCCCAAAAGCACATTTCAGCAGTGAACTCTGCGATTGCCCGTCCTCATCCTTGTTATGTGAAATTCTGACTCAGTCTATAAACTGACATGTTCTTAGAATGACCTGCTCAGTTGTCTCTTCACTGTGTATTTTGTAGTAACCATACATCTACAAAGCAATGTTCTTTCAATGACTGCTTAGGCTTTAGGCTCCAGTGTTCATTTACAGCTTAGCAGACATTATTCACCTGTGATTATTCAGTCTCTTGCTTTCCTGACATAAACTGAAACTCATATAGAGACCAACTCAAAATTTCTAAAGGTTCAAAAGAAATTTTTACCCATCTTTTGTTTCTGAGTACTTGGAGCACTGTTTATTGTTTTTCTTCTTTTATGAAATGCATCTACTATCAAAAGAATGTGCAGCATAAATACAGTAAGCCAAAGAGTTCTTGTCTGCCTCACTCCAGGCTTAATGCTCAGTGTAATGGTGGTCCACTCAGGTTAGATGAGATAATGGTGGAAGTGTGGCAGATAAAGGGGCAGGCCATGATCTTAAACTTCCTGTCCAGAACTGGCCCTGAAAGGAGTTTTGCATATACATGGGAAAATGTTTTAACATTATTAATCACAGCTTTTCTTCTTGTATTTTTTAGATCAGTACTCTCACTTAGGAGATCCACAGATAAGCTAGTGAGTAAAATTGACATTGTTCCCAACACTCCCAGAATAGTTCAACATGGATTAGTGGCTATTTGCGTTATTCTGATATTTGATTTTTCTTATAGAGAAAAATCAAAGGAGATTTCTAATTTATTTTATGTATGTTTCAGAACTGAGTTGTTGGCACATGTATGTCCTGTCCCATATTAAAGTGCCTGATGTGTTCTGTGCACTTAGGTCAGTGCCCAGTTTCTGAGCTCTTACTCTGTGTTTGCCCCTGAAACACACAAAGATGTGTTAGACAGTGACCCTCCAACCTTCTCCTCAAGGAGTTTCACTTGTGAAAGAGACATCATCATGTATGATTATGATTCATGACAGACTATGTCAGGTGACATTTTGAGCTATTCAAGAGATGCAAATCTATTCAAACTTAGAAATAAAATCCAACTCAGCTCTCACATAGGAGATGGAACTAGGTGTGAATATTTTTCCTTGAAAATACATTTCATATCTCCTATGAAAATGATCATCTGAGAGAGAGGTTAAAAAAAATTAGCAATTGCACTTTTTTTTAAATGCTTTAGAAATGGATAAGCCATAGGTTTTCTACCATCTTCTGAACTGATTTTCTTACTTTTCACTCTGATGAAAAAGGCCACAGTGATAAGAAATGCCAACATGAAGGAAGAGGAAAACATTAGAATGATAAAGATAGAGAGGTGTATTTATACATTTTAACATAAGCTTTCCACTGAATAGGCCAACACTTTCTTTACAGGTAGAGCCTGCATATTATGTATCCACAAATAGAAAGGTGGACTCAAGGTTGACAAAAAGAAAAAGATTTCCTAAGTTTAAATAATTGTATTTATGTTTTTATAGATGCTAGATCTTTTTTTTCATATAAAATAAGAAATGCATAGCTGGAGTTTATATACAAGCCTGGCAAATGTATCTGGCATTAGAGGCACAAGTTTATATTCATATAAGCATATGCCATTTGTGTAGAAATGTGTCACAATTTTATATTCAATACATTTATTTAATCTTGGGAGAAACAGTTATCACAATTTCTTTTAGAACACTGGAAAGTAACTACTTTAAAAGGCAAAAGTAATACATCTTTTCCTTTTAGGTGTTATTCGTCATGTTGGAGATGCCTTGAAGGACCATGCATCTAAGTCTCGAGGGAAGATATGTACCATAGGCATCGCCCCCTGGGGAATTGTGGAAAACCAGGAGGACCTGATTGGAAGAGATGTAAGTCTTGGGAGCTTCTCCTGTATGTGACTTCTCATAAAGGTGATATCAAAAGAGTTAAATAAAATTAGAATTCAAAATATGCATATCACTCTACTCTATTAGCCCCTACCTCCCAAAAGGAAACTTATATGAAGAATCATTTCTTGGGAGACTCATTTTCCAAATTCTATCTATGAAAATTCCATTGTCAATTTTTCTGACTAAGAAAGGTCATAAGAAAGACTTATGAACTGTCTTCTTGGTCCAAATCAAGCAGTGGTCTTTCCTCACCCATCAAATCCTGCAAGTGCCCTTGGCAAGGTTATATTAAGATTAATTAACAATGGGAACTCATCAACTGATACATTAAAAAGGATTCTCCTCACTCCAAGTCTCCAGCTATTTTATTATTTGATAGTCCTTCATCTAGGTCGGGAACACTACAAAGGCAGATTCTTTCCATTGAGCTTGTGCTTCCTTAGTTGGGCAAGGAGTAGGCATACTTGGGCTCTTTATTTCCCATTCTGGAACTATTCAGAAGCCTTGATCAAATTCAGCCAAGTGCCAACCTCTGTTTCTATTCTGATGTCCAGAGCTTCACACTGACCAATCAATCTACTATTAGAGAAAAATTGGTCTTATATTTTTTGAGTCATCACCATATTTCTGTTTCTTCCAGGGGTGTCTTTTCCTGTTTTCTTTCTTTCTTTTCTTTTTTCTTCTTTTTTTTAACCACAAATAGGTACATTCTCAGCCTCCTTCCCACTAACCACCAGACTTTTTCCCTTATATAACATTGCTCAAAATTCCATTGGTAGAAATGTGTTAAACTATGTACACAGGCCTGACCTGTGGTGGCGCAGTGGATAAAGCGTCGACCTGGAATGCTGAGGTCGCCGGTTTGAAACCTGCACTTGTCTGGTCAAGGCACATATGGGAGTTGATGCTTCCTGCTCTTCCCCCCTTTCTCTCTCTCTCTCTCTCTCTCTCCTCTCTAAAATGAATAAATAAATAAATAATTAAACTATGTACACAGATTGCCATACTTTATTCACTTCTATTCCCCAATAATTTTAGCAATTAGTTATTTATCATTGCTTCACTCCAATAGATCAGCAGTAGCTGTTTCTTCCCAACCCAGGCATTCCACAGAGTAGAACAAATGTACTAAGTAGCTTTTTACAAGTATATAATATGAGGTCTGTCAAAACAAGAACAAAAAGCCTCAAAGAGGTTGAGAATTAACTGGTCTTAAACTGCTTATTCTATTGTGCTGCAGTACAGTGAAACCATCTTATTTCAATGCAATACAATATATGCAATTTTTCCAATTTAATACAAAATACTTTGAATAAAAAAAATCAAATACCATGAAATGCAAGCAGTAAACAAATATTCTTTCAATCTTTCATGGATTTTATTTTATGGAATAAGAAGTGTCTATGTCAATGCTACCAAATCACATGTGAACACACTAATTTATACAGAATATGTAGGGTGAGGAATGAAATATTAATTTAATCAATGTAATATGCTCATAACTAAAATTGACTGGCTGTTTTATATCACACACAACTGTCTAAAGGAGTAATTCCCAAAATGTTATATAGTCAGAACTGACTCATAAAAGTAATTTTATTATTTTTTTAGAGGGTCCAGGACCAGTCTTTGATGTAGTATGCTTGCTTAATACTTGCCTTAGATTCCAAGTTGGCTTTTAAGTGTATGCTGTGACCTAGAATAAATATATTTCTTAAAGAATTAGAATATGCTAAAATGTCCTACTACCAAAAACATTTGTTGTTGTATTTTATTAATGAATTAGTTATTTAAAATGTTGCGATTATTCAGAAATCATTTTTAAGTGTTCATAGCTTCAGGATTTCTATTGTAAACCCAAGTTATTATTATTCTATTGGGGGGCACATTTTAGAACTTTCTCTTTCAGATCATGTAGGAAAAAATAGAAGCTAATTATTTCTTTATTCAAGAGAAAGTAACCAAGTAATTATCTCAGTTGCCTGTTTTATATCATTGTTTGTTCATCTTATAAATCTTATATGATTGCAGAAAGACAATACTTACATTTCATTTACTTGTTTTGCTGAGCTGAATCACCCCTGATTCATTTTCCTCCAATTCCAGTATTTTTCTCTGATTTTACCTCCTCTTATACTCTTTTTTCTCTCCTTTCCTTTCTCTCCATATTTTCTTCCCACTTGTTTGCCAATAGGAACTTGGGCATGCCTGTGCCAATAGGATTTAGTTACATTGTCTGACTTTCCAATGAGAAATGGTTTTGATACCAGCTGAGAGGATAGAAAAAGTCTCTTGTATGTACAGTAAAATGTGCACATTCATTATCCTGCTCGAGTCTAATGATGGCAAGCCAGAGCTCCCCAAGATCCAAATGAACCTGCAGAGAGACCATACAGAAAAGGAAATGAAATTGGCAGGTTGTAGCGAACTCAGGAAAGACAGTTGCTATTTTAGTTTTTTAGTAAATCTTTGACTAAGATCTGCTAAATTTCAACCATGCTAATATATTTTTTTTCCCAAAAAATGAGTAGTTGGAATATGTATAGAATTTCTCAGGCACTTGTATAATAATAGAGTTTGTTTTTCAAATTATAAATTATTGGAACAAAATTATTTGGTGGATTGGACTTATGACATAGTTTGAGGGATTTTTTTACATGTGTTTGCTATCTAATGTGATCTTTAAAAAAAGAATACAGTGCTAAGTTGTCATAAAAAGTAGTGTTTGAATAAAATGTTGGTGATCAATGGTATAAATCCCCCTAACATCATCAAAATAGATGTGTTTTCTGGTAAAGCTTCTTAAGTAGTTATACCAAGTTTCATAGCTAGTTTAATTCAATGCCTCTGTCCTTTTTCTTCTACTCTATATAATATAAACTCACATGTAATCAACATCAAAAGGTAAATCTCAGGAGCAGCGGAAAAAAAAACTAATGTATTTTTTAAAACCTTTACCACTTCAGAATTCATCACAATGCAATCATTTGAAAAATGGAATAGCTGCATTTTTGATTAAGTCTATTCCTGTATTCTAGAATCATGTTGAAGTGGCACAAAATAATGTCAAGAAAAATCTAGGAAATTTACTTAAAATAAATAAAAATATAAGGATAAAATAAAGGTTCCATTTCTTATGCCTGATATTTACTGCAGTGTATTTATTGCCTAACTGATAGAAAATATAGATTATTTTATCTGTGTGGAGCTGGCTCTCAAATTAGCACATTTAGACACTGAACATTTAAGTACAACTAGACTGTTGCTATGGATAGAAGTAGTCAACACAGCAGTTGCTGGTTGCTCTTCATCTCAGAAAATGAATATCCCTTTGGAATGGTATATAAAAGCAAAACTAATTTTCAACTTAAAGAAGAAAGGTTAAATTGGCCTGAGTCTGCTTCTGTTTATCCTGTAGCATTTATCTCCTTTCAAGTCTTATCTCTTAGCTAGAGATTGAGTTATATTTTAAAGATATAAAACATGAATTTTTGGATTCTCAGAGCTCAAGTGAGAACTTCAACGTAGTAAGTACTCAGTAAGTCCTGATGAAGCTTAATTGGGCATGATGAAATTCAGGATATAAGGAAAATAAACATTATGGAAAAAATGCTATCATAAATCATACCTAGTTCACAACTTGATCACAGTTTCATCTCTAATTATATTCCCAAACCAAACTTGATCGTACTGTAGTGACTATAGTGAGGGCATTTTTTTTAACCAAACGTGAATATAAAACTATTTGCTAGTTTAGCAACTCAAAGTGGGAGGTGGATGGTTAAAGTTCAGTATGTTGAGTATAAAGGCAAAGTGTAGAATGAGAACAGGCCTTTCTCTAAACCCTTTGAGAAATTCATGATCCACCCAACTGAACAATAGAACTAACCTTAATTCTTTAAATTTAAATATTCTATTAACCAGGCCCTTCTTTTCTCAATTAATAGATCATTATAACAGATTCTGATTAGAATGATGCTATGAATACTGAGATAGTAATATTTTTTGTCTTGATATTAGATGTGAAAATGTGTATTGTTCAGCTACTGAGGTTAACTCACTCTCCATATTATCCTACTTCCCCTTTCTTCTATTACAGCCCATAATTCTATACTAACCTCAAGATTTATTTCTACCCAATTTAATGAATAACCCCTCAAAAATAGAGCCTGAATTATTTTTGTTTGTTTCATATTAACCACTAATCTAATGTAATACTTTCTATGAACATAAAACCTTGACATATCATTTAAACTCTGTAAGACTTGATTGCCTCATCCCTAAGTGAACTATAAAAACACCTGTTCTGTCTATCATTATAAAATTTCTATGCACATAATCATAATAATAGTAATTATAGTTTATTGAGCTCTTACTTGAGGATGCTGTCTGTGATGGCACATATTATTAGCCTTATGAGGCATGTGTTATTTCTTTTTTATAGTAAAGCAACTAAATAAGGATTAGAAGAACCAAGATCCACTGTCTCGAAGCCCATACTCTTAACTAGTAGTATGCCAAGTAAGATGTAAGACAATATTTAATGATATTATGTTCTTATTGTTAACTTAGATGATTGACAAATATCTTATGCCTGTAAACTGAAATAAAAATAGGCGCAATGAGAATGGCCAACGTCTTTTACTTTGTCCCTAGAGAATCTCAACTTGCTTAAATGATTAAGAAAGTATCACCAGTGTAAAGTCAAGAAAGAACTTCCAATGCATTTTAATTTTCATATGACTCATTTTCGATTTATATTCCTTTAGAAAACAATCTTCCCCAGTTTTTTCTAGGTAATTGTATAATTTCTGAAGCCTTTGTCATTTGTTTTCTCCCAAATATAGATTAACAACACACATGTCAAATTAAAAATCCAGATATGATCACAAGAAAAAATAGTTTTCATTTTAACCCTAAGGATGAAAATTGTGTTTGGGGAGATTTTCAACACATCATCTTATGTGGTTATCAAATTATCTTGACACTCAAGAATATCTTTTAGTTTCCTAAATTACAGATTTAGTCTCAGAATTTTATAATCTTTACAAGTTTTTATATTTAATTGGAAAGTTACCTTTTGATGTCATTTTTATGTTTCAGGCTAAGAAAAATCAAGTTTAATAACACAATTGATTGATAATTCTGGTGTAGTTATCAATTTGGTACATATGTAACTTATTTCTAAGGCAAACCAAGTATGGGGTCATATGCAGGCTCAGAAAACTTACCATAGTAATCGTCCTTATGCAGAGTTTATTGGACTTCCATGACTAGCTTAAGTAACACATAGCCAGGAGACATGAGAGAAAAAGTTCAGAGGCTAAAAGATCTACCCAAGTCTGCTACAGGTCCAGTGCTAATGGACCCTGGACCACACTCAGGCTCTAGACTACATTTACTTACATGTAGAATGCAAATCAGTGAAGACAGTGTTAAGTTTTGATATGGATATGTTTGTTTCAAAGTTCTTTTTGAGATGTTCATGTGAAAATACCCAGCAGGCCAGTGAGTCAACAAGGGACTGTGTATAGAATGAGGAAAAGGAAGTCCTACCCCTGGATCCTGATACTCTTCCAACATTGTATAGCTGAGCAGAGGAAAAGTAGCCTGCAGAGGAGACCAAAAGAAGAGCTTAAAAGTAGAAGCAAAACCAGAGAGTGTTATGGAACCCACGGGGAACATGTGTTTCAGATGGAGTGAAGGGCAATGCCAAATAGAATGGAGAGGATGTGGAAGGTAAGGACTTGGAATGGTTCATCCAATTTATTAAGACAGACATCACTAGCCTCATTGGTTCACTCTGTATCAGAATGGTGAAGAAGCAAGCTCCCCTTTTAATGGGCTGAGGAAGGAGAAGCCAGAGATGGCAGGTAGAAACTACTCGTTTACAGGTTTGTCTGTGAAGACAAGAGATACATATGAGTAGCCAAAGGGAGCCATAAATGGAGGGTTGTTTTTTGTTTCCATCAAGACAAGAGAGACTTGAGTTTGTTTGTATGCTTATGGTAGATGGGGAGCTAGAGATATAGGGGATATAACTGATCAGTTAAGTCCTAGAAAGACCCTGAGGTAAAGGAGTCCAGAGCAAAGGGGGATATTAACGTCTGTAACCTTTGTAACTGGACAAGAAGAAATAATATGTATGCAAAGGGTTGGTGGCAGGATATAGAAGTTTTAACTTGGAGGTTTATCATTTATCATTTAAAAAACAACAACAATAAGATCAACACTTCTATAGAGCTTAATAAATATCAGCACCCATCTAAGCACTTTTATATGGATAGTCATTTAATTTTTTTAATGGCAGTAAAAAGTTGTTAGTTTTAGTATCACTATCATCCTCTCCATTATACTGGTGGTAAACGTAACAACAAAGGGATTAAGTAACTTTCCCAGGATTATATGATGAATAATGTATGCAGCTAGGATTTAAACCTAGGCTTTCTCGCTCCCAAGACCATATCCTTACTTATTATACAGTGCTATTTTTCCACAATAATAACAGCTATCCATTTATTTGAGTTCCTATGTGCATTGTTCTATGAGCTTATATCCTTACAACATCCCAATGGGGTGGTTTTAATCATTATTTATCTCTATTTGCATATGCAGACACTGAGACACAGAGGGTAAGTTACCTGAATAGAGTCAGCTGAGCTGACTGGCAAGAGTGCATCTGCTGAATGAGGAAGGCTGGTGTTTGTGTCAGACACTTGAGGAGAGTAGAAGTTGGTAGTCCCAGCCCCAATGGAGAACAGGAACCAGACGGTTCAGAGCCCAGGGAAAGAATGCCAGCAGCCCAGAGAACCCAGTGGGGTCAAGAAGTCATGGAATCATGATGCATCAGCTAATCCAGTATAGAAGGGAAAGGATACATTTTGAAGCCTCAAAGAAGATAATAATAATAATACACTACTATACTATATCAGTTATCTATCACTATGTAAAATATTACCCTAAAAACTTAATTACAACATTTATTGTCTCACAGTTCCTGTGGGACTTAAGTTTATGAGTGGCTTATCTGGGTGGCTCTGGCTTGGCATCCCTCTTAAGGTCACAGTCAAGATGTCATTTGGGACTGCACCATCTGAGGAACGAATCAGTGCCCTCTACCAAGATGACTCACTCACATGGCTGTTGGTTAGGAGTTCCTCTCCAAAAGGCTGCTTTATTAACAGGGCAACTGGCTTTCCCCAGAATAAGTGATCCAAGAGAGATAAGAGGAATCTTCTTACCACCTGGATTTAGATGTCACACACCATTGCTTTTATTTTATACTGTTTCTTAAACGTGAGTCACTGCATCCAGCCCAGACTAAGGAAAGATGTTCAAAAAATTTGGACATATTTTAAAATGTTCTCACTGATACATGGTGATTTCTAAAACACAAATTCTTTTTTGAGCTCAAGGGTCTTTTCCCACTGTTAGTAGCCCTGCGTCTGAGTGGTACAGGGCTCCCCTCAGGACAGGACAGAGGGAGCGGAGCCTATTCACAAGGAAGCCTGAAATGAGGATGGGGCCACTCTGCAGCCTACAGGTTGAATGAGGGACACGTTGTCAGAGTGCTGCAGAAGGATGTAATTAGTTGTTCTTCCCATGAGTTTTCGTGGGAGTCACAGCTAAAGTTTGCGGCTTGCTTCTGAGATGGGTCACTGAGTTTGCTGCTTTACTGTTTGGAATGCTGAGCTGAGAGGCGGAATGAGGTTTCAATATGGCCCTACTTTGTACCTAGACTTACAGCCAAGCTGTCTGAACAGTATGCAACACGCCGGTGTACCCACAGCACAGGCTTCTCTGTGATTATAAAGACACACAGTGCCTTTCTTTCTTTTACTTTACATCTCATTCTCAGTCCCCATGTTCCTTTATTTTGGATACAGAGCTCGCTTCCCACTTCTCAGCAGTACCCCCTCTGCACTCCCAGAAACGCATGCCTGATTCTGAGAGAACCTCACCACTCCTTGTTTCTCTCTCTCCAAAGCACAAACCCCACTTTGCTGCCTGCTGGTGCCTTTCCTGACCTCTGTACACTAGCCAGTTCTAGAGGACTCATTTGGAAATAATCTGATCAGCTGTCAGAAGGACTTTCATCCTCAGCTAAGCCACTGGCTAAAATATCCAGCAGCAAAATCATGGTATTCTTTATAAATTAATGTCAGGCTGGGTCCTCTATCAGCCCTCTAAAATCTGGTCTGTAAAGGAATGTAAGGTCTATATGGGGTTTTGAGGGAACAGTGCTTGTGGAGCAAATTTGGCCAAGAAACTTCACTTCTCTGAGCCTCTGTAGTTCCACCTGTAAAATAAGCATGAAATGGATTAATCTGGGTGAAAGTGTCTGTCTCAGTGCCTGGCATAAAGTGGACATTGAGTGCTAATTTTCTTCTTGCCTAAATTAAAATCATAGTACTATTGGGAGAGTGTGTCTTTGTGGACACACTACCCGCACCATACCCTGCTACTTGCCTGGGGCACGCTGATACACACGTCCTCAGGTAATGAGGTCTGGGATTGCCGAAGGCCTGGGACTCAAAAACCTGATTCAGCTCAATTCAATTCTGTCCAGGAAGGAAGTCACAGATGACCTAAGTGCCTTTATAGAAAGTACTACAAAATGAAAGAAACCTCAGGACACATGCAAACTGCCTTTTTTTGTTTGTTTTTGTTTGGTTTGTTGTTTTTGTAGCCAACACACATAAGAGGGTCATCATCCTGCTCTAACTCAGAAAACACAAATGTACTCTTTAACACATGCTGTCCAAACTCAATTTTATTCATAAAAACCTTTAAAAATTATAGCCAAGTCCTCTATTTTATGGATAATAAGGCTACCATCCAAAATGTTTCTTTTACTATTAATAAATATGTTTTAAATGTTTATTGTGAGATATTACCTAGATGTGAGATTATATGTCTCCCCAAGCCAACACAAAGTACTTATTACATTCTTGAGTGACTAAATGAATGAATGAATTCAAAGACTTGTTCAAATTATAGATTAGTAACTAGAGGACCTAGAACATGAACCCTCATCTTCTGACTTCCCACTATCTTCTGAACTCCCAAATCATTGCCTCTTTCTTTTAGAGTCAAGGTATACAAAGGCCTTAGAACCAGAATTTCACCAATCAGCCAGTAGAAAATGCTGTACAATAGGTTAAAGAATGAAAAAGTCTCTCATCTACTCTTGAGGGATAAGAAAGAAAAGAAAACTGTCATTACTTAGAGGTATTCTGGCCCATGATACCCGAAAAGTACTAAGCATCTAACTTCCATTTCTAACCAAAGCATAAACTCCATTTTGCTACCTGCTGATGCCTTTCAGGACCTCTGTACACTAGACGACAGTTCTAGGGGACTGGCTCTAGATATTACTCGTTTCACTAATCTTGAAAGATCAGTTGATATGTAGGCCTTTCAAGCAAAATTCAGCCTTTCTCAATCCAGATTCCTCATCTGAACTATAAAACAAAAGAATTATTTGAGTCATTCTCTTCTTAATGCTCTCAAGAGTGGTACATAACCTGCACTATTTGTTATTCTTAGGGAGAAGCTGACTCATTACATATAATGGGTGCTGTAGGTCATTAGGGCTTGGCTCTCTCGGGAAAAAACTGGCTGTGAAGCATCGTAGAGTAATCTAATATACCTACAAGTCATGAACGTGTCACAACTGTTGTTACTATACATGAGTGTACACATGCACAAACACATACACGTACCCACACGTTTTTTAAGTCCCCTTTTTATGAGCTCTTAAGAATGAAAGTGAATGCATTACCTCCAAAATTTTGTCAAAGGGAAAAATTCATTTGTATTTATCTGATATAAAGGCATTATTTTTCTCTATGTGAAAAACATACCAGGAAGATCAGTACAGCTTTCTTAGATACACAAATTGAAACTCAAACAAAAATAGACTGCTGGTATGTTTGTAATGAAGAGTATCAAGTGTATTTTGTACATAAGTCAGACCAAAATGCATTTCTCTGAAGTATTTGGAAAGTTATTTCCTACTTCGTAGTTAATCAACAAATAGTTTCCGAGCATCACTCTCTTGGATGGCCTGGGAAGACTGCAAAGAAAAAACACCTTGCGTATGTTTCTGATTGCTAAGTTTTTGCCTTTACTTGCATTGCTTGGTTTAATTCCCTTGTGTGAAACAAAATCTAGTGATTTTTCTCTGGTCATTTCCTTTTGGTTACCAGTTTGTAATTGAAAAATCACTTTATAGTTGGTAAAATAAAGCAGAGCTTAAAAAGGAAATCACATTTATAGATTGCCTGGTAGGAGCCAGGCACAGTGCCAGGTACTTTACACATATAATCTCATCTAAGGTAAGTATGTTGATTCTTGTTATTTTAGAGATTAAAAATATGAGACTTCAACTCCCGCAGCCATTGGTAGGACTGGTTTCAAACAGATTTTCATGACTCACATTTAGAATTGTTCCAGGATTCAGCATATTTTTTTTACAGTAGTGACTAGAAAATAAATTAGGACATTGTAATTATTTCAGACTTACATATGCCCTATTTAGCAGACAAAATCCCACCAAGATATGATTACCTTTCATTTATTTACCCCTCACATAAGTAAGATCAAAAGAAATGGGAAGCAGCAAGATGAAGAAATTAAAATGAGTATGTGATACAGTACACTTGACCTTCTTTTCATGACTGATTCAAATGAACAGTATTCCCAAAGAACTAGTGTGCCATGTTTCACAAGAGAAGAAGGTTAACCCTCTGAAGACAGAAGCACCAATGTCCTTAGAATCCTGTGATGGAGGAAACAAATGCATAGAGTATAGTCTGATGATTTAATTATATTCTTTTATTCTCAGATTGTGGTGAGTACATGAACTTGGCCTAGAATTATTTTCATGCCTTTTTTTCATTTGAAAATGTCACTTTCACTGATGGCCTTTAATTAGGTTCCAAGGAATTAGAAAGTACATCCTCTTGCCGCATCTAAAACAAATGTCTGAGTTCACTGTCATACAGAGTTGAACCTCCAAAAAATCGACTGTCCTTTTCTGCTCACAGAATTGCTCTGCGTCTTCCTTCTTAGCATGGAGCCTGCTGTTAAAAAGGGAAGAAGAGTAACTAGAGCATTTCTTTTGACCAAAAGGACAATGCAGGGCACTTTAAATAATAGGAGAAAGTCTTTTAGCTAGTCCTCTTTCAACAAAGTATTAATATTTATTAAGTTCCACTCTGATGTAGAATGAATGTTTTATGATCAAAAGTGAGTAACAACAAAATGGGAATTTCAACCACAAGTGACCTACTCTTCCACTGATAAAGAGCTCAAGATGGAGTTAGCCAACCATTGTCTCTGTGTTTTGAGGGACACTCATTTAGTAATGTAGACAAAGAAGTGATTTTGTTCCATGTGATTACTGGAAACAATAATCAAAAAATTCTGGGCTTTTTTATCAATAAGAACCAACTAAAATAATGCTATGAATTAATTTTATATTACTGTTATATTAACAAATAGGACATATATTAAAAAATAAAAGATATTTCAAAGCTCAGAATTACAAATCTTAAATTTAGATTAGATCAATTCTCAAACAATTCAGAAAAGAAAGGTTGGTTTTTTTTTCAGTTGTGAACAAAAGCATGTCGGTCTGAAGTTGTCATATTCATTCACTCACAATTTATTGAGTAGATTGTGATTGCCAGACCTATAGAAATGTGTGGTTTTGGCCCTGGCTGGTTGGCAGTGGATAGAGCATTGGCCTGCAGCAATGGCATGCAGAAGTCCTGGGGTTCCATCCCTGGTTAGGGCATATATGAGAAGTGATCATCTGCTTCTCTTCCCCTCCCTCTCCCACTTCTATCTTTCTTCCCCTCTGGTATCCAGTGGCTCAATTGGTTCGAGTTTTGGCCCCAGGTGCTAAGGATAGCTCAGTTGGTCTGAGCATTGACCTTAGGTGCTAAAAAGAGCTCAACTGATTCAAACATTGGTCCAAGATGGGGGTTGCTGGTCAAAGCACATGTGGGAGTCTGTCTCACTATCTCCCTCCTCTCACTTAAAAAATAAAAATAAAGAGGAAATGTGTAGTTTCAAAATCAGTACCAAGGTCTGAAAAACAAAAACTTTCATGAGATCTTTGCTACTAAAAACTGTCCTTCCTAAATTATTTTATAATTCCTTTAACAAACTATTCAATCTTACTACACCTTTTCATGGGGAGTTATTACATCCTGAAAATGAACAAGAGCATCTTAACTTCATAGGTGATGTACACACCACACAAAAGCACAGATATAAAAACCCAACAGCATTTATTTCTGTCCTGTCAGTTCTGATGATTCAGTACAGGAGTAACTGTAATGGTACTGTGTGGCAATGAATTTGTTGAATGTCCTTTTCAGAGTCTTGGGGGAAGTTTCTACCAAAATAATTTAGAGTTGGATTTTGAATACATATTGTTTAACTGTGTGTGAGCAGTGTGGAAAAAGAGAATAAGCATAGGTTTTGGAATCAGGCAGTTCTGGATGTGAATTCTGATAATATTCATAGTGGATTCTTGGAAAATCTACTTTACCTGTTTCTTCATCTATAAAACAAACATAACAGCTTCTATCTTGTAGGCTTGTTGCAAGAAATATAGACAATGTGTATATTAAGCAACTAGCTCACAATAGGTTTGCTTTCTTTTTATATCAAAAATCTGGAAGACCACACTAAGAATTGTTCTGTTTTAGGTAGTGTAATTAACCATGAAATTAAAAGAAGAACAATAACAAAAAAATAAGATAGTGGTGATCATTTCGAGCCTGATTCATCTCATGAAATAGTTATTTTACATTCAACATTTCCACTCAGATAAGGTGTCTAATAAGAACAGTGTGGCTCTGAAATAACAGAATTCACATTGCTGACTTGACAGAAAAATTTAACCTCTGTCCCCTCCCATTCCCCACCATTCTTCAGAATCATGATTCCTGTGTTGTGCTTATTAGAGTATGGACATGATAGAGAAGAGAAAGAAACAAAATAACTAAATTTAAAAATTATTTTGTTCATCAGCAAATAAAAGATAAACAACTTCAAAATGAAACAATCATTCACATGTCAATTTTTGAGTACAAGGAAAGGACAAACTCTCGTTTCTGTATGTGTTCAGTAAATAAATAAATACTTCTTCTTTAAGCATAATCTTGCTTTGAATAGAACACTTACTATAATCTTGCTTTTACACAAAGCAGTATTAGGAAGAGGACGTAGACTGTACTTTCACTGCACCAAAGAATTGATTTTTCTTCTCTCTCTCTTTTCTCTCTGTCCAGTTCTCCTTTTTAAATTTTGCTTCCTTTTCTCTAACTTCTGCCTCTTCCTTTTAAAATCCTGCAGGTTGTCCGGCCATATCAGACCATGTCCAATCCCATGAGCAAGCTTACTGTTCTCAACAGCATGCATTCTCACTTTATTCTGGCTGACAATGGGACCACTGGAAAATATGGAGCAGAGGTGAAACTTAGAAGACAACTGGAAAAGCATATTTCACTCCAGAAGATAAACACAAGTAAGTAGCTACTTTTCCCTAGGATGCCTCCTAGGATGTGTTGAAAGTGAATAACTTTACACCGTGTAGAAATATTATGAAAACTTGAGCAAGTTTTGAACAGTGATCATTATTTCTTCTGGGCCTGTGGTTAGAATTAGAGGAAGCTGTGTAGAGGAGGACAATTGGAGGCAAAGAAATGATCACACAATTAGTGGACTTCATCTCATTGATCATGCATGAAAAATCCAACCCTATCTGAAATTTGTGAATGCAGATAAGTTTTTCTCTCCAAACTTTTCATATATTCATTACACAATTCTCTTAAGGAGGAGAGTCACCTTAGGGAAATTATTTATATTTATTAATCTATTTTTGGTGCTGAAAAGAAAAAATATTCACCTTTGATCTTAGCACAGATATGGCTTGTGTAAAGGTATTTCAAGGGAACTGACATTCTCTAAACTAATGCATCATGTGTAACCATCTTGATGAAACTTTAATTCTGTTTAATTCTGTTTCAATTTTATGTATGTATTCATTCATTGTCTCTTGATACATATGTATTTAAATATATGTGTACTACATTACACATATCTGATGGTTACACTAAAATCATTTCAAGTATGTATGTGTTCTATGCTTTATTTATTACATACACATTTGTTTTAACTGTGAAAGGTAGCATTGTGAAAACAGCAGTGCTCCCCAGATCACTGAGTGCCTTGCATTTAAATGTGATAGAGGTATAAAAATAATCTACTGTCCCTGCTCACAAAATAAAATTCAATTTGTTTTCACAAAGCAACACACGGGGCTCATGGCAGGCTCCAACTTTGTGCCAATTGTATGTCCCATCAGGGAAACTTGAATTGAATTGATTGAACTTTCAAAGCCTGCAATTCCAAATAAGAAAAAAGATTCTCTCTGGCTAGATAAGTTTTCAAAAGTTCAGTGCAATATGAGTCAACTTGTTCAAATGGCTTTTCCCTTCTCTAATCTTCTCTCTCCATCTGTTCCAAGTGGGGTTTCCTGGCTATAACCACCTTCCTCCCAGGACTGAGATGTTCGTCCTATCAAAACACAACTTCTTTTTCTCTTTTCTGATTTTACTTTCCAGGAACTGCTGCTGTTTAGACAGCCAAGTTTCATACCTTCTTCTTTTTCACAGAGAAGTCTGGAACAACAAATTTTGATGTAGGCCTGAAATCAAAATTATATTAGTAAACTCTCTTGTTTCTAAGAATACTCAACTGTCTTAGGAATGAGAAAACATGGTATTATCCCAAGGTATACATCTTTTGACAAAAAAAAAGATAGGAAAGATTAGAAAATCTATCCATAGAATAGCGTTATAATAAATATAATAAAGCACTACAAGCAAAGGGTGGTAGGTTTTGTTATTTAAAATTGAGTTTTATTATAGTATTTGAAGAGTGGATAAATTTATGTAATTAGTGTTATCTGTTTAAGTTTTTTATAGGCTGTAGCATTATTTTGTTTGCACCATCAGACTAAGAATGAGACCCTACATAGCAGTGATCTGAAAGCAGGAGACGGGAGCCAGGGGACAAGGAGCAAATTCACTCATATTTAGTGCTCAGTGAGGAGACAAAATCTGTCTAGACAAGCCAAGTATGTCATTATGTTATGGCCCAGTCAGTTCTGTTAGGGGGAGATGTAGGTGTGATTGTGTAAATTACACACCCAGCTATGGGGCTGCCAGCAGCAGTTGAAACCTAGCCAAGGCCCTGTCAGCTACACCCTGGGCCTTGAAGGCTGCCCAAAGAAAGGATGTTCTATTCTAATTGGTCAGGCACCCATTTGTAGTTTGTCTCCCTGGAGGGTGCCTTTCTCCAGAGTTCGCAGAGGGGCTACATGTGTGAGTGGCAATGCAGAAGGCCTGAGGAGGCTCATGGAGGAGCAGAGCCCAGCAATGTGTAGTGGAAGGGCCAGTCAAGGCAGATAGGACATTCGGGATGCTGGAGGAGTCAGGATCCCATTCCCACCCACGTGCCATTTGTGGAAATTCTGGACTCCTGTTAGATTATCATAGCAGGAAGTGGCATACAGTCACATTGACAAGTGCAGACCCAGTCAAGGGAAGCACAAACCCAGCTTCTGAGCTGAGGCATAAGGCTTAAGACTACTGAAATGCTTAAAATCCATACTCAGGATCAGACTTAGAGTCTGGGCTAGGTAGGGCACAGCCCCAGAGTAGGTTAAGTGATAGTAGCTGGAATACGGGGGAGGGAATAGAAGAAGCCATATTGTCATTATAATTATTTTAATTTATAAACATAATTTTTATTTTCTTCTTGCTTTGGGGACTATTTTGAGGTTGAACAGAAACTCATAGGCTCTCATTCAGTGAATGTAATTAAATGGGAAGAGGAGGGTTAAAGATGCCCAGCAGGGATCCCTGAGGTCACAGGAAGTTAAGAGCCTTGAATTAGCTCCCACCTCAGTTCAACTACTGAACTGAATAGTGGAAGGGTGACCAGCTTGTCCCAGTTTGCTTTGGACTGTCTCAGATTTAGCAACTGAAGGACAGATTTAGCAACTGACCAGGCTCCCTTGGTCCCAGGCAAACTGAGATGGTGAGTCAACCTACAGGTGAGGGACTCATGAGTAATTAGGTCTACTTCTCTTATTACTACATTTACCCTACAAAGCAGGGAAGGAATGGTAAGGTCCTCAGAGCATAATTAAGGTGTGACCACTGGGGGTCACAGAAGGAGTGCGGGACCTTGAGAGCTTCGTTCAGTAGCAGCAAGGCCCACTGAGAAAAGCCGCCAGAATAGGACTGAGAAAGGAGAAAAGTTGACCTGGTTATGACAGGAAATAGCAGAACAAAAAGTACAAACCTTAATGCAATCTTCAGCCTATATTTTAGCATATTAATTCTACTTTCTGATCTGTACACTATTTTTTTCTTTATATAACAATTGGCAGTACTGTGGTTCTTCCTATAAATAATAAAATTTTATTCTAGAAGTTTATTTTTAAAGACTCCTTTGCTTCTTCTGTTTATTCTTCAAAGGTTTAGGAAATCTAAAATATACCAGTGGGATTCAATTTCACAGGGCCCCAATTTAATCTCCTAAAAATTAGACACTATGCCATAATACACTAGTACTGTTCACCACCTATTACACTTAGGATGATTCTGGGATGTCTGAATATAAACTTACCATTTTCTTCATTAAATGCCATTACTTCTGCTCATTACTTATGGGTTGCCTACATGCCATAGTGACCTTGCAACAAGTCTATTTTCTTACCTTATGATATAATCCTCTGAAGAATGTTTTCCTTAAATATTCAGTCAATCCTACTCAGGAGATCTTGAAATCCTTTCTCATCAACATTCCAATTATTCATAATAGCATATTCTGGCACAGTGTTTTACGTTTTTCATACTCCTCTAGCATCTATGGTCTCATCCTTCCCCACCTTCCACTCATTCCTGCTCGCCAATAGTCTGTCTTGAACTCCTATTATATACCAGTCACGGTGAAGGGCTAGAAAAGCAGTGGTAGATAATGCACTGAGTGTAAGTCAGGAGGGCAAGCAGAGTAATAAGTAATTAAGTAAACATAGAACATCTGGTAGTAAAAAGAACTGTTAAGAAAAAAAAAGCAGAAAGATATATGTATGTGTCCATGTGTGCACATATGTGTGTTCATGTATGTGTGTGTTAGGGGGATAGTATAGATGAGATGATCAGGAATGGTCTCTATCAGAGGTGACATGCAAGCAGAGACCTGAAGTCAGGGAGCCAGCTGTGGAAAGAGTACCCTGGGGAGCGTAACAGCAGGGACAAAGGCAGCAGGTGTTCAGCAAAGAGCAGGAAGGCCTTTGTAAAGAGTTGGATTTTATTCCGGCAGAGCTTTGATCTGGTAAGTTACAGGATCTCCCTTATAGTTTAAAACATCACTCTGCTGTTCTCTGTAGAGATCAGACTGAGGTAGGGAGCAACATACAAAGCATGGGGGTGTTTTAACATGCCCTTGCAGTGATGGAGGTGAGAGATACCAGTGATTTGAATTAGGATGGCAGCAATAGTGGTAGCAAAACGTGGTTGAATTCAAATGAAAGCACGTTTTTTTTCTTAACTGATTTTTTTAATATGGCAAATTATACATTACCTGAAATTTACCATTTCAAAAAATTTTAAGTGTACAGTTCAGTGGCATTACATACATCTCATTGTTGTGCCATCATCACCACTAGACTCTATCCCCAGAACTCTCACCATCCCCAGCTGAAACTCCATGCCCGCTAAACACTATTTCCCAATTTCTTTCTCCCCCTAGACCAGTGGTTCTCAAATGTTTTGAAGTTGGGGTGCATTTAAAATCCTACAAATAATTGTAGGCACACTATATACAAATTTCTGAGAAATATGTTATAATAATTAAGTCAAATATTAAATAAAAAATATATAAAGTCCAAGCGTGCTTTTATGATAATTACATGAAATAAATACGACAAAATTAAATTTATTCTGATATTAAAAAACATTTTTATGTTATATTTTTTTTGAGTTATGCTTTTTAGAATTTGTAAAAAAAAAGAGGGGTTAAAAAATAAAAAAAATGACAAAAAAGTTATCTTTCTATATATATAGATATATTCTTAGTAAGATTTAGTAAATTTGGCAGGTCCTGGCTCAAATGTGTTAAGTTCTTTTATTCTTGTGTTTATGAGAAACATGAGCCTGATGTGTCCTAGCGATTTCTTCAATGTTTGGGCATATATTTGAAAGGCAAATTCTCATTTCCTTGTCAATACATTGAAGGATTTCTCTCTTTTTACTCTTAATTGTGTTGAGGGTAGAAAATCCTAATACACATAAATAGGATGTTGAAAATTGTAGTAAAATGTTCAAAGCTTTTTTAGATATTGCCACATATTCTTCTTTTATAGAAATCCAAAAGGCTTCAAGAGACAATTCCTTATGTTTAATCATCAATCCAAAACCCCCACTATACATATCATCTTAACTTTACACCAAACAGAGGATAGAAGAAACTTGCCTCCAGTCTTTCTGAGGAACATGGGGGGTAGTGTAAACAATTCAGCACCACAGCTTAACAGCCTTTTGCAACCTAATCAAGCAAGTGAGCTGGGGGTTTGGCAGACTGTCAGTTTACAGCCAATTCCCCACCCTCCGTCCCCCCAAAATCTAAACTCCAAAACCCTGTTGGTTTTTTGGTACCCAATAGGCACATATTTCTCTGGAATACCATACATAGGGTGCACCTGGAAATCTTCTAGGGCACACCAGTGCAACCTGGCACACACTTTGAGAACCACTGACCTAGACCGTGATAACCACTGTTTTACTTTCTATCTTTAAGAACTTGCCTATTCCAGGTACCTCATGTAAGCGGAACCACACAATATTGGCTCTGGGATATATTTTGAAGGTAGAGCTCAGGAGGATTTGCTAATGAATTGAGCATTCAGGGTAAGAAATAGATACATCAAGGATACTGCATGGTCATCCATAGAAATACCAGTGTAGTCTTAAAATAATGATACTAGATTAGAGCTTCTAATGAGTATGTTTCTACAGAAAAGAAAAGGCAACTGAGGACCAGTCTCAAAGGAATTGGAATAAGGTTCTTGAGAAGGAAGGGAGGATGAGATTCAGTGGACAAAGAATGTGGCCTTAGGTAGAACAGAAACAGTTTCATCCTGTATAGCAGGAGGGAAGGCAGAGAATAGAGGTGCAGATGTGGGTAGGACAGAACATTTTCTGGTGGGAAAACCAGGTAGTTCTCTGTAGATAGCTTCTATAGCTAAAGAAAAAAAATACAGGTCATGGACTGAGAGAGTAGAAGAAAGGAGTTATAGGAGATTAGGGAGAGAAACGAACTATAGCTAATATAGAGACTGGGAGAGTAAATGGACTACAGAAATGTAGATTACCCCACAGTTACCTGGACCCATTTGATTTTTGCAATCAAGAATTTAAAGTGGCATGAATGATCAGGGTTGTGTGTTTTCTTTTCACTCATGTTCAGCTTGAGTAGTAAAGTAGGCATCGAGTTGAGTCAAGCGCACACTTGAATTTTGTAAGGCAATTACAAAAGAGAAAGAGAGGCAAGGGAGTAAGACTATATATACTCAATATATGTATATCCCAAGGGTATTATTCTAAATGTCTATGAATGAAAGCAATGCTGCCACTGACATGCATGAGAATATACAATCATTCATCTAAGAGATCAGACTTAGGTACAGAGAGGTGGTTAAGTGACTTCTCAAAGAGGACCCAAACCCTTAGTTAATATTGGTAAACATCACATACACTAAGCATGAATTAAAACAAACAAAGGCCCATAATAAACAAAGACTGAGAATCGAAGGACTGCTACAGAAAGGAACATTATCAGTAGACTAATGAGGCTTTAAAATCCCATGCATACTTTTGGTATACATTTTTATTGTTAACAGTTTCAAATAAATACAAAATTAGAGAATATTATAATAACCTTCTATAACTGTTACCCAGCCTCAACATTTATCAGCTTATGGGCTATCTTGTAGGATAGATAAAGAGAGAGAATGTAGGTTATATAGAGAGAATATATAAGTTCTGTAAATATATATCCTATATGCACCTTGTGTATATATATTTGCATACATATATGCATGCTACCACTATATATACATGTATGTGTATATATATTCTCCTCTAAATAATTTTGAAGGAAATCCAGACACCCATAAAGTTTTCATTATATTTCATTCCATAAATATTTTATCCATAAATATTTCAGTACCAAAACATTATTTTTAACTTAATGGCAACATGTAGGGTAGATTTTAAAAGTATTTCCTGAACTCTGTGACAACATATTGGTAAATATATATTATCCAAGAATTCTTTAACAATTTTTTAAAAAAATAAAAATTAGGAGTAATATTATTACATTTTAAAGTTCATTCAAAATAATTGACAATTATATTTTCAAGCCCAAGTTCTACTCTTAGCAGACTGAAAGCCATTTAAAACAAATATTACCCAGCAATTTTTAAAATAAAGATTAGAAAATCCCTAGAAATTGTGCCTTTCTTAAATAAGTTTCACGGGAAGAATAAAACAACTGGGAAGAAAGATCTTTGTTTATTGCTGGTGATAAGAAGCTAATAGTGTCAGAGAGATCTGAAGGTCAGATCATCGAGGCTCTGTGATCTAAGGCAAATTACTGTATTTTCTTCCAGGCTTTGTTTCTGCAACTGTGAACCTGGAACAATAATTCCTCACAGTGTTAGGATTAAATGAGTCAGTGACTAAAAGGATTCTGGCATGTGGCAGTTCAAAAAGATTGGTTGCCTTCCTGACTTCAGGGCACTATGATCCCCCAGCGGGAAGCCATGTCCCATGTTTATATGGCCTGTCTGCCACAGGTTCCAACCTGAGACCCAAACTTTTTTATTCAAACCCCATCAGAGTCCAGGGTATTCATCAGAATCTCTCTACCACACATAGAAATTGGCTCTGACTAAAAAGTCATGTATCTTTGGGTCCCAAGGGGAAAATGAGGCTCAAAATTATATTCTGGAACACATCATCTAACCTCTGTTAACTCTACTTATTGAAGAATAATTTATTTACATTCTTGGTTACTACAACAATAATCGGAAAACTCCTTTGTTTTTTCCGCATTATTGAAATATATGTTCTATACTGTAGTTGTTTCTCCTGCCTAACTAAATAGAGAAGACTGAGAAAAATTAATTTTTCTTTAGAGATTCAAGCTATTTCAGTGTGTTGGAGTGATCATTATAACTGTCAGGATTGTTGAATAGTCTACTTGTTGGAGGTTTTAGAACTTGGACTAAATGTGAACTAGACTGTATCTTAAAAGCTTAGATTTGGTCCAATCAGATTTTCTTCTTGCAATTTACCATTTTATTTTAAAAGGTGATTGAAGAAATAGGACAGAAATCTAGCTCTCTTTTGGCTGTATGATTAAAATGCTATTCTTTGTATTTGAGCTTTATTTTAAGTTTTATTTGGATTACATGTCTATTTATATTGTGAACATAAACTTTGGTTGTAGAATATTTCCTTATAAGACTAGAATTTTCTGACTTTCCCATCTGCCTACAATATAGTGGAGTCTGCATCAGACTAAATTCATAGGTCAAAGGCATTATCGATAGTCATTATATATACCTATTTTGTGATGTTAATTTATAGAAGTATTGAGTTAGATTTAGATATCCTTAACTAGTGCTTTTGCTACTTACTGTTAGGATTTACCTGAAAAAATAATTTAATTTCTTTCTTTGTCCCCTTTGTAGCTACTGACATTTGAGTGTGGCTTCATCTGATGAAGCCACCAACAGTATTTTTCTCTAAAGCAGCAGATTAAAATGGGCTTGTTACTAAGTAAACAAGTAATGGAAATGACTGCTGAATTCATAAAACAATTAAATTTGATATTTGAGGATATTGCTATTTAGAATTCTCTAGAAAATGTGTTGTACTATTCAGTCTGTAAGCCAACACACCAATTCATATATGATTGTGTATGTACTCACACAAACTAACAAAAAAATTTATAACAACACTGTCTCCCAGCAGTACAGACCATCATTCCTGAGAATTTATGCTTCATTATGGGAACCAATATTTCCCTTTTTACTGATTTGTATTATAGATGAGCCCCATATACATGCTAATACACAGAGTGAGTCAACCGTGGCAAAGCGCAATTGGTTACAGGAGATTTTATTTTGAAAAGCTTGTCTCTGTGAGGTGACACACACCAATTTAAAGCATTGTGTCTCAGTGACATTTCCATAATCAGAAAGAAGCACTCATCACCGTATCATTTCTATCCTAACTCCCTTACCATCATTTTTGGGGGATAATATTTTTTTAAGTGAGAGAAGGGGAGATAGTGAAGCAGACTCCCACATGTGCGCTGACGATATTCACCTGGCAACCGCCGTCTGGGGCTGATGCTGTAATCAACCAACCTATCCTCAGCACCTGAGGCTGATGCTGGGACCAACCAAGCCACCGTCTGCAAAAGGGGAAGAGAGAGAAAAGGGGGAGAGGGAGGGAAAGAAAAGCAAATGGTTGTTTCTTCTGTTTCCCCTGACTGGGAATGGAACCCGGGGTGTCTGCATGCCAGGCTTATGCTCTATCCACTGAGCCAGTGGGCAGAGCCTTGGTGATAATTCTTAAACATGGCTAGAGTAGTCCTCCACAGTGACACGGCCTCCTCTAGGAGGCATTTTAAAATATCAGGGGAATATGAGTTGACACAATTTCTGGTGCTCCTAATGGCACTGGGAAGTAGGCGGGAATGTTAACATTCTACCATGTGCGGGGCAGTTTCACATAGAGAGCTGCCTGGCCCAAATGTCAATCACATTCCTTAGGAAACACGACCCTGACTATGTTCCTTTAAGTTTGCTTTTTAGTTTTCTTTTCCCAAATATTTCCAACAGCTCACTTTGATACAGCAGGGCCACCCCTTTCCAAGATACTCTGTCCATTTTAAAAGACACATGTAGAAGCAGTAGTAGTAGTGAGCAATTGGTGACACTCAAAATATTTAAATGACCTGTGAAGACTTCGGTATCCTAAATCCATCCACAGCACAGGCTGGGTGTTAGCCCTAGTATATCTCCTTCAGATCCTCACGTCATGTGCTGTTGGGTAGTTCTTCCTTACATCTAACTTCATATGCTCTGAATCTGTTCTCTCCCAGCTGAAGACCAAAATCATTGTTTATGTTAGAACCTTCAGTATATTGGAAAACTGCAAATGGACTTTTGTTGATCTTTCTGCCATTAACTGCTATAAGAAAGCTATTTTTCCTTTAGAGAGAAATACCCATCTGCTCAATGGGCAGAACTAACTCATGAAATACATCAGAATTTCTAGTTCAGCAGCTCCTGCTGTACATGGTTCAGTCTCAGTGACTCTAGAAATGTGTCCAGCTATGGGAGCCGCCCTGTCAGAGCACTTGATGCTCAGATAAATCGTACAATTCACCATTATGAGCTGGTTTGGGGGTATAGGCAGAGGCCCAGAAATGTTGTTACTTTACTACTAGGTCCCTAGAGAGCCTACTCACCAGAATTATTTCTCAAGGAATATTTTAATAAATCAAGGTTTTAGTATAATAAAGAGTTCAAAATCAAATACAAAATGAACTCTGTTTTTTATCTATAAATTACCGAGAATTATTTTGGAAATATGGGATCAGGGCAGTAATGTAAATCTTGAGTAAATGAATAAATTCATGAAATAAAACACTACAAAGCAGTACTTTTTAAAAATTCATCTTTCATTTCTGGTATTTGTCTCTCATTCCCTTGGACTGCAATAGACACCTTTTATGTATTTATATTTTCCTATTATTAAATTATGAAGTCAACTTACTCTGGAAATAATTTGACATATATTAACTAAAGTTTACCATTGACATCCATAATAGATTTACCAACATCTCTGACACCAAAATTAATATTAGTGCACATAGTAAATGCTCAATGAAGAGATGCTGGTTTGACATGAAAAAAATCAAGTGATCTGACCTAGTCATAATATTATACAAAATGTGTGAATTTACAGTTTCAAAGAAATTTCAAAAATGTTTTTGCAACAGTGGCATCATTGAAATAGCATATAGCATGTCAGAAGCCTAATTTAAAGGATTGTAATCATTTATATATGAATAACTTATAACATTATAAATATACACATATTACTTATTTTTATTCAATGATTGTTAAGTCATACTCATTTCTTTGTATTTATACCAAATACAGAGAGGCCAAGCCTGAAGTGATCAACACTAGTACAGAGAGGGAGGCACATGGCAAAGGGAGGATATAAAGTGTGAGTTATATGGGAGTTTCTTTGGAAATTTTTCCATTTTGATCTAAGTTGCCCACTGTCAACATTGCAAACCTAGCATGACACTCTTCCCACTGAGCTTTTGATGAGCTCAGAAACATTTTTCCTTTATTAGAATACAGGTTCTGCTACTATAATACTCAAAACAATGGATGCCTAAATGAGACATAAGTTTGTTTCTTGTGTTATTCTGAACCTGAGTCTAGATTTGACATGATAACATCACAGTGTTGAGAACTCAGATTCCTTCCTCCTTTTGTTCTGCCCATCTCTGTTTTCATGGTGCATGGGAGCGCACCATCACATCTACTTTCTGGCCACAAGGAATCAGAGAAAAAGAGCAAAGGAAAATCAGAACCTTTTCCTCCAAAGGCACAATAAGTAAGTCATACAAACCATTTTGGCCTACCTCCTACATGCCAATATTTGGTCACATGTTCACACCTAACAAAATAAAGGGTTCTAAAATGTAATCTTTCTTTACCCTGGGTAAACACATAGCCAGCTAAAAATTCTTTCACTACAAAGAAAAAGAAGACTAGATATTGGAGAACAACTAGCAGTTTTGCTACACTTTTTCAGCATAGCATTTCAGATGATTATAAAATAAATGGAGTTGTCACATGAGATAAAATGTATCTGTCATTCATAAATAGGATATGTCTCCATGTTCCAATATCATTGGGGAGCCTTGTCCATAAATAGCTGCTGTAGTGAATGCTTCATGTTCTGCCCTTTCACTCTTCATCTGTGAGTTTCTTAGAGATATGTAGTTCAAAAGTCTGTCACTGAATCTGGAAATTGTAATGTCTCCTTGGAGTCAGATTGAGACAAACTGTCTAAGATTATATAGATTATTTTAGACCATCCTGATTTAGTTAACTTTTTAAGTTCACTAACTTGAACAGATCCCTTTAGCCTCTGAGTATTTGCATATGCCACACTATGCATAATGCATGGGCGTTTCATAATGGATGTGTAGCCATATATTTTATTGCACATTATTTGGTAACATTTAAAATCCCAAGATATTAAAAGTAAATAGAATATATCCTATGTTTTTATGGCACTACACTGTTAATATTAGTGTTTCAAAGGTAATTCTGGGAAATGCAACCTACACATGACTGTAATCTTGGTAACACACAGTAGAATGAAAATTGGTTGACTTCTTTAATCCATCCTGAGTAGGAAAGGTTTGGCCCTATTGGGGGAAAAGGACAAGAGACCTGTCTTAGGAAATAAGAACAGACCATCTTTCAAAACTGTTGAGGAAATACTTGACAAGACCTGATATGCAGATGCGCTTGTGAAGGATTTAAAGCCTTTTTATACCAAGTCTCCAACTTGACACTCCTACATTTTAATAATCCCTAAATGATAACTAATAATTTTACAGGATAACAGCTGAAGGGCTCTTGAAACCTTCTGAATGCCAGTAAATATGTAAGTGAGAGTACTTGCTGATGCTGACAGTTATTAAAATTAATTATACAGTTTCTCTTCATTAATGTTGAGTTTTCTCTCCTGTCTTAGAGACTGAAATACACATGTCATTATTTATCCAACTTTAGCTTTTATTTAAATTTTAGCTTGTGTTATCCAATAAAACTTAAAAGGTAGAGCTTTAAGATAGTTGGGGGTTTTCTATCTTGCTAAGGGAATAAAGCCTAGAAAGGACTATTGCCTTACAGATTAAATGGAACCAAAAGCAAATGCTTTAAAAATAAGCCTTGCTTTTCCTCTGTTAGATATTCTATGCATAGAACAGTTTCTTTGCTTTGTTTCTGCCTTACCTAGTATACTTTCCTTCAACTTTTTATAATAGCAAACTCATAACTATTGTGATTTTTATTTATACAAGCTGTTTCTATAGAAAATAGACTCAAAGTTTAGAAATCCCATTAGAAAACATTATAAACAAAATCAACAAAGAAATAGCAAAGCAAAGAAAATATTTTCTCTCTTGACAAAGGGCTAATTTCCATAATAATCAAAGAATACATACCAATCTAAAAGAAAAATCCTATAAAAAGATATATCAACAAAAAATATTAAAATTAAGAGAAATGAAATATTTTAATGTATCAGATTGGCAAAACACAAAGTTTTAAAATATCTAGTGTCAATAAGTGTAGTATATGGAAGTATGTACTGATGTGTGTGTGTAAATATGGACAACCTTATTTGGAAGACAGTTTGGTAACTCCTATAAAATTTTAAATGTGTATTCCCTTTGGCTTTGTAATTTTACTTTTAGAAATTTACTCTATTCATACTTATTGCAATAATATTTAAAGTAATAAAAATGGAAATAACCCTGATTCACCAGCAAGTGACTAATTGAACTATATGTAGATATACAGTGAAATACTCAGAAATTATTATGTATAATTCAATAGCTATTTGGACTCATATAAAAATCTATCTTAGGGTATTTTTTTTCTTTTCTAGTGTTAAAAACCTGTATTACAACAGCAAAACTGTTTGTTTACTAACACATTTATGTTTTTTAATTATATACATTGTGTGTGTATATATATACATACATATACTGTATGTACACTTATAAAATATCTGAAAGTGCACAAGTGAACAATTATTAGTTATAGTTTCTAGGGAATGAGACTTGAGGGAGACATAAAAAGAGAATTGACACTTTCCCCTTATACCTATGAAAACTACTCATTGTTTTTTGTTTTTGTTTTTTTACAATTAGCAATTATATCTTTTCTAATAGAAAGAGAGGAGAGGAGGGAACAAAGGGAAGGGGAGGGAAGGGAAAGGAAAGGAAGGGAAGGGAAGGGAAGGGAAGGGAAGGGAAGGGAAGGGAAGGGAAGGGAAGGGAAGGTAAAGGAAGGGAAGGGAAGGGAAGGGAAGGGAAAGGAGAAGAGGAGAGGAGAGGAGAGGAGAGGAGAGGAGAGGAGAGGAGAGGAGAGGAGAGGAGAGGAGGGGAGAGGAGGGGAGGGAAGGGAAGGGAAGAGAGAGAAGAGAAGAGAAGAGAAGAGAAGAGAAGAGAAGAGAAGAGAAGAGAAGAGAAGAGAAGAGAAGAGAAGGGAAGAGAGAGAAGAGAAGAGAAGAGAAGAGAAGAGAAGAGAAGAGAAGAGAAGAGAAGAGAAGAGAAGAGAAGAGAAGAGAAGAGAAGAGGGGAATAGAAGGGGAAAAAGATAGATGAAAGGAAAGAAGGAAAGAAATGAAGAATGGAGGGAGGGAGGGAAGAATGGAGGAAGAGAGAAAGCTTTTAGAACTAGCCTGCCTATCCAAGTAATGTAGAAGGTTATTACCTTCTTCCCACAAGTGCAGGTGCTACATCACTCTTGACCTGTTGGTAAGGAGCCAGCATGACTGTTTGGCACACCTTGTTCTCTCTTGCTCACTCAGTCTGCTGGCAATCCTCCACTCCCTCTAGATAAGAGTCAAATCAGAATACCTAAGGGGAGAGGCTGGTTATGGACACATCATAGAGAATAATATTCTCAAATCCTATATAGAGAATGTGTATAAAAATTATAGGTTTGGTGCTTACATATAATAATAGCTGAACTGAAAGCAAAATTATATTCCCTATTAAGAGTTGGTCAATGACAAAACAGCCTAAATTTATTCCCAATCTTTAGCTATAATCAGATATCTTAGTGTGATGAGACTACTGAAAATTCCCTACTTTTATATCTCAATCATGAGTATAATCTACTAGAGTCAGAATTCTCTATTTTCCTTCATCATGCTCTTGGGCATCCCAAAGTCCAGCTCCCTTCTCTCTGGTTTCTTCTGCCTATGATGGAAAGTGGCTCAATCAAGAGCTCTTTCAAAAGCTGTTTCATGTTAAGGATTGTCTGTAATGCTCATGGTGGAAACAGTGGTTCCAACTATATTCTTTATTCCTCCATATTTTTAAGATGCTTCAAATGGCATCAAAGTACATGTCAGAAGTTCTTCAGTGTTTCAAAGTATGGCCAAAATGGAAACTCAAAATATCTTTCATTTAAAATAAATAGTGATTGCTCTCTCTTATTTCCCCTTGACAGTACTTTTCTCTACCAGTCTTTCCTTATGTGCTTAAAATATACAAAACACTGTAGGGGTTGCAAGGTAAAGAAGACCTAGCTGTTTGGTTGAAGAACTTAGAGTTTTACAAATAAGTTGATAAATACTATTTACTGAGTGCTATTCTAAACACTTTACCAATAAAAAAAGATCTAATTTTTGTAACAATCTTGTAAAGTGAGTTTCATTATTGTTACTTTCATTGATCAAAATGAAAACTGAGGCACAAAGAGATCAAGTAATAGCCCCAAGGTCAGACTGCTGCTAAGTGGCAGACCCAAAACTTCTGCCTGTATCTATGCTTCAACCACTATGCTCTAGTGCAATGGTAGTCAACCTGGTCCCTACCGCCCAATAGTGGGCATTCCAGTTTTCATGGTGGGTGGTAGCGGAGCAACCAAAATATAAATAAAATGATAGATTTAACTATAGTAAATTGTTTTATAAAGATTTATTCTGCCAAACTTAGCGAAAATCTGACATAAAGTACTTGGTAAGTAATTATTATTATACACTTTAACTTGCTGTAACTCTGCTTTATAAATTTTATAAAGAAAGTTACTTCCCTACTTTATAAATCACCATTACTATGGAAACATTGGGTGGTTAGAAAATTTTACTACTAACAGAGATACAAAAGTGGGCGGTAGGTATAAAAAGGTTGACTACCCCTGTTCTAGTGCCTCTCAGTATGGGAAGAGTTGCATTAAAAAGTAACAAGTGTAGGCCCTGGCTGGTTGGCTGAGTGGTAGAGCGTTGGCCTGGTGTGCAGGAGTCCTGGGTTCAATTCCCGGCCAGGGCACACAGGAGAAGCACCCATCTGCTTCTCCACCCCTCCCCCTCTTCTTCCTCTCTGTCTCTCTCTTCCCCTCCCGCAGCCGATGATCCATTGGAGCAAAGTTGGCCCGGGTGCTGAGGATGGCTCCATGGCCTCTGCCTCAGGCTCTAGAATGGCTCTGGTTGCAACAGAGCAGCGCCCCAGATGGGCAGAGCATTGCCCCCTGGTGGGCATGCCGGGTGGATCCCGGTCAGGCACATGCAGGAGTCTGTCTGACTGCCTCCCCATTTCCAACTTCAGAAAAATACAAAAAAAAAAAAAAGTAACAAGTGTAAATGCCCTTTAATAATACAAAGTACAATAGGAATTCAGCCAGAGAATATATCTGGGGGACTATTTATAAGGGTACAGAACCATGGTATTTTAAGGGAAATTTTGATAGGTATAATGCGGCAAATGATAGCAAGTGATGTCAGTGAAAACTTTCAACATCCAGAAATTTAGTAAACAGCATGTGGTCTAATTAACTTTATTTTATTTTTATTAAATTGTTTATCCTGTCTTAATAAGAAAAATTTCAGCTGCAAATATAAACTAGAATGACATGCGAAGTAGGGTTAATTTTTTAGGAAGTATTATTAGAATCATGAGGAAAAGTTGTGTTTCATTGTTTATCTAATATCAACTCTTCTTAATAAGACAATATGAAGGTAAACTAGAATAATATAATAAATAGGACATTA
This sequence comes from Saccopteryx bilineata, assembly GCF_036850765.1. Taxonomy (NCBI): domain Eukaryota; kingdom Metazoa; phylum Chordata; class Mammalia; order Chiroptera; family Emballonuridae; genus Saccopteryx; species Saccopteryx bilineata. The sequence goes on from NC_089491.1 coordinate 57,421,975, forward strand.
TGCATGTGTTATAGATATAAATATATAAGAATATCTATATAGATAAAGGTGTGTTATATATATTTCATCAGTTCATGGCCTTCATTTTCAAGATAGGAAAGCCCACTTAGAAAAGCTCAGTGTCCTACCTAAACTTATACAGTGAATTAAGTGGTGCAGCTTTTATCTGAACTCAGAACTCCACATTTCTAGTCTGCAGTCTATTGCTCAGCATGGTCAATGCCTTAGTTTGGGAGGTATTTTTCTTATTTTGTTTAATTTAGTACCAGGGAAACTAAAATCATAAAAACGTTGCCCATGCACCTGGGCAAGGTACAAAAGCAGGAGACTTAAGGCATGAGGCTCATTAATGCAAAATCCTTAGCCCTTTATGCCCTCAGTTTTCCCCTTGAGACCATTTTTTCCCCACTATGTCCTAAAGCATTATTAAGGAACTATCAAGACATTTAAGGTTACAGTCAATGAATACCTGATATAAAGACTTTCCATTTTTAACCATGCAACAAATCTGGTTGATCTTCACTGAAGTATCATCTTAACTTTTGTTCATATTTAGTAACTGGGGGGATAAAGAAATAAACAATATAACTGTGTTGTTCACTCTGCAGGGATAATACAGTCCAATTTCATACATGGTTCCATAAACAAATACTCAGGATACATTTCCAGTAGGGTTTGTGTTGTTGTCTGTTTGAGGCTTTGCTCATAGTATTTAGCAAGCAGTCTAAGTGGTAGAGTGACCTGGGAGGCCTGTGCTCGCAAGCTCAATTCATGTTCTCAGGAACATACGAACAAATAACTTTCTTAAAAAATATACAGTAGTTAATTTTGGCTTGTTATTTTGCAAACTATTGAGAATCCAGAAGAATCAACCTTATATTTTGTGCTTCGAAGGATATTTCTTTATGCTCTCCCCAAAGAGTACATTCTTAGGAAAAGGTAGCTTTGCCAGGTTATGGGCTGTAAGGATTTACCAAGTTCTGTGAATAGTGGGCTGAGACCCTCTCACCAATCAGCTACCCCTGCCCAGCCACCCACTGCCAACAACTGCCATAGGTTGAGGCTGCTGTACAAGTCTGGCTTGATCCTAGGAACCTAGTGCCAGAATACCTAAGTTGAGGGTCTGGGGCCCTCCATAGACTTTGTTTCTAGGGAAGGAACAAAAAAGGGCAGAGCTAATCGACTCACACTGATAGCATTCTCCTCTGAGGCCTGCCTTTGAAATGAGACACTCCCCATGTCATCTAGCCCAGTGGTCCCCAACCTCCGGGCCATGGACCGGTACCGGTTTGTGGGCCATTTGGTACTCAGAGAAAGAATAAATAACTTACATTATTTCCGTTTTATTTATATTTAAGTCTGAACGATGTTTTATTTTTTAAAAAAAGACCAGATTCCCTCTGTTACATCCGTCTAAAACTCACTCTTGATGCTTGTCTCGATCACATGATACATTTATCCATCCCACCCTAAAGGCTGGTCCCTGAAAATATTTTCTGACATTAAACCAGTCCGTGGCCCAAAAAAGGTTGGGGACCACTGATCTAGCCCAAAGCTAGCTTGTTTAATAAGCTAACAACTCTAGAGACTTGACTTACCATTAAATTTATCTCCCAGCAAGGGGTAGAATAGCCAAATTGATAGGAAACCTATTATAATAAAATATCTTTGATGCCCTTTTTTGAAGATTGATAGATAGGTGATAGATAGATGATATAGATATATATGACATAGTTATATGCTATATATGTGACTGTATCTGTCTATTTATCTAAAGAGTCATCTTCTTAGCCAATGAGAGAAAAAGAGAAGGAAATGTGGGGATCTTTTCAGTAAAACATGTATTGAGTGACAGGTTGGCATTGGCTTCATTCAATTGCTCTTTGAAAAGAAAAGAATAAGTACATTAGCCTGTGAAAAAGGACTTCTGTTAGATCAAAAGTAGCTAATCACCTGAGAAAAGAACACAAATCTCCAGAAATTAGAAAGATATTTTTTAAAATAGAGAGGGGAAATCCAGTTCTTGTATAGCCTTGGAAGATACAGAATTTAAAGATTCCTAGTAATTACTATAATTAGCAATACAACAACTAACCTTTCTTGAGGAATTTACTAAGTGCTAAGCATCTTTGCAGGCACTTAACATAAATTAACTGACTTAACCCTTAAAACACCACAAGCAATCATCCAGGCTAAACCAGAATAATGAAGGGCACTTCCTCCAGTGGAGGGAAGGCTGCTTTTAAGGACCTATTTAACTGAACAAGTGATGAGACCATGGATAGCTGGTGCAGAAGTGCTATCTGATGCCTTACATTAGTCTGAATGGGCAACTTGGGTTGCCATCATGTGTATAAATTTATATCAGTTGGGTGATCACTCTGCTTTAATAAAATGTATATTCGACCATTGGGTTGTAGAAATTTCAAAGATTTTATTTTTTGACAGGATGCCTGCCGTTTTTCTCTCTTGACTCCCGCTTGTTTTATTCATTTTGGGGTAGTTGCCAATTAGACCAAATTGGTAAGTATAATTAATGGACAAAATAAATTTTCTCTTAAACCCCAACCAAGAAAAATAACCATAGAAGCATTCATTTCTTTTAGAAATTTCTAACACTATCCTTCCCTATGACTGCTCTTTATCTCTACTTCTTCTAAGACATCCAACCACATCAGAGACTAGTTACTCCCTATTACTTATCATCCTAAAATACTACATACAATAGCCAGGAGGGAAATGAGCATGTATTGAGGTCCTAGAATGTTCCATGAAGTATGGTTGGCATGTTTGTATACACCATCTCTTTTAATATAAGAACATTCAAGATAGAAATTATTATCTTTCAAGGCTGATGTGATCCTAAAACCTTTGTTCTTTTCACCCTACATAAGAAAGCATTATTTCATTCAAAAAGACACTCTCCTAAAATTCTACAACCTTGGAGGATTTAGAGTTTATTATTTTATTCAATAACTATTTGAATACAAACTATGCCAGATACTTTTTGAGCATTGGTTTAGTTGGAATTAGTCACTGGCAGAACTTTGGGCAGCAGACCATGGTCAGTGGCGAGACGGTGGAGGGACTCACAGAACAGCCTGAGGGGAGGTAGAACAGGGTGAAGGCCTGGCAGGAATGGGTAGAGACAAACAAAGGCGCTCCTGGTCGTGTCCCCATGGCTACAGTCTTCCTTCATGTGACTCGTGGACTTCCCTTTGTCATCCTATGCCTGAGAATATATGAAGGAGGCTGGGAAGGCAAAGGGACGTTCAATTGTCATCACTGGCATCTTTTTTGATCATTGCATCATCATCAAATGCATTGGAGTTAACCATGACATGAAATTTTCCATCATTGAGCCCAAACTGTTCCATGAGATAAATAACAACTCTGAACATTAAAGGTCATAGTAGAATTTCATCCTGAAAGTCCTGAAAGTAAGAAGCAGTCAATTTATATTCTCATCAAACTGACAGCCCTGGGTTCAAATCAGACGACTTGAAAAGGAAGTTAAACTGCCTCTAGGCAGGTTACATGTATACAGGAACTTATTATTGCTTTCTGTGGGTGTTCTAACCCGTTCAGCCCAATCATTCAGACTTTCTATTTCTACTAGACACCAGCCAAGTAAAAGACCATCCAAAATACAAATACCAAAGTCCTGAGTAGTTAACTTTGATTGAGATGACTTGCCATTTTTCAGATGGTCTCAGTTGAATGCAGTATTCAAAGTTTTCTCTGCTGTCTGAAGAATTTTTTTCTCTAAAAAAGAGGTGTGTGAAGAAGATAGCACAGTGTAAACATTTGCTCTCTCTTCATCTTGGCTTGACTCAATCGGCTGTGTCACTGAAATGTTTGACATGCTTGTTAATGAAAAGTCACTTTGTCAAATAAGAAAGTGATAGAGCCAAAAGAATAATGTTGGGAGAGTAGAACAAATTTTAGTGAAACCTATTTTTTTGTGTTTTGAATGTTTTAGTTATCTAACTCATTTTCCAATTCAAGCTAGGAGTTCTCTCTTTTTGAGAAAAGAGCATTTTTTCACATCAGAATTACTTGTTCAGGGACTGGGACAGTTCTTGTAAACAAATGAGTCTGAAGAGGTGAAATTTCCACCATTCTAATAAGGTCTTAATTATATTCTTTTACATGCAGAGAAGAATGCTGAGATCTCCTTTTAGATCAGAAAGATTTGGGTTGCGAATGTTTGACTGGCATTTGATCTCAAAATCAGCAAAGTTTCCTTTGCTGGTCAGATCTAATAGGTTCCTTTTATGTTAACATGAACCTTCTCACTAAGACCAGATCTCTTCCTTGTTTCATTACTGAAGGACTTTCCATATCTTTTTATCTCATTCTTCTAGCATCTCCTCCTTACATAATGTATGTGGACCTTATGTTACAACCATTCCAAGCTACTTGCTGTCTCCTTTAAATGACATAACCTGTAAAATATGTTTTTGTCCTGTCTTTGACATTTGGTGAAATTCTAACCTCTCCCCTATTCTACTTATTGGCAAAACCAACACTCCAAGTCTCAGCTCAAAAATCTTCTCTCCTATGAAATCTTAACAGAATTACACACAGATACACACACCATGATCCTTTTAGGCTCAGTTATTCACCTATCCTCCAAACTCCCACAGCAATCTATGTAAACCTCTGTCGTAGCACTGTCTCTTTTAGCTAGAGTGGTTACCTATCTACCTGCCTGTGCTGCCCCCACCACCCATAGATTGTGAGCTCCCTCTGAGCAGAGGAGGGGTCTTACCCATTCTTGTCATCCTGTAAGCCGAGCACAGTGCCAGATACATGGAGGTTGGTACTCAATAATTTTTTATGGTAATCATCAATATTTGGTTTTCTGGCCTTATTTTTAGCTCTGTTTTCCAGCCTGACATAAAAATGTAGTAGACAAGCTTTGGTATTAAGAGCTGTAAAATAATAAAACAATAGTTATAGAAAGACTCAGAAAGGATAAATGAATAAGACATGTCCAGGCGAAGACCATCATGCATGCTTCTAACTGTCACGGGCATGAAAGCATTTACTCTGGGAAATTTCACTGTGTTCATGTTCTTGTTGTTAAATGATTTCATTCTATGGATCTAGAAAGTCTGAGAATGTATTGTCTGTAGCTTTCAGTGCCATTGTGGCTTCATTATTTCCATTTACGCAGAAAAAGAAGTACCTATTGGCTTTTTGCATTATTTAAGGTGACAATGTGCATGCTGCTTTTCAATCCAGATTAGGATCAACCCATTTCGTAGAAATGCATAGTTCACTTTAGAAAGCTAAACAAACCTAAAATTAATGAGAAAACTTGTGCTGATTGATTACTTTTTTGTCATAATTAACAATTTTACAGAAGGATATATATTTAGAGAAGATAAGTTATCTCACCCTCTAGGGGTCTTAAATAAAAAGTGGGCAGAGATTTTAATTTGCTTGAGATAGATAAGCACAGGAAGTTTAATCATAGGGCCCTTCAAAGCCCCTTCCTGAGACTGAAAATATTTTGCTCATTCCTTCAGAAAATTATTTGGAAAATGTCAAGACTTTGAAAACAATGGATGTAAGAGTGAAGTATAATTCATATAGGCTTGCAAAATAACTAGGAACAGTGCTCTCAAGATGTCACTAATAGGGTTGTCATACGTTTTAACAGAATAAAAATCTTTTCAACCTTGAACCCTTAGCTAAAGATCATTAATTCCTGAGAAAAGTGAGGATAATAAAGATGTTATGCCCTTTTTTTTTATTTTTATTTTTTTATTTTTATTTTTTATTTTTCTGAAGCTAGAAACCGGGAGAGACAGACAGACAGACTCCCGCATGCGCCCTACCGGGATCCACCTGGCACGCCCACCAGGGGGCGATGCTTTGCCCGCCAGGGGGCGATGCTCTGCCCCTCTGGTCGCTCTGCCGCGACCAGAGCCACTCTAGCGCCTGGAGCAGAGGCCAAGGAGCCATCCCCAGCACCCGGGCCATCTTTGCTCCAATGGAGCCTTGGCTGCTGCGGGAGGGGAAGAGAGAGACAGAGAGGAAGGAGAGGGGGAGGGATGGAGAAGCAAATGGGCGCTTCTCCTGTGTGCCCTGACCGGGAATCGAACCCGGGACTTCTACACGCCAGGCCGACACTCTACCCCTGGGCCAACCGGCCAGGGCCTATGCCCTCTTATTGACCAAATAAGCAAACAGCTGATTTTTTTTCTTTTCTGGTGTTCATAGCTGAAATAAATAAGCAGCTATTCCCCTACTGAACAGGCTGTCCCTGTTCTACGAGGAGGCCAGACTTCAAAAGCTGCGTGGAGTTCCACATGCCACAACCCCACAGGCAAATACGGATGTCCTAAATCTCAGGCAGAGGAATCAACAGTCTTGTTGACTAATGAGCCTTGGCATCGTTACTGGGTCCATGTGGGGTTCTGTGGGCATTTCCTGCTGGAATGAGACAGGGTGGGAAAAAACAGGTGCACCTTTGCTAAAAATGGGGGATGAGGATTGAAGAGTCAGCTTTTCTAGTCATCAAGCAAATCTGAGCTGAGCCTTCCTCATTAGCAGCATTTCTTCCACCCAGAGGGAGAACACAGAAAGTGCACGCTGAGTCGGGTGCACATCAGAACTTATTATGAAATCATGGGGGAGATTCTGAAGTAAGCAGCAATTAAACACGGAGTGCCTGCATCAGGAGTTCAGGGAGCGTGAAGAGCTCACTTCCCCTGTGAATGCACTCTCACAGTCTGCTTTTCTGGCATGCATGGGCAGGATCTGTTTCATTCCGCTGATTTATTTGGTTCCATTACTCGAGGAATAAGAATCGTTGTAGTGAGTATGAATCATAAAATTAGGGATTTAGGAAATGTCATATAGTAAAATCTTTCTTTAATTCAAATAAATCCAGTTCTAAGCCCCTTTTTATCTAGTATCTAGTTTGGATAAATTCAATCTTAATCTTTACTAAGTCTCTCTCTCTCTCTCTCTTTTTCTTTCTCTCCCCATCTGTCTCCTCTCCCTCTCCACCTTCCTCACCTCTCTCCCTTTTTCCTCTTCTCCCTATCTCTCACCTTCTCTCCTTTCACTCTTCTCTCTCTCCCTTCGTATCCCATATCTCTCTCTCCCTCCCTCCCTCCTTCCTTTTCTTCCCTCATCCCCCCCCCCACCTTCACTCTCCTCCTTCCCTCTAACCCTGCCTCTCTCATGCTTACAGTATTTCTGGAAAATTGGAAAAGGGCCTCCTAACTTTCCTCAGCCGAGGTACCACTGACACAAGCCTGCTTGGCCCCTCCCCGGCAGAGGGCTCTGCTGCTCCCCCACTGAGTGAAGCCAGCCGGGTTCACTGCAGCTGGTGTCACCAGTGCCCAGGGAGCAGCAGCCTCAGGTTCAGCACCCCAAGGTGCACTTCATGACAGTCCCCCTCAGACCAGGTGCCTGTACTCATCTCACCCTGATGGAGCTACATTTGGGTGGGAGAAGACAGAAAATAAGTAAAATATGTAGTGTATTAGTAATAAGCGCTAAGGGGAGAACCAGTGTAGCTAAGGCAGAAAGGGGAGTGCGGGGGGGGGGGGGGGGGGGGAGGAAAGAGTTAACAATTTAAATAGAGTGGTGGGAAGGCCTCGCTGAAAGGGGATATTTGAATAAAGACTTGGAGGAAGTGAGAGAGCAAATTCTGGGGTATCTTAGGGAAGATTTTCTAGATGAGGGAACAGCAATAAAAAGGTGCTGAGGTGGGAATGTGGGCAACACATTTGAGGATAAGGAGGGCTGTGTGGCCGTGGGAAGGAGGAAGGAGGGAAGAAGCAGGGAAGGAGGCTGGAGAGGGAACCGGGCGGATTCTGTGAGGACTACAAGACCTTCCCTTTCACAGTCACTGTGCATGGAATGGGAGCTCCCAGAGCTCTGAGCAAATGAATGAGTGGTCTGGTATGTTTCAACAGAACCATTTTACCCTCTGAGTTGAGAGCAACCTAAATCACAAGCAGGATGAAAGCAGAGGACCCATTCAAAGGAAATGGCAATAATCCAGGAAAAAGCTGATGGTGGCTAGACTAGAGATTCGGGAGGTGACAGATACTCCAATTCTGGCTATAATTTGAAGTTAGAGCCAGCAAGATTTACGATTAATTTCTATTTGGGGGTATGAGAGGGAACAGATGAGTCAAAGATGACCCCAAGTGTGTTGAATGAAGATGCCATTTTTTTAGGATGGGGAAGACGGTGGGGATGGGGATGATAGCTATGAGACAATTCCAGGGCATATTTGAGATGTCTTATATCATGTGTGGAGATGTTGAGGCGTGCAATTATGTGAGACAGGAGTTCAGTCATGATATTTGGTCTGGAATGTTAATATGGAAGTTTTCAGTGTGTAAACCAGTATATGAAATCATTTGAATGGATGAGATCACCAAAGGAGGAAAACACAAAAGAAGACCAAGAACTGAGCCTTGAGACAGTCCTATCAGAGGTCAGGGAGATGGGAAGGGGCCAGCAAAGGAGATGAAGAGGGAGCAAGAGAGAGGGAAACCAGGAGAGAGGACTGTCTGGAAGCCAGGTGAAGAATATTTCCAAGAGAAAAGACTGGCCAGCTGGGTCAAATTCTGCTGACAAGTCAAATAAGAAGAGACCCAGAAACTGTCTCAGGGTTGGGTAATATTTTTTTCTAGCTCATCTGCTCCCACCTCTCCCCATTGAAAACACTTGCCTTTCTCTTCTTCCCCTTCAGGACACTTGTTGCTTGGGTTTTCAACAAAAGTTATTGAGGAGGCTTATCTTCAGGTCAGCAGTGCAAGGCACCCTGGAGAAAAGACAGCCCAGTGGCCTTTTTGGAAATGAGGAAAGGGAAAAACCAATGGAAAACAAAATACAAGTTAATGAATAACTCTACACATGATTCTGCTACCCAGAAAGTATTGTTTATTTTTAGTTATCATATCAAGTAGAGAATGCATTAAATATAGATAAGCCAGTCACTAGCATCTCAATAGCACAAAAATCACTCTTCACATCAGTACAGAAAGTCAGGGTTTACACAATGAGTTCCCCATTTCTCCCTCAGGGCTTTCTAATCTCTGACTTCCATCACTGGCTCACTCAATACACAGGGCGCCAACCCAGACAGCATCCACCCAGTACTTCAGATCTATCACTTGCCTACATGGGTCTCCCAGGCAGGTGCAGGTTTCAGGGAAAATCCAGACAGTCAAAGCCTGTCAGATCAGAGAGGCTTCAACACCCTGGTTCCACTCCCCTGTTCAGACAAGAGTATACAGATAAAGCTGCCAAAACAAAGTACCATAGAATAGAGGCCTTGAACAATACACATTTATTGTCTCATAAATCCAGAATATAGAAGTCCAAGATCAAGGCATCAGCAATGTTGGTTTCATTCTGAGGCTTCTCTCCTTAAAAAAAAGATAGATTAGATATAGATATATAAACAATTTCCAAGAGTGCAGTGAAGCTCCTATTGAAATAAGATGAAGTGGTTAAGAGATTCATTTTTAAATAGTTGGTTCTAGAAGGCTGAATTGCAAAGAAAGGGCATATATTCCTAGAAGGGCATATTGTATTCATCACATACATCTAGAACAGGTGCCATACTTGACTTCCACAGTCAGATTTCCTATGTGATTAATTTCTCATTGTTTACAGGCATATTCAGGCTTGGCAAACCAACAGGTTTTGCCTTGTGTGAATCATTTTTATCACATTAGTTATACCCAAAGGTTGGCAAACTATGGCCCATGGGCCAAATCCAGTGTGCCATCTGTGTTTGTAAATAAAGCTTTATTGGAACACAGCCATGTCCATGCTCATTCTTTCATGTACCATCTATGGCTGCTTTTGAGCTACAGTGACAGAGCTGAACACTTGCAACAGAGACCATCTGGCCTGTAAATCTGAAGATATTTGCTCTCTAGTCTTTTACAGAAAGAGTTTGCTAATTCTTGATGTAGACTTGAAAATAGACTGTTGCAAACATAACATGGCTATTTCTATCCTATTCCATGGATTTTCATCTTAATTTACTTGAGGGGCACATCTTAAATTTCACCTCTTTTCATAGGAGGAAGTTTGCTATCCTCAAAGATTTTGCCAGGACAATTGGTTCCCAAAGTGTGGTCCATAGATCAGAAGCAATAGCATCACCTGGGAACTTGTTAGACATACATATTCTCAAACCCGGTAGCTATAGGGATGGGGCCCAGCAGTGTATATTTTAACTGCTCCTTGAGGGAATTCTGATACCTGCTGGACTTGAGAGCCACTGTAGGGAGCAGACACTGAGAAGAAGAGCTTGAAAGGGGCATTTCTTCATGCCCCTTTGTGTGATAATTTTCAATGCAAAAAGTAGTCCTTTGCATTTGAATCAGGCTTTTCAGAGCAGTCCTTAGAGTACCACTTTCTTGTTTAGCACATTAGGATAGCCTGCTTTCTAAAATGATGGTATTAACATTTATTATTGCTGTCAAATGATTTGTGGTGGTAGTAGTAGGAATAAGCCAAGTGGCTGTTTCACACAAATATGACATAGTAGAATAATGAGGTTAAACACCCCCAGTGATTAAGGACCTAAGGTACCCATTGCATGCCCTTGGGCCATGACTTTCCCCTGGTTTCTCATCATGCACTTTGATGTGCCTAAATGATAGAACATAATGAAGCATTTATTTATAAGAGAGAAAAGTAGGAGGTATTTGTTTCTAGCACTATGATGGATGCATGTTAGAACTTGTGAAAAACTTTACACCAGTATTCATGCAGGTGCTGCTGCTATATTGTTCTTGCTATTTTCCTTCGCTTAATGATCTAATCCTTCCCTTGAGCTGCATCCCTCTGTGCATCTGGAGGACTATCTCTGATAATGAACAGCTGTGGTTTAGATGGAGCTGGAAACCTGATCCCAGGAATCAGGGAGGGGTATCAATGAGTCTCAGCTTTCTTAAGCATGAAGAGATACAACCCAGGCACAGTGAACAAACTCAGGCCCCTTTCCAAATATCTCAGTACTGCATCTATTTTTTAAATCTACCAGAAATGAGTTTGAGACCTTAAGACATGAGAGAGAGTGAGTGACATTTGTATTGGTTTGTCCAGTTCATTTATATTTGTTATCCCAGAGTAACAATTAATGATGACCCCTTTACTTGAAAAAGTGTTCTGAGATGTGTGTGATAAATCACATGGTCACTGCAGTGAGGCACAACCCAGTAGGGTGCAAAGAGTGTAGACTCAGCATTTCCTAACAGGTCTTTCTTTGAAACCCAGTTCAGACATGCAGTTTACTCTCTATGCCTCAGTTTCTCTAATGGTAAAATGGGGGTGATATTTCTATCACAGGGTTGCTGAACAGATTGTGTAAGCATGTGCAGCCTGGCTGGCTGAGTGCACAATACCCTGTAAGTGCTCAGCAGTGGCTTCTTCCCCTAAGGGAGAGAGAAACTTCCTTCAGTCAGTTGGCCCAGTGGACTTCACTACCTGAAATCATTCACTGCAACCCTGAAATTCATTAGCAACCTTGCTTTGGCTCTATTTGTAATTATCGTTTTTCACATATTGCAAATTTTTAAAGAGTTATGACATCAAGAAAAAAATTCTTTCAGGAAAGGCCATATTTGCATCTAAAAAATAAGTTTCTGTTCACAAATTTGAGGACTGAAATTAATTAGATACTGCTGCAAAATGAAGCCAGAAAGAGGAATGACAGTATTGCAATTTATGGTGTTGAACCCTGAGGAAGCCCAATAATTGTATTTCACCCTTAATGGGACACGTTTCAAACTGACTAAGAGTAGGACACCGAAGTCAGGCAAATGAAGATCAAAATATCATTTTATTAATGATGAAGTTGTTAGAGATAATGACTTAGTATGAGAGCAAAATGGGTTTTCCTTCTCACCCCACCTCCAGACAGTGAACCAGAGGAGAAATTTGGGTCTACAACAGATACTTTGATGAATATCACTGACTGGCACTAGTACATGAGGGAAAAAAAAGAACGAAGCTAAATCTTCCTCACTGAAGACTTTTAGTAGATTAATTCTATCCAGTTAAGAAACACAGGCATTAGTCACCGCTAATCAGGTTCTCAATTCTACATGTGGAGAGGAGTAAGGGGCTAGATGTGTCACTCTAATGGAACTCACTGCACATGGAAACTTGAAACCAGAGGACAGAAAGTTCCCTAAGACATTGTCACCTGTATGTCTCACTGAGGATTTAACACAGTAAAGATTTGATTGAATTAGGATTAAAAAAAAAAAAAGATATTTGACTAGATTGGATTTATGTTATCTTTTAGAAAAGATACCTAGATAATAATTTTTTTAAATGTATCACTTTTCCCAACTGTTGGTCAAATATTGGATTAACTAACATTACTAGAACCCAAATAATCAGTACCCTTCTTTTGACTCATACATGATTATGACAGTCAGCTATTTTAAAAGCCTTGATGGTGAATGAAGGTCACTCCTAACCTACGGAACCTTAGCTGCTAAAACACATCAACCCCCTCAAAGGGAATAGAATTTAGGTTTCCATTTCAGTCATTTAGTTCCCTATTCATTTTAACTAAAGGAAGCGATAGTTTTCATGGACATCCTTCTAGCACAGGGAAGAAGGTAAACCTTTGTCTACATCTTTCTCCCCAGTGGCCAGGACATGGGACTCAAGCTGGGTCCACTTCTGAGAAATAGAATGGCTTCAATTTGAAAGTACAAGACAGCTGAACCTAAATTGCCTATTCAAGTTTCTAAGAATCTGGACCCTTTCATTGTCAGCTAACCTATGAGGAATCAAAATATACTTGATGGTAATTCAGTATCCTGCCTTCTTTCTCTACCACAATTTTTGGAGATAAACTATTTACAGATAGAGCACTGTATGATATGCTGGGGATACAAGTATAAACCTAATAGAGAAAAGAGATGTCCAAACATGTAATTAATGAGATGATACTTCAAGAGATATGTAAGGCACATACTTATTGGCAGGTGCTTTTGAAAAGGCAAATGCTATAAAAATACATGAATGAAAATGGTTAATTATGCCTTGTGGGAATCAAAAGGAAGGACTTGAGGAAGGCTTGTCTTTGAATCTGGCGATTGGAGGATGAGTATCAGTGCCTCACAGAAAGTAAATAAAAAAGAACATTCCTTAAAGAGAGAATAGAACCTTTTGCATTTGGGACAGAAAAAAAGGAATTGCAGTCTCTCTCCACTGATACAAAGAGATTTTAATTTTTTTTAATGAGAAAATCAAATTAATACACATACCACCAACATTTCCCTCTCTCCTGCTGTCTGCCTCTCCTACCCAGCTCTGCTCTGCATGGTAGGCTAGGTCTTTGCATGTTTTTTCAATCTATAATTCCCTTGGCTGCTCTGCTCCTTGCTAATTCCTGCCAAGAAGCCAAAGGAACTGGTATAAGATGTGGAGCTAAATCCTGGCACAATTATGGGGCAGCGTTGGCAAAGTATTATAAAGTGAATTAAAACCACTCTGATTACCTTACATTTGAGAAAGCAAAGGATGCCTTTTGATGTGGGTTTTGAACAGAGCAGAGACTAAGAAGACTACAGCTTTGTTTAGCCAAGTTTTCTTGTAGACTTAGATCAATTACATTCAAACATTCAGCCTGCAAACAATGGCCCCAAAGAAATAATGCTGGCTTTCCTTTTATGAAAGCAATACTTGCCTTATAGCCCATGGGATTGGCTGTTTGCTTTCTATTGAAACACTTCATGTGGAATGTTGTTTGGATGTCCCAGTTATATATGGACATTAATATCAGAATATTTCAATCAGAGCTCTCTGGTCATAAGGGAATAAATGTTTCTCATTGAATAAGTCAAAAGCTAACTTAGTTCATTAGCATAGAATATACTTGAAGTCAATTTGTGGTTTATAAATTTTGTTATTTTGCATTTATAGCTTTGTCCAACTCACAGAACTCAAAAGACTTGACCAGCTGATTTAACAAGCTGATTGAAGCAAGGAGGAGAGGCCCTTGGTAGAAGGCATTGGAGAATGATACAAAAAGTCACCTACCCCAAAACAGAAAGTTTTAGCCTTTTGGTTACATGAGGAAGGATTTGAGCTTCCTAAGAATATTATTGGTCTACATGAGAGACTATTTAAACTTTGGAAGAGTATGTTTCAAATTATTTATTTTTCAGAGCATCCTTTTTGGTTTAAATACATAAAGTGTATTTATTTTACTTTACTCTTAGTGAATAATTTATACATTTAAAATAGAAACATTATTTACATATAAATAAAACTATAAATATAAATAAGAATATTTAAATCTGCATTTGTTTAACTATATTGTTTTTATTAAGTGCCAGGACCTGTCCTAAGTGCTTTATAAATAATAACTTCTTTATTACTCAGAACAACCATATGAACTATGTACCAACTCTATGTGTTAGATACTGTGTACAACAGCAAAATATATTTCTGGCAAATCAATTTACATTGAATTGTATTTCTGCCCTACTAGTATGATCATGGTTCCAAATAATACGTTATTAATTTTGTAAGGTCTAGTCATGCTGTCAAAGTTTACAGTAGCAGAGAGGTAAAATAGACTAGTGACCCCTGTTGGGAGAGGAGGTGGGAGTCAACCGGAAGCCAGCAGAAAAATGAAGGGAGAGGGTAATCATGGGACTGAGAATTAGATTCTGAGAACAAGAATAGGACAGATTCAGCCCAATTCCAGACACAGCCCACAGTCTAAGAACAAACCTCAATTGGAGGGAATGAGACAGGTAGGTTAGAGATGATAGTGGTATTGAATGAAAAAGTGCTTTCAGGAAATCCCACCAAAATCATGGCCAAACCCCAGTCTTGGGGCCCAGAGAGACAGCAGGCAAATGTCCCAACCTAGTTTGCATGTAGAAGATGGTGCTGCTCCCCAGGAACTATGGCTAATCAGAGAGGAGTGATTCCTCTCTCCCTCATGGGCACAGAGCTCTCCAAAGAGGGGAGCAAAGCCCCTCCTGCTGTTGTTGGGGTCAAGTCCTCTGTACAGCATGAGAGACTCCTTCTACCCTGAAGTGAGAGAACAGAGCAGCTCTCCCTGACTGGTAGTCAGGCTTCCCAAGGGAGCGTCAATCTTTGCTTCAAAACAAAGGCCACCTGACACTTGTAGAGCTAGTAGTCTCATGCTCAATTTTGACTTGAATATTGCCTCTTAAAGACCTACCTCAAAAATTTTTTTTTGCTATCCAGAATTCCTCTTATACGAAGAGCTTTCAAGAACTATCTCCATGCTAGGGTCTTCATGCTAAGAAAAGTGTACATGAGGACTTTTAGGGCAGGTAAGGACAGGTGAAGGCTTCTACAGAGTGAGCAGAGGTGAAGCTAAGGAGGGGAATGTTTGGTAGCAATAAAAATAAACTCACTCAAAATAAAGGCGTATTTTTGATAAGGAAACCAAAATGTGTCTCTATCCTGTTTTCATATGACTCATGAGCAAACAATGTTTTTTTAAGTATTTGAAAATAAATCAAAAACATGTTTTGTGACATATGAACACTATCTAAAATTCAAATTTTAACATTCATATAAATTCACTTTCTCTCATTAGTAGACCTGTAGTGCAAAAAACATTATATTTAATTGTATTTTGAAATTTATTCTTTATCAAGTTGTTTTCTTTCCTGTCATATAAGTATCCACACAAGGTTCTTAATTTGACCCATTGCACTGCAAAGCCTAAAATATTTGATATCTAACCCTTTACAGAAAAAGAACATTTATCTCTCCTCTATAGAGGACTCTATGTAGGAAGTGCAGCCAAGTGACTGTAACTTGGACTGAAATATCATACAGTACAGTGTAGGTAATCTCAATCTCTCTCTCTCAAACACACACACACACACACACACACACACATACACACATATACCTTTTACCTCCCTCTTGCTCAGGACAGATGATTTCTCCTCCATGGTGTCCTCTTCTCTTTTATTTTTTTCTTTCTTTATAGTCTTCTTTGCCAGTTTAGTCAACCTCACTCAGTCCCAGAAAAGCCACCACTAACAGAGATTTTACTCAACAAAAACAAACACACACCCATCTTACCCAGTTATTCACCTTAGGCGCAGGGTCTCCATTTCAATCCCAGAAAGGCAAATCTAGAATCAAACCAGCATTGCCTGACCAGTGGTGGTCAGTGGATAGAGCGTCAAGGTCCTGGACTCAAAACCGCAAGGTTGCTGACTTGAGCACCAGCTCACCAACTTGAGTGCAGACTCATCAGCTTGAGCATGGGGTCACCATCTTGAGCATGGGATCATTGATATGATTCCATGGTCACTGACTTGAGCCCAAAGTCACTGGCTTGAGCAAGGGGTTTCAGCTGGAGCCCCCGATCAAGGCATGTCTAAAAAACAATCAGTGAACAACTAAAGTGATGCAATTATGAATTGATGCTTCTCAGCTCTCTCCCTCTCTGTCTGTCTGCCTGCCTGTCTGTCTCTCTCTCTCTCTCTCTCTCACCAGAAAAATTTAGAAAGAAAGAAAGAGAGAGAGAGAGAGAGACAGAGAGAGAGAGAGAGAGAAAAGAAAGAAAGAAAGAAAGAAAGAAAGAAAGAAAGAAAGAAAGAAAGAAAGAAAGAAAGAAAGAAAGAAAGAAAGAAAGAAAGAAAGAAAGAAAGAAAGAAAGAAAGAAAAGGAAGAAAGAAAAGAAGGAAGAAAGACGAGCATTAAAAGGAGTCAAGTAATGACAGGGGAATGTGGATCAGGGAGACATAATGGGTGCTTCCAGTTCACATACCACAGTGACCTCCTTGGCTTATGAGAGTTTCTATTCAATCTACCCATCCACTTCTCCCAGTTCTGTCCTTTGGCCTCTGATTGCTAGACAGAAAAGCTAAGCACAAAGACAATGCCCAAAATGAAAGCCAGCTCTTGGGGGCTAGTACAGGATTTCCATGGAAATATTTGCAGTACTGATAATTCAGAAAGTAGATTGCTTCAACAATATTGATAGCAAACAGAGATTTGCCATATAATTTAATAGATTTTATATTTTCAGTGCCCAGGATGAGAAATGCTACACACCATTATTTTCAATCTGTTATGACTGTCTCTGAGAGGCATCCCCATTAATACAAATTCTGCATTTTCAGTGTCTTGACAACCTCTCATCTCCAGCCAAATGTGCTGAGATTTTAAATGCCAAGATAAATTATACATGTTTTACCTGAAATATTGGTATTAACTCTAAATACAAAAAGAGTGTATATGGAGGGGGGGTTTATTAAGTTAAATACCAATAAGGGAGTTGTCATAGGGATTGGCAACGACAAGAAAACCCATTTATGAAATTCACATTATTTTTATGCCTGCCTAATCCTAAAGAAGGTTGTAAGTATATGCCTTGTGAAGTCAACCTCAAGGAAAGACCATCTTTCAAAAAATTTCTTCCCCACTAGAGAACCATAAGTATCTAAAAGTGAAACATCTTGTTGTGCTTTCACTTTGCCTAATAGTTTATATATAAAGTACATTACTTTATATCATATTTTAAAAAACTTTCCTAAACCTCAATTTAGGTACGGAATTACAGTGGCAGAATAAGTATAGTAATAATTGCATACATAATTGCTTTGCACTGGGTTTGGCACTCAATAATTGAGGACATGATCAGGATTTGCTAAAAAATATTTTGGTTATTACCCATTTCTGGTAAATTCAAACTCATTTCAGTTATGGTTCTGTTATCTTGAAAAGATATTGTATCTTTCCTCCAAAACATGAAGGCAGTATCCAAAACATCTGCTTTCATAGAAGACTGGAGAGATGTTCTAGTTAAAATGAGATGCATTTTTTTCTTAAGTCATCCCTAGATGTTTTCTTGGGCTCACTCTGTTCCTTAGAAGCTCAAAGATTTTCAGTAATGTTTCCTTTTCAAAGTATAGCATATAGAAATATTTGAATATATATATATATAATATTCTAATATATAATAATAGTCTACAATTGTACCTGAATATTCATGCCCTGGGAATATTCCTAATTATAAGAATCACCTTAAACTAAATAAAAAAGAATAACTTTAAATGTTTTCAGTTAAAAACAACTGATTACTAGTTTTATGTGGTTTTTATTAATCCATCACACAACTTCCAGACCACAGAAGAAAGGCACTAAAAGGAAAGGATATCAAGAATCTAAATCTAAAACTGTTTGTGAAAAGCTGTAATATCGTGCAAACTTGGACTGTTGCTTTTCAAGTAGGCAGTAAATAGGTGCCCATTAAAATAAGGCAAATAGCTTAATTGCTCTTCTTTCACCGCCAAAGTAATTGCTAATGTCCCCCCAATCTATGTAAGATTCTATTTGAAAAATGCAGTTTTAGGTGGTTGCTGAGTTTATGTAATTCAAATACAGGAGATAGTGATCAGTGCCCTGTTGGTTGAGTCAACCATTGAATCAAAGCCAGGCCATTCATGTGAGAAGTTGGATGAAGGGGACATATTTAATTCTTTTTAAATTTATGCACAATTTAACCATTCAAATTTTAAATTGTGCAACATAAAATATATTAATAAAATCCCATTCAAAGTATATGAATTCTCCATACAAACTTCTAAATCAAGAATCTCTCTATTCCAGAGTTGGAAAAGACAGTGAATTAACTATGTTTGTGTTAATGCTATACAGCTTTTGCAGTTAAACAGAAATGTCCACCCACCACTGACAGACTCAGTCTTGAATTGTCCACAATCTTCAGAAAGTCAATTATCACATAAAATTCAAACCCTTCTTTTCAAATGTCCTATACTGCATGATCATATGATCTGTGGCCTTGGGCATTAAGGTTTAGCTATGATCAATCTGCTACATTCTATCTCCATGTATATATGAACCATTTTCCAACAATAAATAAATTATTCCTTAGGCTCATGGGCATTTTAGATTATATATGGTGATGTTGACATAAAACCAAAATGTTAATTTAGTTTAATCAAAATTCTAAGTAATTTAAACATTTTTACTATAACACACTGATTAGTTTCACAAATGTCTAAAAATAAATTATGATCTCATGTTAGCAGAATGAGAGGGGAGAGAAAAAGAATGGCCTTTTGGAATTTAAGACATTCTCCTACTCCCACCACCTCTGTTCTTCACAACACCCAACCCAATCTTTGTTTAAGCCAATTCAGACACTTTTTGCCATATTGGGTGCCCCGGTTAAATTGCAAAGCAGTCACAACAAAATGTGACAAAATAAGCAGTTCTCTTCTGCAAAACACAATTGATTGGAGTTCTGTTTGTAATTTGAAAGTCCTTGGTCAACCTGAAGAATATACCAACTAAATCCATGACTCATGCTCACATTTTAGTAGGTTATAATGCTTCCAGCTCCAAAATTGTAAGAGCTAGAGTGTGGAAGAATCTTGCCTCTTCCTGCTTAAGCAAATCTACATTACTTCAAAATTTAATTTTAATGGAAATCTCTAAGAACAACTGCCAGTCTTGGGTTATGGTAGAAAATAAGAAATTATTGCAATCAACTAAGAAATTAACCTATTTTTCCCCAAAACTAAAGGAAAAAGTATTCACAAACAGGTCCCTGAGGGATCTAGATAAAATAATTGTTTTCCTAAAT
The DNA here is from genome assembly GCF_036850765.1 of Saccopteryx bilineata. Lineage (NCBI taxonomy): Eukaryota > Metazoa > Chordata > Mammalia > Chiroptera > Emballonuridae > Saccopteryx > Saccopteryx bilineata. The sequence continues at coordinate 57,441,614 of NC_089491.1, forward strand.
AATAGAGATATTTTAAAAACTGTAAGTTTAAACAACTATTTTTGTGAATGTTCAGTGGGTTTAGCTGAGCAAGGCATACATTTGTGAGACTCTTCAAAGGAATTTATGTTAATTTTTTATGAGCATAAAGAAAATGGTAGCGGGCCCTGGGCATCCCACTGGATCTGCAATAGGATCCCAAAATGTTTTCTTTATGTCAACAACAACAACAAAATGCCATTTTTGATACGTTAAAAAAGATTTTCTTTTACTAATGAAGTTATATACTACAGATATTATTTTGTAAATTTGTGAATTTCTCTAGAGAATATTTTAATAATCTATATCTAAATGCAATTTAGAAAATAAAGTGTGAACATAAGAAACAGAAACAAGGAAGAGAGGGGAGGGAAGAGAGATAGCCTGTAAATAGTGCTTCATCCTGGGAAGTGAAGCCAATCAATGTAACAAGATAGCAGTAACATGATAGTTTCCCTGGACATAGTTTTGTTTGAAAATCCACTCCAGAACTTGTTTTACAGGCCTCAGTGAGCTTCATAAAAGAATAAACTGATGCTCTTTGTAGATATATCAATGTGCTTAATTTAGGGTGGAGTTATGTAGGTGTTCATTAGCAAGTTTTTCATGAATAGGCTTCAAGGATCCATAAACCCCTTGAAATTACATAGAAATATTTTTGTGACTGTTCACATTTGCAGTTATTTTCTTGGAGAAAAAAGTCACTAGCTGTCATAGGTTTCTTGAAAGTATTTAACAGCCCAATACCTAAAAATAGGCTAAGTACCATTGCTTTAGGTCATTACTAATTAGTTATTTTCTCAGAAATAAAGATGTGTTTGTGTGTGTATCTTGATAGCAAGGCTTAATATTACTCTATGTTAGCAAATTTGTATACAGCATGATATTTTTAGTCATAGCCTGATTCTCTACCACCCATAACTAAGAAATTCAAAAATGCTTTTACTTAGGCTATAAGGGCTTTTATTCCCTCTAGAATAAATGTATTATCACTGAAGGAAAAGGGAGAGAATTTGGAAGCATAGATATACTAGATATAGTAGATATTTTCATGCTTTGCTCCATTCAATTTTTAACACTGAAATATATATATAACACATATATGAATTGATGTAGTTTTGCATCATTTAATTGATAACATTTAATTGATTAATTCATTCCAAATATAGGAAATCTGCTTATTATAAATATATGTGAATTAATATATTAATTAGTATATTTTGCATCATTGAAACTGATAACAGCTTCATTTCAAATATAGAAAATCTGAACCTCTGTGTTTCTAGAGGTTAGAACAACTTGATTCACGAGAAATATATTGTCAGGAAAACAACGGACAGTTCATTGCTCTTGAATCATCCTGTGGAAATTGGTCCTTTGCACCTATGTATCCTCTCAAAAATAAGAGATTTCCAGCCATCTTGCCTATTGTCTGGTAGACTCTAGATCACTGGAACATTCTAGAAAGTCCATTGTAAGACTTCTCCCTCCACGAGGACACAAGGTAGATAGATTATCATTGGTCTGTGAGTTGGAGTCAAGACCAATTGACATAATCAGTGCTCAAGAGTCAAAATTTGGCAAAGGCCTCCCTAGAAGAATCTAAAATGAGACTAAATTTATTATTTGGTGTAAAACATCAGGTATAGTTAATTGTTTCTTTACATGAAGCTGTATGGGAGCATGTGCTCAAATCAATCAAAGGGGAAGTTAAATAGCATAGGACTTCAAGAAATACTTCATAAGCTAACTTTAAACATTAGAAAAGATATTATTTTCCATGGCACATTAAAATACAAATCTGTAGGGATGGATATTTTTTATGTCAGCAAGTTCTCCTCCCAAAGAAGTGTTATGTATTAACATTCAAGTTGGATGTTAATCTTCAGAGTGCCTTTCAACAGTAATCTACTTAATCCTCATAATCAGCAGCAATGGGGAACGGGTCCTCCTCACAGACACCCAAACAGAGCTTTAAAGCAACCTTTTGCGTGAGTCATGAAGGGCTTCTGGGTAAAAGGGAATAGCATGACCTTTCACTTGCTTCTCCTTGGATTTGGAAGAGAAACTCAAAATTTCTCCATGCACAAAAAACTCTGATGGAATCATGAGTCATCTCTCTCTCTCCCAGGTCCCTCTGGTGAACAAAAAGAAATCTTGACATCTTGCCTTGATCAATAGTTGTTACTTTTTTACGCTTTTAAAATGTAGATTTAAAACAGCACCCATTTTTATATAACTAGCACTTTAGACCACTCCTTTAAGATGAAAATCAAGCCTGACTTATAAGTAAAACACTGATTTATAAGTAAAACAGGTCACATATAAGTCAAATAAAATTTCATAATAATGGAGCAAGAAACCAAACCCCAAACTAGCATTTCTCATAGGGAAGCAGTTTCTTGATATAACATAAAACCATAGCAGAAGGGGAGAGGGGAAGAACCAAAATGACTATTTTTCTTCTTATTTATAGACATGGTACAGAATCTTGATTAGTTCTTTTTTTTTAAGAAGACTATTTTGTGTACCCTACAAAACCATCTCATTTTATGGTACTGCTCAATTACCTAACTTTTCTGAGAAGATTGAATGAGATACCAAATTGAGTAAAAGGAAGTTATTTAATGAAGAATGATGATCCTTGACATGACACTTAAAAAATGAATTTGCTTTCTTTCTCGTGTCTCTCATGGACATTTGTTTTTTAATCTTTCTCTTTAATATGTTAGATTGAACCATATGTAAGTGCAGATGTTATGGCAGTTTTTTCCTGAAAAAAAAAGCACTGTCTTGTGGTTTGGTATTAATAGCTTAAATCAGGGGTAGTCAACCTTTTTATACCTACTGCCCACTTTTGTATCTCTGTTAGTAGTAAAATTTTCTAACTGCCCACCAGTTCCACAGTAATGGTGATTTATAAAGTAGGGAAGTAACTTTACTTTATAAAATTTATAAAGCAGAGTTACAGCAAGTTAAAGCATATAATAATAATTACTTACCAAGTACTTTATGTTGGATTTTCATTAAGTTTGGCGGAATAAATCTTTATAAAACAACTTACTATAGTTAAATCTATCTTTTTATTTATATTTTGGTTGCTCCACTACCACCCACCATGAAAGCTGGAATGCCCACTAGTGGGCAGTAGGAACCAGGTTAACTACCACTGGCTTAAATACTTTACAAAAGGTCTATGAAACTACTAAATTTAACAAATGTTTACTGACTGGCCCGGCACCTTGCTCATTAGTAAAGGATGCAACAATGGCAGATGGCCAATGCTCTACCTCCTGGTACCTTATTATGACTGTTATGCTATTAGGAATCAATAATCAAGCTGATCATTTGAGGTCAAAACTAATCCCATTATTTAGCCAGTAGTTGATTCAACAATTCAAAAGATACTCTCAAGCCCTGGCCGGTTGGCTCAGCGGTAGAGCGTCGGCCTAGCGTGCGGAGGACCCGGGTTCGATTCCCGGTCAGGGCACACAGGAGAAGCGCCCATTTGCTTCTCCACCCCTCCCCCTCTCCTTCCTCTCCTTCCTCTCCTTCCTCTCTGTCTCTCTCTTCCCCTCCCACAGCCAAGGCTCCATTGGAGCAAAGATGGCCCGGGCGCTGGGGATGGCTCTGTGGCCTCTGCCCCAGGCGCTAGAGTGGCTCTGGTCGCAACATGGCGACGCCCAGGATGGGCAGAGCATCGCCCCCTGGTGGGCAGAGCGTCACCCCTGGTGGGCGTGCCGGGTGGATCCCGGTCAGGCACATGCGGGAGTCTGTCTGACTGTCTCTCCCTGTTTCCAGCTTCAGAAAAAAAAAAAAAAGATACTCTCAACTGATTTTTACAGCCTTTAATGAAAAGAATGATTTAGGCATTTTCTTACTACTGTGATGATTTTAGGGAGGTAGCATTTTTTACCTTCTCATTTTTCATGGAAGAAACTGAACCATTGCCTACATACAAGACTTGCTTAAGATCACCTTTATCTTCCAGTCTGTGGCTGCTGACCCAGTGCTTCATCTGCTAATCAGTCCCTTTCTCTCCTCCTCCCCTTATGCCCTCTCTTGTAAAGTATGGTATAAGTGCCTTAACTGACACCAGCATCCTGGGAATTGTTGTGAAAGGGCAAAGTCAAATGGGCTTTCTGGTGGGAACATCCTGCCAAAGGGTTTTCTGTAAATTTTCGCTCAGTATTTTATTCCCTCGTATGTTGTTACCTCCCCGCTGTGCTCAGTAATTTTAGTTTGTGCTTTTTGTTTCTCTTTTTTGTTTCTTTGGTTTGCTGGCTTTGTGTTCTTTTCTCTTTTTTCCTTTTCTTTTTATTTTTTAATGCAGGAATCGGCCAAGGCGTTCCAGTGGTGGCGCTCATTGTGGAAGGAGGACCCAATGTGATCTCGATTGTCTTGGAGTACCTTCGAGACACCCCTCCTGTGCCGGTTGTTGTCTGTGATGGGAGTGGACGGGCATCTGATATCCTGGCATTTGGGCATAAATATTCAGAAGAAGGCGGGTAGGTAATTTGCCAGGCCCTACTGGAGAGCCATGAGTGCAAAGCCTGTGCTGCAGGCTTGGAAGAGAGGGTATTCAGCTGATTAAGAGTTTGGCACTGGGCGGCAGTGGGGAAGAGTGGGAGAACATAGCCTATGTCCTATGAAGTGGGAAATTCTGTGAAAGCTGTGCTAGACCACACTGATGATAAAGAGGGCGAGGGGAAGAAAGGGGCCATTGAGGCCTTTCTCTTTTCTTGATTAGCACAGCTAATCTGGACCATATAAAGCAGGTTAGTAACTTGGGGGAAGCTGGAACGTGCAGTTTCCAGGCTTGACTGCCAAACACCAGCGTCACCAAGCTGCTGCATGTTTACAAATTCTAAATATTTACATAAACAATTGGCAGCTTGTGCTGTCGAAGTCCTCTAATTTGGCTTGGAAAGTGGAATCTCTGTGACCACTCTGGCCCTGTATAAACTCTCTTGAGTCCTTCATGTCCTTTCCTTCATCTGTCAGCCCCCGGGGCTGCTTTCGGTAGTCCAAAGCCCCCAGCCCCACAGAGCACTTCCCTTCACAGCCCTCTTCCACAGTCTGAGGTCCCGCTCAGTGAATTGTGAGATCCAGGCATGCAGGGATTATTAGGTCAATGTAATTCCTTTCAAGGTGTGAATGAGTGGAAAGAGGAAAACTCAAGAGAGCCATGAAATTTTAAATAAAGAACTTCCTGACCTAATCAATTCTCCTAACACATGAAACTAGAGGGATAGAGAGGCCCCAAAAGAGATGGGGGCCTCTCATTCATTCCTGTTATGAATCTACAGTGTTTACTGTGTGCCATGCACTGAGATGTGGAGAAGAGTAACATACTATTTCTACCCTCAAAGAACTCATAGCAAATCTAGTAAGAAGACAAGCTTGTGACTATAATAATAAAAGTGACAGGTGAGCTTGCCTATTTCAGGACACTTTTCCCTATGCCTCTCTCTCACCCAGCCTGCCTTAAAATAAAGAGGTTTCGCATGGCAGCTCAAGGCCATCTCCTCCATCCCCGTTCCTGCCTTGTCATTGCCGTGGTCCAGCAGTTCAGCTGAGCCATTAAACCACACCCTTCCCTGGTGAGTTCATGACCCTAAGCCTGTGAAAGGAGAGACAGTGAAAGCAGGAGGGCCTCTGGTTCCATGCTGTGAACAGTGAGTGATTTTAGATCCTGTTAAAGCTTTTTATATTATTTTTTAAAAGCTGACTTTTATAAGCACTAAGTGAAGTTTGCTTAGTGGCAAATTTAATTAAGTTACTTATCTTTTTTGATAGTAAATATTGGTCCACTTTATAGCTAAGGAGAATAAAAGAGAGAATATTTGCCCAAATACCTCCATGTCTATTACTAACAAAAATTTAAGATCCTCAACTGTGCTTTGCTTTTATTAAAAATTTAGCCATAGTTCTCATTAAATTAAGTATAGAAATGTGTTCCTTTTTCTTAAATAACTAAAAAAATTATACAGGTTTTTACCTTTGGCTTATTTTTTGCTTTCTAGTGCTTATAATTAGTTTTTTGTATTTCTATAAAGTAAATACAAGTTTGTATTCAGAATGCGTGTTTCTTTTCAGAAAAATAGTGAACAAGGAAACTGTTCATCTCAGTATTTCAGTTTTTCTAAGTCTATACACAATGAAAGTCTGTACCTAGTGTCTATCTTTGTCATCATTTGGGGTTGTGTACCTTTAAAATGTTAAAGTATTTGATAAATTGCCCTTCTTGATTCTGTTTTAATAACAGAGAAATGTTATATATGTTAGTGCTAGACGGTACTGTATATTATTTAACCTAGGAGGAGATACACAGAGAAATTACATGCTTTGCCAAAGTCACAAAGCGCATGATCCCAGGTCAGGATTCTTTCTGGTAATAGAACAATTCATTGGAATGTGTTTTTGGTATGCCCTTGGTGTTTCTCATATAGCAGTACTTCAGTGATACTCTCTTTTAAATATATGAATTGTACTTAAGTTGCCTTCAGCCATCTCTTTGCATTATAATTTTTTTTATTATTCTGTGTATTCCAAAAAGATAAAATCTGCACATTCCTGAATATAAACCAGTGTCCAAGCTGGTCAACCCTACACCATGTGGGTTCTTTTCCTTCCCCTCACCCTGATCATTATACCCCCCCACTCCCGGAAATTAAGAGTCAGAAATCCCAGGCCTCTTTAACTTCCATTGTCAGTTTTAATTTGAAAACTAAACTTCAACTATAGTTCTAATTATTCTATGGTCAAAATATGCAAGAGCACAATCTCTATAGGATCTATATGAACATGTGAATCATGACTGATTATCAAAGAATATGAAGTCATGCACAGAACTAGTGTGGCAAGAAAGAATTAAGATAGAATTTCGAATCTTGGGGGTTATTTAAAATTAAAACTTTAAAATTTTAAAGAAATATTTACAATGTATTATCGTTAAAAGTCTGTTCCTCCGACTCCGGGAAAGCAATTGTAGATTTATCATGATAAATGAATTTGGAATGTTTCTGTGTACCATCTGAATAAGTGCCAGAATTAATCAGGTTTATTTAGCTTGAAATAAGATTGTCTAGCCACACATGTACAGCCAATTTAAAAAAATTATTTCCAAAGAACATTATTTTGCAGTAGTATGCTTTCTCTATGCTAAAAATAGAATTAGCCCACCTAGACTTCATTCACCCAGAAGGATTTCTTCTTTGATTTCCAACAAAGTTCATCAGACTTTGGAACCTGTTTTGTTATAAATAAATATAAATGCAAACTATTTTTTATCTAAACAAACCTACATAAATATGTATGATTGTACATATAAAATTGACTATGGAAAACATACACACCCTGTTTGTAAAACTTGGATTGGGATTTGAAATTATAATTTTTACTTTTTAGCTGCTTTGGTGATTTAAATATGATTAAAATTTTTTAACTTTATTTAAAGGTTGTTAAATAACACAGACCCAAAAACTATAATTATGTATATTCAGCTATATAGCTTATTTTTATCATCTTAATGGAGGAGAAAAAATCTCCATTTTTAACCTTTGTTAACTTGATACCTTCCCTTTAAATTCCGTTATTAACCACCCTCCAAAAATATGAATTTGAAAGGGAAATGCTTTGGAAGCAAATTATAATTGCCAAAATTACCCTTTGTAGCTGAGATTAGTTGAAGTAGACAACATGACTGACCTATCACAACACAAACGGTCTTAGATAAGTTAGGAGACAATTACAATAAAATTTTTATTTTTATTTTTGTCTTTTTTCTCCATCTCTGCTCTGTGGTACATACTACTTGAAAGAAATGATCAAACTTCTTGATCTTGATCTTGATTACATATTGTTATACTGGATTTTCTGTTTTATATCTGTCATAGTTTAGAATGAATTATTGTACAAGTCACTTTCCCTATTCAATTTCATTGTTTGAGAAATATTATTAAATTTTATTTCTGAATCATAAATGACTAAACACTGTGAACATAAATAAATTAGTGCTAAGTAGATTTACATTTAATTATCTAAATTTTAAAATATTTATTTATTAATTTTAGGTGAGAGGAGGGGGATAGTGAGCCAGACTCCTGCATGCACTCTGACTGGGATCCATCCAGCAACCCCATCTGGGGCCAATACTCGAGTACCAAGCTATTTTTAGCACCTGAGGCCAATGTGCTCCAACCAAGCTATCCTCAGCACCCAGGGCCACGCCTGAACCAATCAAGACACTGGCTGTGGGAGAGGAAGAGGGAGAGAAGGGAGAGAGGGAAAGGGAGAAGCAGATGGTCACTTCTCCTTTGTGCCCTGATTGGGAATTGAACCTGGGATGTGCACATGCTGGGCTGATGCTTTATCCACTAAGCCACTAGTCAGGGCCACCTAAATTTTTAAATAATAGGATTTCACTATGCTGTGTTCAACTAAGCAAGACACCCAGTCAGGAAGACCTTTCAGGCTTCAGGTGGCTGAAACTGAAGTTAGATATGACTTTGCCTGGTTATTGTAAACCTAAGTCTAAGATTACAGGAAAATTTACCAGTGGGTGAGCATGCATTGCATGAAACATGTCAGTGTGAAAAAGGTACCTGATTGAATGTGTATTCTGAGCTGATGCTTCTCATTCACCCAAATTTTTGTTGATACTTATGTTTATTTTAATGTGTTTGTCCCAAAATAATCATCTAGAATTACCATTTTTAAACACCCCAGGACAAAAGTGGAACTTGCAGTAGCAGAAGACTTACAGGTTTTACGTAGTATATTCTTAACTTTTGGGGAGTTATCAGTGGGATAAACACCAAAAGACCATGAATGTTTTTTTTTAACTGACTATATCTGACATATAACATTGTGTAAATTTAAGGTATACAATGTGTTAATTTGATACATTTAAATATCATAATATTATTGCCATGGTAGAGATATTTATCACCTCTACTATATCACATAATTATCCTCTTTTTAGTGGCTGGGATAATTAAGTTCTAGCTGTTCACATTGTTGTGTGCTAGTGGAATTGGTATTCCATATTGTGAAGAGGAAAAAAATGGGTAATGGATTGCTCTTGAGAAAAGTATATAAATATATATTTCCAGTAAAATCTAATTTTCCTGTATATAGGCAGCTTAATAAGGGTCTCAACATTTTTGGATTAGCTGAAGTAAAGGCATAAATAAAATACAAAGTGGAGATTTTTTTAAAAAAAGGGAAAATACATTGCATGGCTTCAAATTATAAAACTATATCCTAGCAGAGAAACGAGAAAAGTTTGTTTCTAACTACATACCAAAATGACCAAAGACAGGAGAAAGAAAATTAGTCATTTTAGAAACCCAAGTGTAGCCTGTATTCCCTAGACATATCATTCTATGCAATGGTCACTAATGTTTTCTTCTGCTGCTCAAGAGATTTCCATCTAAAGCTGAAAGCTGTCACAGCCCTATCATTTTTCTCTATAAAACCTGCTGAAAGAAAGTAATTGTTAGTGATGGTTTGTATTCCAGCATGACTTAGACGTAATTGAAATGTCAAGTGAGAAAGAAGGAAACAAATATCAAACATGCTGACTTTGTGTCCATTTTTGTTTTTTGTCAATTTCATCTTATCTAGCTCTTCTGGAGTTTTGTATAAGAAGGAATGTCCTAACTTGATTCTATTTTTTTTTTTTTTTACTTTCTCACAGGAGTAGTAAGGAAAGTTGAAAACATTTGGTATAGACAAAGAATAGTGGTGACTTTATTTATAAAAGTTTTGCTCTTGTAAACTGTTTTCCAAGTTAACATTTATTGAGTGCTGATTATAATCATGGGACTATTAGAGGATGGGCAAGTCATGGCCCTCTCAGGGACTTTATAATGGAGATTAACACATAGACATGATTATAGATAACTAGAAGATACATGTGCTATGATAAACATATAAAGTGTTACAAAGCACGGAGGACAAAATATTGAGTGTAGCATTCCTCACTCACTCAACACATACATTCAATGGAACCATGTATTCTAGTTATTCACAAAATGACAGTACAATGACTCTATTGCTTCTCTCCCCTTTCCCATCAAAAACTGGATCTAAACTAAAAGTCAGCATGAATGACCAAGAAAAAGTTAACAAGTCTTTATCTTATAAAACTCAACACAGAAAAGTAATCAATCTGGCTAGGATTGAAGTTAATAAGGGGACAGGTTCTATGAAATAGTGTGGTGGTGTTTTGTGTGGTGATGTGTGTTTCTATGTGCATATATAGTATGGACATATATGTACATATATTATTAAATTGAATTATATATACTCAAATCAAATTCAATGTAAATAAATTTAAGTGGTAATTAATTTAATATGATAAAATATGTAGATTTATATAAAATCAGGTATATATATACAAATTCCTATAATTATTTATATATATATACATATGTATATATGTTTAAAATTTAAGAGAAAACTTAAAGATAGGTCTGATAACAAGATTTCTCAAGTCAATTAATCACCAAAAGTATTTTTTAAGATGCTTGCTTTAAGCAAGAAGTACACCTTTCCTCAAGATTATAATCTCTGCCTGGCGCAGTGGATAGAGCATGGGACTGGAACATGGAAGACCCAGGTTTGAAACCCTGAGATCGCTGGCTTAAACGCGGGCTCATCCAGCTTGAGCGAGGGCTTATCAGGTTGAGCGTAGGGTCACTGGCTTGAGCGTGGGATCATAGACATAACCCCATGGTCGCTAACTTGAGCTCATAGGTCACTAGCTTGAAGCCCAAGGTCACTGACTTGAGCCCAAGGTCACTGGCTTGAACAAAGGGTAACTCATTCTGCTGTAGCCCCCCAGTCAAGGCACATATGAGAAAGCAGTCAATGAACAACTAAGGAGCCGCAACAAAGAATTGATGCTTCCTATCTCTCTCTCTTCCTATCTCTCTGTCCTTTTCTGTCCCTCTCTCTGTCTCTGTCTTTGTCACACATGCACACACACACACACACACACACACACAAGACATAATCTCTTTTGAACTAATATAATAAATAATTTTCATTTCACTGTTAATAATTGAGTTCTAAGAAAGCAGAAAAAAGCAAAGGTTGAAATAGATGGTGAAAGTTCATCGAGTGATTATTACAATTATTTTCCTCTGTTGAATACATGAAGCCATATAGATACCTGTATTAAAATTATCTGAGTTCCACAAAACTAGAGTGGCATTATTTATTTAAGAAAGTGAAAAATAAAATAAATACTTTATCTTACAGTTTGATATTTGATCCCCTGTGTCTGTCAGCATAGAGAGGATGAAGCATTGACATTGCAAAAATTATGTCACATTCATGGGGGAAGGTATGAAGTGTGTGAAAAGTTTTGTTGATCTAATTGGCCAATTGGAACTCTACAGTGTTTAAATTTGCTTTAGGATTGTTCACCTTCAAGTTGAGAAAATGTGATCTTGAATATAAACAGCAAACATCAGAAAAAGAGCTTGGTAATTCATCATGATAATAAAACCCTTTTTAGAGAATACCTGTGCATAACTTTTAGATCGCCCCTCAAGGCTAAGCAAAGGTTACAAAGGTATCTATTATGTTCCTCTGGGATTTACTTAGGTAACTTTTGGCTGCTTGTCATACAGAAAACTTCCGAAATAAGCATATGCTGATTACACTTCAGCATGCCTGAGAATTACCTGGAAAAGAGACACAAATTGCCCTCAATATCCTGATTCTGTGTTCCTGTGCTGAGTGCAGGAAAATGTATTGAAACCAAAACCCCAGGAGAGGCAAATGAAAGCAGTCCATGGGCCACACGTTCAGAAAATCTTTTAAACCTTATATAATCATTAGATTTCTCTTTGTACTTCTCTGGTGTTACTAAAAAGTGGTTCTTCATTTTCCATGCCTTGTGAGCATTCTCCTTACACAAGTCATTGCATTGTTACCACAAGTACTTTGTACCCTTTGCCAAATTTTGTCTTTGGAACCAAGTTAACTTGAAAAGTTTGTTTAGCATAAATCATCTTATTTCTTTCTTTATCACAGTTGTTCTTACTTCCCAACATCTGTATCACTTGAAAATTACTCCTTGGAAAGAAAGATATACCACAAAAGTACTCATTTTGACAGAACTGGTAGACTTCTCTATCAGTGTTTTTATTTACATGGATTCTTTTAAGGCATTTGGTTCATTTTTTTTCTTTTGAAAATTAATTTCTGACTGGTTCAAAATATATGACCAATTAAAAAATTTTTTAAAAGATGAGAAAAACAAAAACATTTCCAAGTGAACTGGTGCTAGTTGATTGTAAATGATGGTTCTTCATGCTATTGGAGAAGCTGTGGATAGTCATTAGGGCCAGTACGTTCAGCATTAAAAGGTCCTACCTCCCTTTCCTTTGACTTTACAATTGCAATGGACAACCATTTATTTTTTTTATTTTTATTTATTTATTTATCCATTCATTTTAGGGGGGGAGAGAGAGAGAAAGAGAGAGAGAGAGAAAGAGAGAGAAAGGGGAGGAGCAGGAAGCATCAGCTCCCATATGTGCCTTGACCAGGCAAGCCAGGGTTTTGAACCAGCAACCTCAGTGTTTCCAGGTTGACGCTTTATCCACTACGCCACCACAGGTCAGGCTGGACAACCATTTAAAAGTCCCAATTTCCCACTTCTCTGTAGAATTGATTTCCACTTTTTAAAGCCTCTGATCCCCTTCTCCAGTGCAATCTCTTGTAGAAGTATAATATATAAAACAATAAATCTTCAAGATGAAGGTTTGTTTTGTTGAAGCTGAAGTGGAAGGCCAAGAACTCTGGGTCTCAATTTTTATCTTGCTTCTGAAATACCCAGAGGGCTTATTAAAAACCATATTGCTAAGACCCATCTCAAGATTTTTTAATTCAGTAAATCTGATAAAGGCCACATGATTTGCATTTCAAAAAAGTACCCAACAGATGCTGGGATGTTGGTCCAGGGACCATACTTCAAGAATACCTGGCCTAGAGCCCTCCTCCCTCTGCCTGGCTCTGACCCACTAGGGCAGCTCTGAGGCAGCTCTAGAGCTCCTCTTCAAAATTCCAGGGGCTTCTTTGTAGAACACCATTGAAGACCATGAATTTACAGGTCAAGTCCACTTTCCTTTGCCTGGACTCAAGACTCTGACTTTTGGCCCAGCCTCCTTCTTAAAGCCATTTCAATGAAACTTGCATTTGCCCAGCAACCCATATGAAATATATATATATATATATATATATATATATATATATATATATATATATATATATATTTTATCTTTTTCTTACTGTTATTTTTTTAATTGAGGTCTATTTGACATAGAGCATTATATTGGTTTTAGGTATACAACATAACAATTAAATATTAGTATGCATTGAGAAATAATCACCATAATAAGTCTAGTAACATTATCACCTTACATAATTAAAAATATTTTTTCTTGTAATGAACTTTTAAGATCTACCATCTTATTAACTTTTAAAAATGTAATTATAGCACATATACTTCTTTACCTACTTAATTGCTAGGAAATTTTTTTCTGAAGTTCTGTGACATAGACTCTCTCTCATTAAAAGAAGTAGTAAGGGCTTTAAAATCCACAAATACATTTTAAATATATCTGACTGAGGCACAGATAATAAAATGTCTTGGTATTTAATGTCTCTACCTTAGAGGCAATGAATTCTGAATCAACCTGGCTGACATTAGAATCTGCAGCTGCTAGAAATAGAATGGATTAACAGCTCACTCAGTGGTGTCATTAATAATAAATGATGTTTGCAATGTACTTAATGGATTTTCTACAGATTCCCCATGCAATTCTTAGATCTTGGTTATGGACCACAAAATTTATGAAAACTAAATATATTAGTGAGCATCTGCTATAAAGCTTCTTCAACTAGAGAAACACTAAAAATGCATTCAAGTAGCATTCCATGGTCAACTCAGGTCTAGAAAAGTCTCCATCTAATTTTAATAAAGTCTTTCCTTTATTGTTCGAATTGTCCAACAACTGCCCTAGAATTTATAGGCACATTAACTGTGTTTCCTGGGGATATTCAATGCAAGTGAAGTGTCCATTTATGAGCAGTGACACCAAAAGGTCTTGAGTAAGCAGTAAAAAATTGGTTCCTCTAAATTGATGGAAACCACAGTTCAGTGTCTTGAAAACAGACCTAAAATTTGGAGTTCTTTAACCCTATGATCTCCTTGGTTTTCACCATTTGATAGTATATTGGAGATTTTATTATCTCTAGTTCACGGATGACAGATCGTTTTTATCTTAAGTGTCCATAATAATCAACTAGTACTGGCATCCTGGCATGATGTGTTGAGAATGATTCTGAGCCTGAATATTTTGGCTCAGGAGAAAGATTATGTAATAAATTAATAATATGCAAAGAAAGAAATTTATAGTTAATATGTCATGGATGTCTACTCTTATTCTAAAATGGAGATAGACTCTTATAGACGGCCCTAAGAAATTTATCTGCCTAAAAGAGTTCTACTTCTGAATCAATATTGGACCAACTTTTAAAGCCTGTCAGTTGAAGAGGTGCCAGTGTTTTTACCTGCCCAAGGAGCCCACATGTCTCAGTCAGCTCCAATTCTGTCCTTCCTACAGAGCCTAAAACAATAAAAAGTTTGTTCCTTTTGTCTGGCTCTGTGCAACAGTCACCAATGGGATCTCATTTGAAGTGAATTCTTGAGGAGGTATTTCCCTTACAATTTTGGCAGCAGAAAATCAACTTGACCAGATGGCAGTCCCTGTATCATTTGGCAACACTTCAATTTCTACTCTTAGGCACATTTATAACCAAAGGCAAAAGAAAGAAGGGAAATTGCAGAGACACTGATCTGAATTTGTCACCTACGTGGCCTGCTAGTGCCGGCCTCATGTGAAGAGTTTGGCAGCTGTGTTGACTTCAAAAGCAGTACTCTCCAATAGGTGATGGAAATACTCTATATTTCTGCTGTCCAGTCAGATAAGTACGGAGCACTTGCATTGTGGCTAGAGTGACTAATAATGGAGTTTTACATGTGATTTAATTGTAATAACTTTAAGTTTAAATCACCGCATGACTGATGGCTACCATAAAATACAATAAAATTGCACAGTTCTCATATTTCTGCAATCGGGTCCCACAAAACAGGGAACCCTTGAATACCTGACGGATTTCCATTGTTCCCTTATTTTTAATTACATTTTTTCATTCAGCCAACATTATGTATCTAGTCATTCAAACAATATTTTTTTAACACCTACTATGTTCTAAGCAACATTCTAGGCACTGGCAAAAACATGCCTGTGAACAAAATGAACAGAAGCCCCTGTTGTAGTGAAGCTTACATTTTAGAAGGATTAGAAAAATAATAAGTAGTAAACATAATAAATGCATGTATACTACTTTAGAAGGTGATGTGCTATGGGGGAAAAGAGAAAGGCAGAGGTCTCAAGGTCAGGAGGCAGTGGAAAGCCTCCTGTCTTCAGCATTTGGATGGCACTGAGAGAAGAGAATGCATAGCAATATAACGTACAGTCCTGCACCCAAGGTGGTACAGTCGTGTTAGGACTTTCTTAGGGTAATATGTCTTTATGAAATGCCATGTATAAAATGCGTAGCACAAAGCTGCTCTTACTTGCCTTTCTTACGACCCTCAACCCACTGTGCCACCCACCCTTTGTTTCCTTTTGTGTGTGTGTCTATGCCTTCTATTTTACCTTATCTGGTTTAGGGCTCTAGAGTAGGTTTAAAAAATAAGTAAAACAAAAGAAAGTGAACAAAAGTAAGAAACACTCTAGGAGTAGTGGTAAATGAAATTTATTGAACAGATTGTACCATCAAGGTGAGTTTTTTCCGCCCAGTTACAGAAATTTCTCTTAAGATCTCTCTAACTACTGCCCATTTCTGGAGGGGAACCTCGAGAAAGGCCCAGGGGGACAATTTCTCTAGGCTAGATGGGAAAGCAAGGTCAGAGGTACGATCTCCCACAGGCCTTAGCTGACAAGGGACATTTGTATCTGAAGTCAATTCCCAGTAAAAAGTTGGGCAAACTAGTTTACTCATCCTACCCCATCTATTGGTCACTTTTTTGTGTTCTATTCATATCATCCCCAACTTTTTATCCAACTAGTGCTTCTGAAAACCATCAACATCAGTTACAGTTAAGCATTAGTTTAAACTGAAGCATCATTTATCCCAAGTTGCTCTTAGGGCTTCCAATCATTGAACAGCATATCTATTTGCCTTTTAATTAATTAAAAGTAACACTGGTCATCTGTTAAGCTAGGGGAATAAATCTGGGAAAGTAGAAGCTCTTGTAGTGACATGACTCAGTCTTCTCACACATAAGACATAATTTTCTGTTTCAGGAACAAAACAGAAGAAATCTATACTTGGATCCAATCATTTAAACAACAGATCACTAACTTTGCATTACTACACTGAGTTGAACTTACATATTTAGGTTCTTATAATTTATTATAAGAGATTCTTCCTTCTTGATTCTCTTGTCCTCTACACACCGCTCTGATATTTTCAGCTACAATGTAATCTTTGGTAAGCCAGTTTAGCTCTGTAGGCTTCAGATTCTTCAACTGTACATGGTTTCATTAAAGTTGTGTCATTGCTTTATCCTGAACTTCAAATCCCTCAGCAGAATTTTTAGAATAATACTTTCCCTAAAACATGCAGGCTCCAGAAATAGCAAGAGTTGATAGTTATATTGCTAGTGATGGGATGCTATTGCAGGGTTTTTAAGAAGGATGTGATAGAATCATGTTTGCTTTGTAGAAGCACCATTTGATCAGCACTGTAGGGAATGGATTAGAGGAGGATAGAGAACAAACCAGTTAATGCTCTGTCAGTCCCCTCTGGGTAAGATATGATGAGGGCCCAAACCAAGGTAGATCAAGAATAAGACTGATGGGAACAGTATTTTAGGAAGTCAGATCTCTCTGTTATTTAGTTTCTGGGAGGTGCTGTTGTTGCTTTTCCTCTCCAAACAGACTCCAAAGTGAGATAAGGGCACCAAGAAAACACCCCACTGTTTTTGCAGGTGAAAGCCTGGGCACATTACAAGTTGATCCAATTTTACAGATGTCCCTTATAGCATTTAACAGAGACAAGGTATAATGATGGTAGTATCCATGGGAAAAAGAGTCAAACCAAGTGTCCATGGCCTGAAAGAGGTACCTAGTGCCTAGTAGGTGCTGAATAAATGTCTATAGACCACTGAATCAAAAGAAAACATTTTCAGGTTCTCTGCTGTGAATAAATAATTACATTTTGAAAATATTTTTCGGTGGTTAAACTATAACTATGAAGGAAAATTGTAGTTCTCATTATAATCAGCTGTTAAAAGAGGGAATTGAAAGTAGAAAGAAAGCTGAGGCCCTTTATGCTTAAGTAGGGAAAAGATCAATCCTTTGCAATGTCTTCAATGTCTCATCTGAACAGAATCACTTGGAGTTGCTTGTCTCCAAGGTGATCACCATTCCTTCTCTATATATTTATGGTTCTCTTCCATCAAGAATGACATGATTAATTGAAAATAAGTGAATTACATTCTGGGATTTCTGAGATTAAGTCATTAAAAAAAAAAAAAGCGGCCCTGGCCGGTTGGCTCAGTGGTAGAGTGTCGGCCTGGCTTGCAGATTCCCGGCCAGGGCACACAGGAGAAGTGCCCATCTGCTTCTCCACCCCTCCCCCTCTCCTTCCTCTCTGTCTCTCTCTTCCCCTCCCGCAGTGAGGCTCCATTGGAGCAGAGATGGCCCGGGCGCTGGGGATGGATTCTTGGCCTCTGCCCCAGGCGCTAGAATGGCTCTGGTCGCGGCAGAGCGACGCCCCGGAGGGGCAGAGCATCGCCCCCTGGTGGGCAGAGCGTTGCCCCTGGTGGGCGTGCCGGGTGGATCCTGGTCGGGCACAGTCAGAGTCTGTCTGACTGTCTCTCCCCGTTTCCAGCTTCAGAAAAATACAAAAAAAAAAAAAAAAAAAAGCTTTGCAGTAGAAACAGGGCCTCTTCGAATACCCTTTCTTGGAATCCTCACTTTGAGAGAAACAGCTGCCATGTCCTGTAACCACCAGAGAAAACAACATCAGCCATTCCTCAGTTCACTCAGGCATCCCGGGCCAGGTGCCAGACATGAAAGTAGAGAAGTCATATTGAACATTTCAGCCCCAGCAGAGGCCATGTGGAGAAGAACTGAGGCCCCAGACATATAGTCCCAGTTGAAGATTTTAGCTATCCTTAGCCATTTCAGCTTCTCCAGCCAAGGCCCCAGATACTATGGAGCAGAGATGAGTCATCCTACTGTGTTCTGCCTAAATTCCTGACCTTCAAAACCACCAACACAATAAACAAATGTTGCTTTCCATAACTAAGTTTTGGGCTGCCTAACCAATTGAAGGATTATCAGAACAGGTGTCAGACCACCCTATAAGTTATTTGAGGCTAGGATTGAATATTCTTCATCTCTCTACTTGTAGCTTAGTGCCTGGCATGTAATAGGTACTCATACTGTGTTGAATTAATAAATGAATAGATGTGCAGATGTCTATATGGAGTGTTTGCAGGTTCCACTCTAATTGAGCCTCCTAAATCTGTTTAATACATCCATTTCCCAAATGTAAGGAAGAACTGGTGATTTCTGACCTTTGTGAAGTGAGAAAGTTATTTTTCCAACTTGGATTGGGAGTAGTCTTATTCCATTGGGCTCACCGGGTGTGCAGAATACTGATGATCCCAGGACAGAGCTCAGCATTGTACTCAGAGGCCCCGCACTGGTCATGCTACTTCACAAGGACTACTTAGTGACTCTTTCCTAAACAGCATTGTAGGACACTATTTTGATAATAGCAAATGCCTACATAGGAGTTGGTATGTGTCAGGTACTTTTCTAAGCCCTTTACAAAGATTAGTTAATTTAATATTTATAAGTCTATGAAATAAATACTATTATAATTCTCATTTTACATGTATGAAAAATAGTATGATATGGAAGATTAATAACTTGCAGAAGATCAGACAGCTAGCAAGTGACGTCCTAACTACAGATAGCCTGGCCCTGGGCTATGGTGCTTTTACTCACAATGCTGTCTTGTGTCTTTGGGAAAGAACATTCTGTTACTTATGACCTGGAGTCATGACATTTGGGAGGAAGTGATAACTTCTACTGAAGAAGGAAAATAAGAATAAAAGGAAAATATCATTCTCTGTGACCTTAGGCAAGACATGGAATTTTTCTGTGTCCTTAATTTACATTTAGTAATTAGCTTTGGCTTCAAGAAAATAATAAACAAAAATTTTAAGAGCATTAGAGATTCTGTAGGAAATGATGTCCTTTAAATACCAGATTGTGGCATTATTTTTATTTATATAAGTAAAATTTCCTCATATTGTATTTGAATAAATTAATAGAGAGTGTCTATGGAGGGCATTAGAAGAGCTCCTCTCCTCAAAACCCATTAACCTAAGTCTAGTTCTTTAAGTTCCACTGAATTGTAAACACATTTTCTAATTTTTGAACAGAATTCTGACATTGCAGATTATTAAATTAATTCTGAGGAAAAATTGTATATGCAAATGATATTCTTAGCATTTGAACTGAATACTAATAACAAACTGTGGGAAGTTTTGTTTGTTACTCTGAACACTGGATGAACATTGACCTATTTCAAATAACTCTGTGACTCGTCTAAAAAACTCCAGGTCGCATGTGCAGCATTTAAATGGAGTCATAAATGCCATAGTATAAAGATTTTCCTCACTTCAATGACTATATTTTTTAATCAGAAAACCTTCCAATTTTAGTTTTACCAAATATAGCATTGGTATATGGAGCCACAGATTAACAGCTTTCATAAATAGGCATCACTGTGTCAAAGACCCAGTTCTAGAACTAAAATTTTACATAACACTATGACCATGTTTTGATGTCAAGAACTTTCCAATTACTATTATAATGCCATAAAAAGAGATCTAAAATGGGCTTATTTCTATTTTTGCTGACAATTAAATATCACAGTCAAGATTTTTAAATCATTCCAGTGTTTTGCAGGAAGAAAAAAAAAGCAATAAGAGCTACAAAAGCAATAATATCAAGAAAATAATCTTCTCAATATCCTACAGAATATAGCCACAAAAGAAGAAAGGGTCCTTGGAGAAGACAAAGAAAGTCATTGTTCCAAACACAAAATATCTGGTTCAGCACAGCAAATACTTGCGAAAAAGTAGAAGCAAATATAATGCTCAGCGTGCTAAATGCACTTTGCCTTGGTCCTCACTTACCAGTCACTTACTTATCTCCCCCAAACTCACCTGATTTCCTGCAGATGTTCTCCTTATCACAAAAGGAGAATCAATTTGCTACAACAAAATGAAAAGACAATCCACTGAGTGGGAGAACATATCTGCTGATGTTTCTGATAAGGGGTTAATATTCACAATTTTTAAAGAACTTATAAACCTCAACACCAAAAAGGACATACAGATGGCCAATTAATTTATGAAAAGATGCTCAATGTCACTAATTATCGGAGAAATGCTAATTTAAACCACAATAAGATATTAACTCACACCTGTCGCAATGGTTATCATCAATAAATCAACAAACAATAAATGTTGGCAAGGGTGTAGAGAAAAGGGAACCCTCCTGCACTGTTTGTAGGAATGCAGATTGGTGCAGCCACTGTGGAAAGCAGTATGGATTTTCCTCAAAAAGCCAAAAATGGAACTGCCTTATGACTGTTCTGAAGAAACCAAAACACTACTTCAAATATATATATATATATATATATATATATATATATATATAAGCATCTCCTATGTTCGTTTTAGAAGTTGTAAAATTTCATAATTGATTCAAAACTACAGCTTTAGTCAACTGCAAAACTTAGCTAAAAGTGTAACATTCTTAGTGTCTTTCATCTCTCCTAACCACTGAAACCCACAGTCAGCTAAATTGCACATGATTCCTCAATTTTTACAAAATGACAGGCTGGAAACAAGTGACAGACAGATCCCTCAGACAGTTAACGACCTCAGGGAACTGGGATTCTTATTACAGAAGGTTGGCAATAGAAAACAAATTTTGAGTTGTTATCAAAATTAAACACCTGCAGATGAATGATTGGCTCTATCAAGTGACTAATCAGGAGAATCTCTTCTGTTGTTAATCATGTACAACATCTATGTACCCTTCATATTGCAGAATTCTCTAGACCCATGCACATGAGTTAGTTGTCAAGTAGACATGCCCAGGTATGAGTGCTTAGGCCTGACTCTGTAAGAAAATTAATTGGCAGCACAAATGTAATTATATCACTTTCCAAATTAAATACTTCAATGGCTTCTTATTGCCAGGTGATAATATCTGAGATCTTTAACATGATCTCAAAAGTCCCCCCGTTACCTTGCCCTTGCTTACCCTTTTTGAAGCCCCGTCTTGTTCCACTTTTTTTCTTTTGCTCTCTATGCTCTAGGCATGCTGATCTTTTATTTTCCCTAACTAAGCCTGCTCATACTCTTTTGTCTGCCAAGAATGCTCTTACCGAGCCCCACCACACTCTGACCATGCTAATGCTCGTTAATTCTTCAAATCTCAGATAAAATATTTCCTCAGAGGAATCTTCCCTAAACCCTCTAAATTAGATTATATGCACTGAAACATGCTTCTCTACTTCTTTTTTTTACCACTGTCAGTCACAGTTGAATTGAGGTTCTTTCTACTCTGTCTTTTTACTCCACCAGTATATAAGCTCATTGAAGGTTGGGAGTGTATATATCTCATCTGTCCCTGTAGCCTTGGTAGGCACCAGTGTCTGGCAATGAATAGACATCACTAAGAAACTGTTGGATGGATGGATGGATGGATGGATGGATGGATGGATGGATGGATGGATGGTTTCAGACTAGTCAATACCTAAGGCCACCAGAATAATAACCTTGAGAGGATCTGTTATCACCTATCAACCTTATCTAGACTATCCTCTTTTCTAAACATACAAGTTTATGATATAAATCTTCCTGAGAGACAGAGGAGTAAGCCATTCAACTACTGAACTGAGTGACATTCCAGGATCCTTGGTATAATTCTGTCATGGGAAATGTATCCTCCTCAAAGCTGGGCCACCATAACATCCAACCTAGAAGGTCCAGATGTATCCTCTCACAAACCGGGGCACAGTGGGCTACTGATATGAAGACATTCTCAAGCCTCCCATCTTGCTTTCTTTTAACCAGCAGAATTTGTCATGCTTTTATGTTAAAGGAAATTTCATAATTTCCTGCTCAAATAGCCACCACAAAGAAGAGAGGCAGTGGTATAGTACACTTGGTGTAATAAAAAACAGTATGGCCTGATCAGGCAGTGGGGCAGTGGATAGAGCATTGAACTGGAACACATAGGACCCAGGTTCGAAACCCCAAGGTCGCTGGCTTGAGCGCAGGCTCACCAGCTTGAGCGAGGGGTCGCTGGCTTGAGTCGTGGGATCATAGACATGACCCATTGTCACTGGCTTGAAGCCCAAGGTCTCTGGCTTTAGCCCAAGGTCACTGGCTTGAGCAAAGGGTTGTTGGCTCTGCTATAGCCCCTGGGTCAAGGCACATATGAGAAAGCAGCCAATGAACAAAGGAGCCCCAACAAAGAATTGATGCTTATCATCTCTCTCCTTCCTATCTTTCTGTCCCTATCTGTACCTCTCTCTGTCTCTCTCTCTGTCTCTGTCACACACAGTCTCTGTCACACACACACACAAAAAGGCAGTGTGGTGTAGTGTAAAGAGTATTAGACAAGGAATCAGAAGAACTAGGTTCTGATTCTGGTTCTGCCACTCATTTGCTGAGTGACTTTAAGCATATGGCTCTTTTTGAATAAAATATCCTTTTAAATTGAATAAATATCCTTTTAAATTGTATAAATATTTTGGCTGTAGGGTTCTTGTAAGCACCAAATGAGATAATAATCATATTTTACTACTGTTTTGTAAGAATTACTGATACTTCAATGTTTTTTTTTAATTGTAAACTTTAAAATACTAGGCAAATTATGATCATTTTGTCACTTAAGGGTTCTTAAGAGCAATTTTATCTTCCTAATTTTGGTCAGTATCTGTTAATAATAAAGTGATTTTTTTCCCCCTGTCATTTGATGGTTAGTACAAATAGCCCAGTTCTCACCAGGCTAGAGAAAGAGGAGTTAAAGTTAGTTATAATTGGTTTATATTTAAGAGATAATTATTTAAGAGCATTGATTGGATATGATGCACCTCCCTTGCTTTCTCATTCTTCTGTAGTATAAAAACTGTCTTTTAATAGAGTAGTCAATATGATACCTCTTTATGAGTCAGACCCTTGTTGGCTATAGCATAGCAAAATGCTGACTAAATAATAACCTGAATCATGAGCTACTACCTACATGGAATGATTTAGAGGAAATTAAGTTCTATATATCCTTATTGATGCTTAAAAAGCCATTAATGATTTATGACCTGTTTTTCACAATTAGAGATAAAGTTGAAATTTAAATCCTTAGATTTAGCATCTTTTACCAAGATGCTAATGATTAATTGAAGGCATTTTTTGATTATAGCACTTGAGGAGGAGAGTATTAAACACATGCCATAGAAAAGAAAGAAAAATAAAAGGAAAAAAGAACTAAATCTTCTTACTTTACTCTTTTAGGTTCTGAGAGAGGCATTAAAATGGATTTATTTTTTAAATGCACATTTTTGTTAAATTATCCATAAAATAACTATTGTAAGAAAAGTATAAGAAGTAACTCTTATCTTAAGTAAATTATCATAATGCTTTCTTATGTTCTATCATATTTCTCAGTAATCTGTATTGACTAGGAGCTGGGTTGACCTGTTTTGACATTGTTTTTAATTGCAGACTTATAAACGAATCTTTGCGGGACCAGCTATTGGTGACCATCCAGAAGACTTTCACATACACTCGAACCCAAGCCCAGCATCTATTCATCATCCTGATGGAGTGCATGAAGAAGAAGGAATTGGTATGTAAACAGTGCTCCCTGTGAGTGGAAGAGCTCTCTCCACAGTCCCTCTGTCGGTTTAACCATTTTCTTGAATCACGGGTTTTTCTTTCTGGCCAATCTTACAACCTTCCTTTGGCTCCATTGGCTTCTTTAGTTTTCTCCCCTCAGTAGCTAAGACACTGCTTTTCCCATCCTAATTTAATGAACCATGTGAGACAGGGGCCTAGTATCATTTCCTACTGAAGCTCACCCAAATGCCTCTGATTGGCTCAACCCAATGAGTTGAAGAGTTAAACAGGTTTCCTTCTGGGAAATGCTTCAGTTGATTGTCTCTTAGGTTTGGAGTTTCACTGTGCCGGTGAGTAGGGCTTATCGTCAAATATCTTAGGAACCTAGGGTCCAGGCTAATATGCTAATCTATACAGGTAGAAAATGGAGGACTGTACCCAAGAAATGCTGGAAGTTGCTGTCATTTCTAAAGTATCCTCCAATAGCTGCTGAAGCATTTTCTGTATCTGGGAAAATTGTCTTAGAAACTGTGGTATAATCACAGAGACCTTCTGTCAGGGCGAACAGAAGTAAAAACTGAGCTGATGTGTAACGAGCACATGCAGTGCACGGGCACAATGCTAAATCTTTACATGTACTGATTCCTGTGATGCTGGCTCTTGTCCAGTGAGTGAGGTATGATTATTACTTTGACCTTCTAGATGAAAAAATTCAGTCACTTGATTAGTATATGAGGAACTAGGGCTCAAAACCAGTGGTGTTCAATGGCTGTTGGAAATATTTTTATTCAGAAATCATCACACTGAAGCCCGTGTTGTGAACCCACCCAATCTCTGGGAGTTTCTTGGTAGGCTGCATTAGACAGGGGCTGTTTTCAAACAACATTTAAGCCCACCTGCTGACAGTGGAGGTCAAGGAGCAGTTTAAACCCAACTAGCATGCACTCAGATTTAGACAATCTCAAGTCTGCATGGGCATCCTGAGATAATGCCTCTGGGGATATAGGGGGGCTCTTCTCCTGAGAGTCACCAGGGCCAGGCCCCAAAGGCTCAGCTACAGGGAGAAAGGTAAGGGAGAGAGAGGGGCCAGAGCCAGATGCCTTCATCCAGTTCCCCCACTAGACTGTGAGCACCTTAACACATGGGCTGGAGCTGTCTTGTTCACCAGCATGCCCCCTATGCCTAAGACAGTGGCCGGCATGCACAATGGGTCACTGTGACTGCCAGGGGAGAGGGAGAGAGGCAGCTTCTGAATCTAAGAAGCTAAACATTTAGAAAAAGGGAGTTTGATTCAAATAAGCATAAGCCATCTCCAGAAAACACCCACACAGTCTTTGTGAGAAGCTTTGATAGCTTCCAGGTTTGGGAGAAAGGAATGGAGATGAGGGAAGTGGGCAACATCTCTAATCCTTGAGTATTCATAAGATCTCAGTAGCCTGTCCCCACTGTTTGGAGAAGCCAAAGTACAGATGGGATTCACAGCCATGACAGAGGCCCCAGGAGAGCCTCTGTCAACCCAGTGGCCCTCGCATTCTTCCATCTAGGAGGTGGTTAGCTCACAGCTGTTCAGCTCTCTGCTTCCTCTGCCCCAAAGGAGGCACAGGAAACCCTGAGCTTCTGACTGAGTACTAATGAGTTTCCAATGCTAAGGCCAGTGCTGACTGTGAAACCTTCTCAGAACTCCACGTTTCAGCAGTCCTGCAAATTCCGAGAGAAGCAGTTAGGATTAAAATTCTAGGAACCAGTTGGGACTCATAAAACCAAATGAAGCTGAATGTGCTTCTTTGGATATTTCATAGGACTGTTCTCTAGGATTCTGCCTGATAATTGTCATGTCATTTCATCATGACTCCTGCTGAAAGTGTCAACTACATTTTAATGTAAGATATTTATTGAAAGATATATGTCAGGTAAGGCAATGTGATCTTAACAAGAAACAAATTGTCCTATTTCCACATCTGGGTGAAAATTAGGCAGGATTTTCTTAAATAATAAATGTAATTATATCAATTTCCATTTTTTTGAGAGAATTTATTTGCATGGACAGTACTAGATGCTTAATAAAGAAGGTGGATGTGAGGCAGGCGTTAGTTTCCCTTGGAGGGAGCAGGGGAGGTTAACTGGGCCTGGGTGATGTGTGCAGCAGGAAGAGCTGCACTAGGGCTGTCTTACTCCAGAGCCCGGGTAACTTCTACTCACCATGCTGCACAACCAGCACACAAAACAAGAAAGCATTGCACAGTGGAGTTTCTCTTCACTCTTCTCTCCTTCAAGTTTCTTTTTTTTATTTAATTAATTGTGTTTACATAGATTCTAGGGTCACCCCAAATGCATCCCCTCTCCCCCATATCCCCCTAAACATCTCCCTTGCCCCCCTCTTTACAGCACCCTCCCCACTTCCCTTCAGGTTTATCTCATCCTATCATCCCCTTTCCTCTTTTCTTCTGGTCCCTTTGATCCCTCCTCTGTCTCCATTCAGTCCCTCAGTTCTCATTGTTCCTTGAATTCCTCAAATGAGTGAGGTCATATGATATTTTTCTTTCTCTGCCTGGCTTGTTTCACTTAACCTAATAGTTTCCAGGTCCATCCATGTTGTTAAGTTTCTTTGGATTCTCTTTATAAACTAAGTGGGACATACTATCCTGAGGTCAATTCAACTAAGGGATTTGATTCTGGAGCAAATCTGATGTCTTTCTCATCCCAGCATCCTAGTAACATGTAATAAAGAACTGCACTGTGGATGTGGATGTAGCTGGTGAAACAGAGGCCTCTGAGCCATGTGGCTTCATGGGAAGTATGCATTAATTAGCCTGTTGTGTGAGAACTTTCTACTCACTTCATATCACTCTTGAAAAAATTATCTGTTTATTTCCCACTTTGGGTCAAAACAGCATCTCAAAACCTGTCACCTTCTGAGATCATAAATCCCCCTAAACTAACTCATGAGCTACGTTCCACCATTCCTACTGAGAAAAAAATAAAAACCAAAGGGTTAGAAACTATTTTCAGCAGAATGTTAATTTGGGGGGGACAAATATAAGGGATCAGGAAGAGGGGATAGAGAGGCATTCCTCTTCCCTCTTCAAAGTTACTTTCTCATGAACTCAATAATATTAAACCCTCATTCTCTGTTTCTAAAAAGAAAGAGTTTATTTTCTCTTTCCATTGCTAACTCCCCTTATCCCTCCCTATTCTACAAACAGATATTTATTAAAAATCAATTCTTGGCTCTTTTCTTCCTTTTTCATTCACTATTCTACTTCAGTTATCATTTTGAGACAATTCTTAAATGCATGAATACCTAGCCTGTCTTCCTTCAAGCTCCTGCAATTCTGAATTTCACAAAAATGCCATGGACCTCCTATGATCATGAGAGAAAGAAACTTCTAAAAGTGGAAAAGCTTTTTAAGTCAAATAGCTGAAAATCATATAGAGTTCTGTATCAAGTTTAGAAAACAGTTCTCTCCAATACAATGTTTGTGAAGAAATAGAAATGTTCATTGTAATAGATGCTGAATTGTACCTAGCCACTTTTGAGTTTATTTGAATATCATCTTATCAACATTATTAAAGTCTAAACCTGCTAAATGAGACAAGGGAAAGAGGATACAGAAAAGGTATTACTCCATTAAAATGTTTTCGTATTAGTTCTCAATTCATAGTTACAGATTAAATTTTGGAAGTTCTGAAACTCTTCGAGATGATTAGAATATCACTGTTCTAAGAATAAAGATGAAGCAGGCTTTGGAGTCAGTTTAATACATAACAATGGGCAAGTTATTAGATTTTTAGAGGCCTTTGTTTTCTCTTCCAGAAAGTTGAAATAATAATATTTATATTATTGGGTTAATTATAAGAATTAAATGAGTTAACATATGCAAAGAATATAGAAAGCACTCAATATTTTATTGCAATGATGATGATAATCTACGTAGCATTTTATATTTTAAAAAGGTTATTTTTATGTCATTTTCTTTGATACTACAACCAGCCTTGCTGATGTCAGTATGACCATTTTTTAGAGAAAAACCAAGACTCAAAAACTTAAGTGACAAGCCTATGGTCATATAGCTAGTTAGTGGCAACCCCATGGCTTGAACCAAGAACATCTTTTTGCAAGTCCTTGCCTCTTTTTACCATATTTCAGCTGATTCTATCTTCTAAATATTAGGTATGACCAAGTTAAAAATGACTTTAAGTAAAAGCCTATTTTTTCTGTCATTCCTGGAGTAATCTGAACAAGTTCTCATTAGACTTTGAGATTCCTAGAGAAAAAAAGAATACATTATTTGTTGGTTTTCCTGGAATGTCCTCTGCCCCTATGTAGCAGTTACTGTATTTCTACAGGGACAATATAAGCATAATGTCTAGGTCACTTGATATTTCTACATCAAGGGCAAACTAAAATTATTCTTTCCAGCATAATATTTGATCAGTCTAACTGGAAGCCCAAAATTAGACATCAACTCATATCCTTCTCACAAAATATTCATTGAAATAAAAAAAGAATTTGAAGGAAATATCATTTATACAATTTCTTGCCAATATAGCTAATAAAAATAACACCTTTCATCTTATGATATATAAGGTATTGTAACACCTTATATAGACAAAATTCTGGTACATTCCTTGTGCCATTTCAGCTGCACAACAATGAAACAAGAATTATATCTATTTTTCAACTAACTAAAAAAATTAAACAATTAGAGAAAACTAGATAATTATGCAGAAAATGCCCATTTGATTTTCAAATTTAATATTCAGATCTCAGATTCACTCTCATAACCAACAAAACTACATAGAAGTTTAATGCCCCTGCCCTTTTTTAGCCATAATCACCAAAAATTTCTGTAGATTAGAGGCAATAGGAAAACATAGATAGTACTGTACTTCTTTTATTGGGAAAAATTAATAAAAATAGTACAATAAACAAAATATAAATAATACACAAAAATAAAAATATTATTTTACACACTTTAAGAGCTTGCTTGCCATATAATTTGCATAACACTTGTTTTGAGTTTCAACTCTAGGAAGATATTTCTACAGATAGCAGTGATTCCACCCTGTATTCCCACTCTGCCTTCTGAGATCATGGCCTTACCATGCCCATCTAGACCATCAACTTTTGCTTGGTCTCACAGGCCCCATTCTTCCCATTCTAACTAACAAACAGCTTCTGAGTGACTCCTTTTAAAGGGAAAATCTCATAACAAAACCCACATTGCCCTCACTAGTGTTTCCCAAAGTGAGGAATGCTGATTGCCAATGAGATCATTTCAGGTGAAATGCAAATTGATATTTTTTAGAGGTATGTTTTTATTTACCTATGTATTAAACATAATTATAGTAACACAAAACCATGGGTATTAAACATAAAGAAATATAAACTTTAAAGGAAATCAATTTGAAGAAAAGATCTAATTATAGTGTTGGTATATAAATATAGCAAAAAGAAGGAGATTGTACAAGAATGAGTGTGGGTCCGGACATACTGACCTTCAGAATTAAGTTCTGCCTTTGCCTAACATTAAAGACCTTCCGTGATCTAGATCTAGTCCCCCTTTCCAGCCACAGTCACTAGTACTACTAACTCTTGTCTCTTACACTCTAACCAAATCTAATTTTCCTTGAGGAAAAAACTATGCCTCATATATTTTTCTTTATTTTGTACAAGCTCTTGAATCCTTTCTCAAATGTTAAATGCAGTAGTCTGACAACCTCTAGGAAAGATTCTTCACCTCTACCCTACAGCCTATTCTCAAATAGGAATTTTTCTATTCCAAAAGGACCATATGGGCCAGTGTTTTCCCTGAATTTAATATAGCACGAATTATTAGCCTAGTGTCTGAGAACAACTAGAAGTCTTTAGGGAGTTCTGAAAATCCCTTAAATATATATACAAAAATTTTGTGAGCATAAGTACATTATGGGGAATACACTCAATTCTCAGATTCTCCAAGCTGTGAATAACTCAGAGTTAAGAACCGATATATTAGATAAAGGTCATTCCATGGTAGCAACTAAGTTAAACTCATAAGAGCCGTATACATTGTCTGACGTCCCTTCTGGTTTCTTGGAGATACCATATCTGGATATATATTTAACTTCTGAACAATTTTTGAACATGGAACCTTTATGTTTCTCATTAGTAGTTTTTATATGGGTAATATTTTACATGCTAAATAGTCAATCATGTTCATCACAGCATTATTCACAGTGATCAAGACATGGAAACAACCAAAGTGTCCCTTGATAAAGGACTGGATAAAGAAGAGAAGATGTGGTACATATATAAAATAGAATACTACTGAACCATAAGAAATGATGACATAGTGACATTTACAACAACATGGATGGACCTTGAAAACATTATACTTATTTTACTGAGTAAAATAAGTAAATCAGAAAAAGCGAAGAACTATGATATCACACATAAGTGGGATATAAAACTGAGACTCATGGACTTCGATAAAAATGAAGTGGTACCAGGGGGGAGAGATATAGGGAAGGGGGAGGGGGGAGGAGAAGGGTATAAAGAGGGACAAATATAAGATGATGGAAAATAATTTGACTTTGTGTGATGGGTATACAACGTAATCAACAATTCAAATGCTATAAAATTGTTCACCAGAAACCTATGTACTCTTGTTGATCAATGTCACCCTGTTAAAGTTAATTTTCTAAATAAAATTTAAAAATTAAAAAAAATAGTCAATCATGTATTTCAGGAAGTCATCTGCTTATGAACAGGCTATGATCCAAGGATTGATTCCAGAACCAATTTTCTCATAAAGCAATATAAATAATTTAGCAAAATTCTGGTTAGCTATAAAGAGCCTGAGAAGAAAAAACCAAGAAATGTAGTAGGAAAAAAGAAAAGGTTGTCATCCCCTTCTTTGGGACAGAACTGACCCTAGACAAAGTTGTTAATGTATTAACATTTTAATAACTGCTTCCTCCTTCTCTGCAAGTGTTGCCCCCAGAAATACCCCAAAACCTTCTTTAACATCCTAATGGGACTTCCCCCGTCTTCTTCCCCCAGTGTTACCCATCTCTCACCTCCTATAATTAATTCCATGTCCTCATTGAAAAGGAGCTGACCTGGGAATCCTGAGGCCAGCAGTATTATTGAATTCACATTCATATACACTAGCTCTTTGGCCTCTATAACATACCTGAACTTGTATTAGAGTCTATATACTGAACCAAAGAGATTATCAATTAGAAGACTTTTAAAAAGCTTAACAAATAAAGAGGGAAATACAGGTGGAAAGGATGAGGATGGCCAGAGCTATCACTTATGTCTTGTTTAGAAATCTTCTCATGTCAACTCTCATACTGAAATACATTTTCAGACTCTGCTTCTTCCAGTATTTTCATGGTGGGTTAAGGCAAGGAGAAAGAGAATGCTAAACATAACAGACACTGGTCCACCCTTTCTCTATTTCAAATTTATCTTAGTTCTCTAACCCTTTCCCAGGAATCTTTCTTTTACTAAGGTTGTAGGACTAAAGTTTGAAAATCACTGCTCCAAAATAGATATTTCTTAGCTAACCCCCTCCCTCCACTCTAATTCCACAAAATTTACTCAAATCTGTTCAGCTTTGTTGTGTTTTTGACCCACTGCTTTTGCAAGAGGCAGAGGGAAGTGGAGGGGTAAGGGAGACATAAGTGGGAAGGCGCTATTGAGGCTATTTATATGCCTGTGTTATTTATGGATTGGGTGTCTGAAAACCAGGTACTTCCTGCATTCTCGTTCATGCTAATCAATGTGTAGAAACTACCTCCTCTCAGTTAAGCTCATTTACCCATACTTCCTTCTATATTAGTATTTCTGTTTCTTCTTATGAGTGTGAGGCTCAGCAAATAAATACATTCATCAAATTCCAAGGTTTCAGCCGGGGCCATTAGCCTGATGTTGGTTGTATGTTGCCTAATATATCATTTTTCCTGTTTATTATCTGCCTTCACCAAACCCAAACTTAGCGTGAAAAAGGTGTCCTAATGAGAGAAAACAAACATACGGCGTATAAAAGATGACCACTGCCACTATTGTCTCTATCAGTGATTTGGGGTTTTATCCGCTGTACTTGGCCATCTTCTCCCTTAAAGGCAATTTAAGTGTTTTACCTGCTAATTGCCTCCTTTATTTTAAATAATATTTTTCATGTTTCCTTCTCATCTGGTCTTTTCTCCCTAGCATTTCCTTTATGCTCTTTCCTAGTTCCACGATTTGTTATAAGCACACAACTCTCAGTCACAGGGGCTGGTGATCATGTCTCCCTCTGGGGCCGCTCTGTCATCTTCTTTTCAATGAGGATATGAATAACTCTTGCTTCACCTCTATCTTTGAGAGTCTTTGCAGTGGACTGTCATCACTACATGATTGTAATTTTCTTCTCCTCCTCCTCCTCTTCCTTTTTAATCCATAGAAATGTAGACACATAGTCCACAGAAGCATAGAGGTTTGGGGCATTTAGAAACCACACAGCAGTGGTTCTCAGCCTTGGCTGCACATCAGGATTATCTGGGGGAACCTTAAAAACTAGTAATGCCTGGATCCCATCCCTAGAGATTGTGATGTGATTGCCCTGTGCTGTGGTCTGAGCATGAAAGATGTTAAAAGCTCTCCCGGTAGACTTCCTCGTATAAGGAACTTCTTGCTTCTGCACCATTACCTCTTACACCCTCTATTTGCTTCTGTGCCTTTGGGCTGAGAGAAGGTCTGGCATAATTTACCACAAAAGATGGGCTTAATTTTTCTGGAAAATATATTCAAATCTCATTTATGAAATTCCTCATTTTGAAAAGATACCACCTACTGAAGCTTCACTGTACATTGAGAGCAGGCCTGGTGGGGACTGGGGCAGAGAAAGAGCATTACTTGAAATTTGGCACCAACCGAGTTGATTTTAAATATTGTGATTACATTCTTCTTCAAGCACTTGGCCATGATTTTAACGAGTGGTGAGAACGACTGTTGGGGCTTCACCACCACATCACGGGTTCTCAGCACATGCAAACGATGAGTCACTAAGTGATCAAAGACAGACGAGAGTGAGAAGGTGCCACTGAAGGTGCGGGAAAGGAAAGAAAGGGAGAGAAGAAAGAGTAAATTAATACCTAGCTCGCCATTTGCTTTTTCTAATTTTATCTTCCTCACAATACTAAGAGAGAGATAGCACCCCTATTCGTACAGACAAAAAAAAAATGTGTTTAAGAGAAGAAATGTGTCTTACAGACAGAAAAATGTGTACTTGCGATCACTCTGCTAGTGTGAGGTATAATCAGTCTTCCACCTTCCACTCCCCCTTATCATCATCTATCCAAAGAACGACCATCCTAGTTTGTAAAGGTAGCAAGCATAGACCTTCTAGTTATGAATGAAATAAAGTTCCCTTGCTACTTCCCACCAACCTGTTCCAGGTCCTACCCAGGGGAGAGGAGGATCATAGCTCTCAGCCCTTCTGGTGGAGTCAGGCTATTTGGGGCCCCAAGAAATGGACCCCACATGTCAGCCTCCAAGGGGATCTGGACCAGGGAAAAACAGAAATGCCTCCCCCAGCAGGTTCCAACAGGTGTCGCATGAATGCAAAGACTTGAGTGTGAATCCTTTCACCAGGCTCCTCAGAAATGGATTCAGAGGACTTCTGTTATGGAGCAGACGAGGAAACATAGGGAACAGCATAGCATTCACAAAAGTCCACCATCCTCTCATCTAACAACACTGGGAAACAATCAAATGCTAATGATTAGAATATTCATATAAGCAAACTACTGCACTTCAGAAAAAATGACGTATTTTTATTTCCAAAATTGTAGAGGACAGAATGGTAACTGAAGGAAGAAATCTTTCACAAAGTAGCATTTTCTTGGGGTTGGGATTTGGGGAGGTTGGGAAGAGTGTGGAACAGCAGTCTCTCCAGGAAGACTTTCCCTAGAAAGGACTATCAACACTTTCACCGTGGGTCTCTTCTTGCTCCATTGCTGGCCTGTCCTCTCAGCACTCTGGTCTTCTTTCAGTGCCTCAAACATCCTGGAGTCGTCTTTGGTCTCAGACATTAGCTTGCATCCTTCCTTTTGCTTGAAACCCTTTCTTTCCAGTCTTCACATTCTTCATTCTTCACTCTTCCCTTGAATATTACCTCCTCCAGGAAGCCCTCCCTGACCACCCTATATAAAGTAGTTTCCATTTTCATTCCACTATTTATTTTCTAAGAGCACTCACCACACTTTGCAATTCTCTCATTTATTATTTTTGTGTGTGTTTTTGTCTTTCTGCCCCTTTTGAAGACATATCTGTATTGTCCAACGTGTCATACATTTCTAAACACAAAGTAGAGCCTCAATTTAAATATTTCTGAATAAGTTAACATATGGAGCTCAGGTCTGCCATGTCTGGTGCTATATTTTCTTTCTACACCTTTTTTTTTTTGTAACTACTATTTAGGATGATCTTTATTTCAGACTCTATGCTAGGCACTTGGCTTATATTTCATTTAAGACTCAAAACAACACTGTGTGATAGGTGTTATTT
The DNA here is from genome assembly GCF_036850765.1 of Saccopteryx bilineata. Classification (NCBI taxonomy): domain Eukaryota; kingdom Metazoa; phylum Chordata; class Mammalia; order Chiroptera; family Emballonuridae; genus Saccopteryx; species Saccopteryx bilineata. Next base: position 57,476,200 of record NC_089491.1, read on the forward strand.
CTCCAATTTTACAGTTTGAGAAATTAGGTTTCTGACCTAAATCAGCATTATAACTGAAACAGCTAGGATTCAAGCACAGATGTATCTAATCCAAAGCCTTTGGTCTTTTCACTCCGTGACACTATCTCTAAGGAAAAAGGAGAGCATATTAGGGAGAATAGATCATTTTTTCAAAAAAAAGAATAACAGTTTATCTTTCTTTCTCTTCTTCTATTTGTTCGTTGCTTTTCCCCGGGCTTCCATTTCACATTGCAAAAAACATGCACGTTCACTGGCAGGAAATAGGGAACATAATCCCTGTCACAGGTAGCACATTGAAGTCAGAAAGCCACTCTAAATGGCAAGCTCTTTTTCCAGAGTGCTCACAGAAATCTCCCCTCTTACCACCTATTTCAGAGCCTCAGTGCACCATTCTCAGCCACTGCCCCTTCAGAGAGATGCCCCTGCATGGCTGAGTGCTCCAGAGAAAGGGTACAGTGGCCAGCTGACACACCTACCGGCACTCCAAACCCTAGGGCTCACAAGAGCTAACTTGCAAGTTTCATTATGGACAAAAATAATGGGGCAGGGTAATAGAGGAGAGGACCCTAATGTGACACAGATAGAGCTTGAGATTGCCCAGACTTGTCACCGGCCAATCTATGGCTTTAATTGTTCGTGTTTCAACTCTGCCTAAGATAAAATGTTTCACGACAACCCGATTTCTGACCAGACCTCCACCATCTGCCATCCATGAGCCAGAATCTCTTCATCTCCCTGTTCTCGTTGGTCCTCGGAAGCTCTGCATCCCCACTGCAGCTGTTTCCTCTCCTTGTGTGGGTCGATTCTGTCACTCTGCCAGCTTAGCAGACTAGGTAGCTTTTGCAGGCCCAGTAGGATAAGCCAGAAGGCTCAGAGAGAAGAATGTTCTAAACCTTATAACAGGCCGACAAACTTCCAGACATCCTGTGGGCACGGGCACACAGAGGGGCAGGAAGCAGAGCAAATGCCAGGCACAGCAGACCTCGGACACAAATAAACATGGGCACATGTAGCCAAAGCATACGGCAGAAAAACCCAAGCTGGAAATGCATCTCTTTTGAAAACCAAATTACCACACGTGCCAACAAATTACAAGCATTGAAAAGAAGTCCAGGAACTGCTAGTGGCGTCCATGGGCTGGGCTTCAGTTTAGACTATTCGTTCACAGTCCACATAGGGTCCACTTCTAAGTCACACAGAGCAAGGTAAGACCTGTTACCTGCAATCTTTTGTTCCCCAAACTGTTTGTAGTCATTCATTTCACAAGCAGAGCACCTGCCACATGCCAGTCTCTATTCCAAAGACTGGTGAAATAGCACCTGCCCTCATACAGCCTACAAGCCAGTGGGGAAGATATAATAAATCCAAAATAAATAGAGAGAAGGGAAGAGAGGATGCTCTTGTGCTAATAAATCAAGAACTAAAAGGATTAAAAAAAATTGCCACCAGATTTAGCAAGATGGAGTTCATTTGTGACCTTGAGAAGCAGTGTTGTGGGAGGAAAGTCTGAATGGAGTGCGTTCAAGTGAGAGGAGACTGCAAAGAGTGGAGGCAGAATAGAAAATGCTTACGAGAAATTTTGCAATTAAAGAAAACCAAAAATGAAGCGGAAGTTGGAGGAGACGAGAAATCAAGAGAGGATACCACAATAACTCTTGTCTATAAAAAAAATATGCCATGACCAGAAATATTTCTCCTATCCAGTGTTAGAAGGCATAGGACAGAAATTTCAGTAGTTCTTTTCATTCTCTTATAAAACCAAGAGAAATAGCATCAAAATATCTCTGGCCTGGGGGCCACTGAGGGACCACAGAGGCTCAAATAATAATGATAATGTTAAAAAGCTGCCATTTATTGGACACCTTTAGGTACTAACGTGTATCCTCTCTCGTTTAAATCTGAAAACCACCACAGGAAGTAGGTATTACTGTCAACTTTCCAAAGCATAGAGAGGTTAAGTAATTTGCCTAAGGGACACAGAATTATGGAGCAGCATTAAGATTTGAATCCAGATTTTGAATAAAAATGTTGTGTTCTTTCCACTTCTCTCCTCTAATGTGAGGACAGGCTTTTTATCTTTCCAGCCTAAAACAGGTCTCGCCTTCAAACGTCCTGATGAGGTGGAACACACAATGCAGATGAGCTCTAGGTCCCAGCTGCCACTGGTTTTCAGGGATTCTGTGATTCATTTACACAGAGTTTTCTTGTATATTTCAAATTATTATCTTCACTTTTTAAACAAATTAATTTTGCATCCCTCAATGAGCAACTATCTTGCACTTGATTTTTAATGTAGCTTTTATCCAGTTCATTTTGCCATTGTGAAAGTAATGTATGCCAATTAAAATTGTGTTTATTATAGAAATGTACAGACCACCAAAAAAATAAAAGGAGGAAAAATATCACTCGCAGCCCCATAGGCACCAAAGACTTTTGCTGAATTTCCTCCTAAGGTTTTTTTTTCCTATCTGTAAGTTTTCAGTCTTAATTTTATTTTAAATACAGTTGTGAACAGGTTGGTAATCTTTTTACAGTGTGATTTTCATTTAGCATTAAAACACTTGCATTTTTTCATACTGTTTATAAACATACATTTCTTAAGGTTAAATCATTCCTTATTTTATAGTGCCATTCCCCCACTAAAAACATTTAGATTGAGTGTTAAGTTCAGGGGAAGATGCCAACAGTGTACCTAAGCCATGCTTTCAGAAAAGATTGGGTGTCCAGTTATAACAGCATCTTCCCCCATTTATACCATAGTTCTCAAAAATGCTTTTTGTAAGGGAGCTCCCTTGGCAAGTATACACTTTGGGGGCCATCCTATTATCAATGCTATGACCCTCCTGAGAACCATAGAAAAAAACTTTGGATTCAGAAGCATGCCAACCCCACATCTGACTAACAAAACCCTCCCGAGCCACTAAAACTTCATGTGAATGCTGTTTACAGGCATCTATCTGCTAAGGAGAGCATAATATTGTAACATTTAAACAGAGGATAATTGTTAAATATTACAATGAAGAGATGACCCTTACTACTTGACTCTTTTCACTCTTAAAGCTTATAAAATACAGTTAGTTTGAATTCATAGAATGTCCAAACACACTGTTGGGCTATTTGCTGAATTGGTGAGTATTGTGGATTTTTAGGCACCGTGGAATTTGAGGTAGTCAAAGCCTACTAGAGAACCTTTGTCCACCGAATACACAGTTCCAAGTGAGGGGGCCACGAGATAAAAAGAAATGTGAAGACCCAGCTTGTACTTGACATTGGTGATGAATACAGCCTTTCACTGATGTACTCCTGCCAGGCCTGCCTCGTTTCATTTGCATTCTCTATGAATGTGGCTATAATGCTGGCCCTGGTCAAAGTCCTATTGTAAGTCTCCTGTTTCCTCCATATAATACATATAACCGGCAAGGTTACTTACTTACCAGCTGTTGGCTAACAAAACAGTGATGTCTTATTGAAGAGGTCTTGGGTCATTGTACAGCATACTCTTTACATGAAGCAAAAGCTATGTCGGGGACAATGTTAGAAACCACAAACAGAAATCCTCCTTTATTCTTTCTCTCATGCATACTCTATCCTTCTTTTTTGTCTTTCTTTTCCTTTGGAATTGTTTGCAAGAATGCCAGTATGCATACAGTTGCAGTATGCCAGTAGATCTCTGTCTAATGAGGAGTGGTTTATTTTGTAAAACATCATTGAACTGAAACTATAGCTGAATAATATTGGTTTTCTTTTCTGGACTTTTATTTCCTCAAAAAATTGAATCTTCTTGGTTACATTGTCTCTCACAAAAAGTATTAAAAACTACTTTTTCTACCCATTTGCAAACAAGTAATATAGCCCTTGGATTTTGGAGGAGCCAAAATACTAAGAAATGGTAAGGGAAAATGTCTTTTTGAGGAGAGGGCATACTCACTAGCTCAAAGCCTAATTTTAAGCAGGTTGCAGCCCCGTGACCAGCTTAATTTTGCATAGGAAGATATTGGAGAAAAAAAGCAACTATTTGGGGAGTGAAAGATTTGCATAGCAGTTGCTGGAAGAACTGGCTCTCAGCCTGTCCAAACATTCTCCCAGATTTATAACATAAAATTAATGTATCAGAATGAGTCCCCAGGGAGCTACAACCACCAATTGACAAGCTGTTCTGCTCCCTCTTAAGGCTGAGCCAGATCTCTGTCCTTCTGGATCCCAAAGCATTTAAAACGAAGCCAAGTTTTTAAGCCCCTATGGGAAATTACCTGCTTATTATCATTTCATCATTCTGGCATTATAAAAAAAAGAAACACAGAGAAGTTATTTACATGGAGCAAGACAAAATAGTTATTCATCTGCTCCTATTTGCCACCATGGATTCTTCTACTTCAGGGTAAATTTTAATTTGTGTTAAATGTTAACCTGAGCTGCCGTGGCTAGGTGGCTCAATGAATAGAGTATCATCCCCGCATGCCAAGGTCATGGATTTGATCGCCAGATATGGCATGTACAAGAAGCAATCAATGACTAGACAACTAAATGGAACAACTTAAGTGGAATGACGAGTTGGTGCTTTTCTCCTCTCTCTCTCATTTTTCCTTCTCTGTCTTTCAAATTAATGGAAATTTTTTTTTTCAAATGTTAACCTGATGCACTCACCTAGGATATTAGTTACTTCATAGAAAGTTAAAGGACCGAGTAACAGTGAGTCTCCAAAAGAAAGAAACTACAGAAATTGTTGAAATTAAATCTACCTGTTTAGTTTACAGATGAGGAAACTAGGATTTTAAATAATGATAATAATAGCAACAGCATTTATTGAACACCTGCCTTTTCCAGGTAGCTTGGTTGTTTTTAGCTTATCTGTCAAGCTAGTTCAGTTTTTTTCCAAGAACATGCCCAGGTCTTTTCCGACTGTGTTACACATATTAATTCAGTTTTCTTGAAACAACTGATGAGGGAGATATTATTATGTACTGCCCTTGTCTGTAAAATAAAAGAGTGACTTGCTCATGCCAACAAAACAGTTAGTAGCCTAATATATTATATGATTATATATTATCATATTATCTATGGCATTTATTTATGTATTGATGTATCATCTGTCATAATAAAATGTCAACTTATATAATAAATACTATAGACAATTTAAAAATATCCATTTTTCTAAAAGGTTCTACATATCAAGTATTTCATTCAAGAGTATTGTAATAAGTCTATCATGTCTTGGTAAGGAAAACCAGGAAAAAATAATATGACATATGCCACATAGTAAAGTCCTCTGGTCTACGGCCATACTACCCTGAACACGCCCGATCTCGTCTGATCTCAAAAGCTAAGCAGGGTCAGGCCTGGTTAGTACCTGGAGGGGAGTAAAGTCCTCTGATTTCACTAGATATTGAATGAGAGTAGGCGTTTAGATATTGAATCTAGAGTAGGTGTTTAGAAAATACTTATTGAATCAAAATCTGAAGTTACTCTTAGAGTCAAAACCATGGCTAATATAGGTCCAGAGAACATATTTTCAAAACTAAAATTTAGATTAGATGGTTGTTAGCTGACAACTAGACAGAATATTTGAAGTCAGGATGATTCTGTATGTAAACTAGGGATTGTTTATATTAATGTGCATACTTAGTAGACATCAGTGACATTTTTAAACTTCTTTTGTTTGATACTTTAGTCAAACATTTACAAAATTTTGAAACTTGGCCATTTTAGAAACTGTAGGGAATGCCCAGTAAATATTTGAATCAGAGAGCAGAGTCTCTAATATTCTTTTGCAGGTCAGGAAAGGTAAGTTACCAGTGAAAAGGAAGAAGTATCTTCCCTATATTTCATTCTAAATCCAGAAATGCCTTCTTTCCTCATCCATATCACAAATATAGGTTAAGTTGCTATAAAAGTTATGTTGAGGCCCTGGCCGGTTGGCTCAATGGTGGAGCATCGGCCTGGCGTGCGGAAGTCCCGGGTTCGATTCCCGGCCAGGGCACACAGGAAAAGCACCCATATGCTTCTCCACCCCTCCCCCTCTCCTTCCTCTCTCTCTCTTCCCCTCCCGCAGCCGAGGCTCCATTGGAGCAAAAGATGGCCCGGGCGTTGGGGATGGCTCCTTGGCCTCTGCCTCAGGTGCTAGAGTGGCTCTGGTCGCAACAGAGCGAGGCCCGGAGGGGCAGAGCATTGCCCCCTGGTAGGCAGAGCATCACCCCTGGTGGGCGTGCCGGGTGGATCCTGGTGGGGCTCATGCGGGAGTCTGTCTGACTGTCTCTCCCTGTTTCTGGCTTCAGAAAAAAATACAAAAAAAAAAAAAAAGTTATGTTGAAGACACTTGATTCAGAAAACTGTTAAAATGTGCTTTTCCTTTAAGGGAATTTCTAGTCTTTCCCAGCCTTTGTCACATTGGCCCAGGTGGTTCTGTGATTGCCATGTGCTCTCTGAAATAATGTTTGAAGGCAGTTGAAACCCCAGCTTGATTGGGCCTGTAACAGAAGCCAGTCTACTTAAAATTACCGCCTGGATTCCTTGAAATGAAACTAGTCATGCTCAGCAAAACTGTTGACTGCCTGTCATATCCGGGAATTCTTAGAGAAACTGAACCTGGCTGACAGACTGAAAAACCAAGCAACCTGGAAAATGCCCCTGAGTCTTCCCTTCCTTCACAGACTCAGGGATGCTAGTGGCCAGGCAGGGCTGTCCTCCTCATTATTTCCCGCTGGTGTGGAGGTCATGCTTTAGGTGGTCTTTATGTAAAGGTGATCAGATTTTTGATAAGACATTGTCATGAATAATTAAAGTATTTGTCATTTGCATAATATTTCTTCTTTTGAAAAACAATTCTTCCTTTTGTCCACTTTACTTTAGGCAGTACCTCACTTATATAAAGTCTTAGGTCCAGAAAGTTATAGTATGTTTGAACTTGGTCTTACCTGCTCTTTCAGATTGACAATATAACTATAAAGGGCTACTTATAGTGGAGTCAAACATACTCTGTTATGTAATAAAAAAAAACTAGGTGTTTTTTTTTCTAAAGGGTGTATAAAAATAAAACCTGATTTCTTTTTAAGGAATTAGATTTGCCCATTGTATCTGTTATAAACCCACTAATTTTTCTTGCATTAAGAATTTTAGGGACTCTCTAAGAAGTTCATAATTTTATAAATTTTCTCCACAGCTAAATTTAGCTTCACTTAGCTGCTAATATATTCTATTGTCCCTTATTTTAAATGACTATATTCAGAGAAAAAGTCTCTCTGAGGCACATATTTTCATCATCTAAAAACTGTATTTCTCTTTTAACTAATACAATTGATGGAGTTTTTAAGGTTATAAACTTTGAACTGAACTTCAGCTAGCTATAGTTCCTATTCCACAGAAACTAATATGTATCTGGAATCAGAGTGTCGTTAAAGTTTATCAAAGAGTTGATTACATTATATTTACCCAATTATCCAAAACATGAGATAAAGGGTAAATGATTCTAAAGGTAGGCACAGTACATAAATATATATAATATAGATATACAGTATTCCTAAGTATATTATGTGTGTGTGTATGTATAATAAACATAATAACTAGGGGCCTTTAAATAGGTTATTCTGCAAGTAACCACACTGCCACTTTAAAAGCTGCTGGTTAATATTTTAACTAAAGATTTCTAGCAGCCCTAGTCTAATAGCTCAGTTGGTTAGAGCATCATTCTGGTGCACCTAGGTTGCAGGTTCAATCTCCAGTTGGCACATACAAGAAACCACCAATAAATGCATAAATAAGTGGGAGAACAAATCAGGGTTTCTCTCTCTCTCTCTCTAAAAAAAAATCAATAAATTAAAAAATAAAAATCAAAAAGTAAAATTGTCACTTAAAAAATAAAAAATAAAGCTTTAATATAATATATATATATTATATATATATATGGGCTCCTGGTTTATATGTGTGTGTATGTACACATATGGTAAGATATCATATATATATATATATAAACTAGGAGCCTTTAAATATATATTTGTATAAATATATAAATATACAAGTATGTATGTGTGTGTGTTTTCTAGGCTCTTGCACCACAGTTCCTAGCACTTTAAAAGCTCCTAGTTAATAGTTTTGGAAGGAAGGAAAGAAGAAGGGAGGGAAGAAATGAAGAGGGAAAGAGGAGAGGTTGAAAATATAACCAAAAGAAATGTAGCATTTATATAAGATGTTGGGATGTTTATATAAGAAACATTGTGATGCTTCTTGGATGTTCCCATGCATCTTTCTATACATAACTTTCAGACTAAGGGACGTTTTGCTGCAGCAGACTGATAAAAAAAAAAAAAAGAGGTGGAAAAGGAAAGAAACATCTCTCACTGCTGTCCAGAAATGAGTAACAAAGTGACAGACTCAAAGACAGGTGCTGCACAGAAAATAACTGCGTTCTACTTTGTGCCACTGTTACCACAATTAAATTCGGTAGCCTTATAATTCCAAGCTTAAAGAAAATAGGCACCTTTTTATACCATTCTACCATGCTTGTTTATTTTGGAATTTAATTTCCTTAATAGCTTGCTTTATTCCATGCAAGTTCTACTCTGGGCATCAAAGGAATTCTCTACTTAAAAAGCAAAGTCTAAGGAAGCTAATGATTAATGATAAAATCTGTTTGAATAATCTGACCAATCTGTAGGTCCTCTTGCCAGAGCCATAGAGAGGATATTTAAGACTGGCTAGTAACCCCATCTCTTTCTTTGTATCCAGTCTTTTTGTTCTTTTTTTTCCCCCTATTCTGCATGTTCATGGTTTTACATCAAATAACAGGAAGTGAATTCTGAACATTTGAGAGCAAAAGTAAGAATGACTAGCAGTCATGATTCTTTTCTTCTAGTAGGCTTTTCTTTTCCTTTGAGTCAACTGAGCAGAGAAATGTACTGCATAGAATAAGAGGCAATGAGGCTCCAGTGACCGAGCAGCTGGTCAGTGTGGCCTGAGAGTTGTCTGGCCTCCAGTCTGACCACCAGGGCCCCGCAGCTGTTCCACCTGTTCGCTCAGCAGACTCTTTATTTGCCTGAACGCAGTGGCCATCGACATCAAATATGAAACACTCCCTTTAACCTCAGTGTGGCTTCCATGCGTTTTCCTGTCCCCGCATAGAATCCAGAAACTCGGACAAGGCACCCAGCAGACAGAGCAGGAAGCCTACAGCAAGACTGTGTTTGAGAGAACAGCATGGGAATTACAGCTGTGTGTCTTAGAATAAGTCACTTTACCTTTTTAAGCCTTGGGTATCTCTACTGGAAAATAAGAATATACTGTCCAATGAGGGTCACTAGAAAGATTAAGTAAGCATTATCCAGGTGCAAAGTTTAGAGGAGTGCTTGCACACCACAGCTGCTATTATTATTAATAAGAGCCCAACTCGATTTTCACCTTAGGCAGACGCGTTTATGTCACTTAGCAACTGCTCTCCCTAAGAGTCTAGAAATGTTCAATCTTTAACTCCGTAGTAGCAGAAAGAATTCAAATAAGATTAATTAGAAAATTTTTCTGTCTAAAATATAATACTTAATTTATCTAAAGATCTCTTATACAGAAACGTCAACTACTCAGAACCAGGAAATAAGAAATTTTTTTAAAAGCCTTATCTGAATGCCAATGTCGATACCAGATAATCTGTGCACTAAACTTCACACAGTCACAGGCATCAAAGCCACAGAAATCACTGCTTTCAGCTCAATGGTGGTTGAGTGTTCCTGCCTGTTGCAGTTAGAAGAAAGGAAGGCAAAATGAATGAGGGTTATGAGAAGAGTTATCAGACTGCAGAGTCAGGAACCTGTAAATAACAGATAAATGAACTCTAAGCGTGAGCAATCTGGGGCCATTTAAAGAGAGCCAAATAGATCTACTTCCTTTGAGTCAATGATAACAACACTAAGTCACACCAAAAGACAGCAATGAATTTTCATTTTATTTAATGTTGTCCAAGATGACAAATGTGTCTGTAACACTTTAAAATTTTTTCATCCAAGAGAATTCACTTGATTTTAACTGGCATTAAGGGATAACCTATATTTAACTGAAAATTTCATTTTTATAGAATTTCATTCTTTAATATCTCCAGCTAAAACAGACATCATTATCTAAATGCACAATTGGGGTAATAGAAGATATGTGAAAAAATGCTAGCATTTCACTGAAATGTTATAAAGTCACAGAGTTTTCTGATGGTTCTTTGTGGGAAAAGCAATGCTGGCTGAAATCCACATTCTGCCACCCAGAACCACATTTAAATTGTATAGAGTTGTTTTCTGAACAATGGTTAACATATTTAACATTTCCCAGTCACATGACTCACAAGGCCATGTATGTATGTATATATGTATGTGTGTGTGTGCACATGCACCTGTCTCTTTATTATCATGATAGGCAAATGGATAGGTGGGATATCTCCCTCCACTCTGCTCTCCAAAGGGAGCAATTTAAGGAGAGCTCTGTTCTTGGTCTAGGGGTTCTCCGCATACTCACACATTGCTCTGTGGCAGTTATAACCTAAAAAGTAGCTGACAGCCTCTAAGCTTTGCCAAATATTTCCCTTTCCCCTCTTAGTATCCCCAGGGCTATGGCATAGCTCTCTTCAGTGGCATTTTCACAAAGAGCTTGTTCTTTCTGCTCACTAGTGCAAAGGTGTCAGGGCCTGTGAGCAGCAGAGACTCTGCCATTTTGGTTTTACTGCAGGGCAGAGCACTGTCTGAATCACCCATCCAGGGTGCTCCCCTGAGCATATGCTCAACTTTTGAATCAAAAAAGATGTGAGTTATGGATAAACCCATCGCCTTCTTCCAGATTAGTCTGGCTTCCCTGTTTCTGTCAAGAATAGCCCCATACTCTCTGCGCTGAGGCCGGAAAACTATTAAGAGTCACCTTTGGAGTCCCCCTGTCTCTTGACCCCTGAAAATCAACCCACCTTAAGATTATTTCTTCGTGGTTTTTTCTGTTGTCATTGCATATAATTGCCTGGAAATTTGTTAATAATCCTTTTGTTTTTTTCCTACAGTATTAACCTTTAATCTTTATTTTTCAATTAGAGTTGACATTCAATATTATTTTGTACTCTTTCAGGGATACAGCATAGTGGTTAAATAATCATACACTTTACAAAGTGGTTCCCCTGACATTTCCAGTACCCATCTGGTACCATACACAATTATCACAACATTGATTATATTCTCCATGCTGTACTTGACATCTCCATTTCTATTTTGTAACTACCAATCTGTACTTCTTAATCCCTCCACTTCTTTAATCCAGTCCCCTAAGCCTCCTCCCTCTGGCTACCCACTTTAGGATTGTTCTTGCTGTCCCTCATCACCCAGCTACCTCCTAGCTCAGGCTCTTGCTATGTATCTCAAGCCTGCTGTGGCAGCCAGGAAGCTGGGCTGTACCTCCAGTTCCCACTCAGATTAATTTGACTCCAACAGCATGTGACTTGAGCAAGATAGCCGAGAGAGGCTGTAAGCATAGCCTTTACTGCTGCACAGATCTGAGACCCATGTGTACCTCTATTATTTACCAGCTAAGTGCTTCTAGGTACCTAATTTAACCCCTGAGCCTTATAAGGTTGCTGTGAGGATTAACATGGTCATAGATATAAAATGAATCATGGCCTAGTATACAGTAAATTATGTCCAAATTCCTTAACACTAAAATCATTCACAGCTTGGCCTCAACCTTCCTTCATAAGTCATCTTCCCTTTACGCAGTGCTCCAGCGAAGGGGAATATTTGTATATAATATTTTTAACGTTCACTTATCTCTTATTTCTCCTTATCACTTTCTTTTTCCTGCTCCTCCTCAGCACCATACTTCCGTATGGAAAGTCTACCTACCTCACGAGTCCAGATCAGATCCTGACCCTCTCAATTAAGTCTCCTTGTGCCAGTAATGACCTTTGTCTGTAGCTCCTACATTCTTTCCCTAGCCATAGACTTCTTGTGGCTTTCATCACAGCTTCCTCATTTTGATCGTGTTTGAATATCTTCTTTCCCAAGTGTTTTTACATGTGACACATGTACAAATGACATGAGACAATAAAGCAATCGTAAGAAAGAAGGGAAATGATGGCTCTTTTGGGGAGAAAAGATATTCCTCCTTGTCATTTTAAAAAAAATGCTAATAACCCCAAGACCTTAGCCTGCAATTTTTTTGAAAAATTTTGACCCTGGATCAGTTAGTAACTATTGTTTATGCAATGGTGAATGATGAGAATATAGTCATTTATTCAATTGGAGAATACAGAGCTTTGTGCCTGAATAGGCCCAAGGAGGAGAAAGGGATTACTTGATTTAGGAAGAAACAATAGAGTTGATAAACAGAATTGATTTTTCTCGAAATCGATTCCCTCTGAGCTTGAAAGAATAAAATGCTTTTCCAAATAAGGTTCATCGTCAGTTGGTATAATATGACAGTGACAGGCCCTCTCTTTCACCATTTAAAAAATGTCATGTTCTTCCATTGTCAGGTCAGAAAATGGAGCTTCATTTTTAATTTGGCAAACTAATTTAAGGAGAAAACTGATTCCAGAGAAAACCTACCAGGGATGCTTTTTGTTTCCCTGTGTTTCCATTCTTGTCCTATGACAAAGAAAGCTCTTGCATCTCGTTCTTCTCAAGTGGCCCTAGAAGAAAGCTGTGGAGAAAGCACAAATTGCAATAAAAAACTATTAAAAAGGAGCAATAAAGGCAGAATCTCCAGGCTAGGCATTATGTAAATAAACAGGGAGTTTCCTCCGCCCCAGGGACTGAGAGCCAGGCACACAGGGACAGGAACAAGAGAGCAGCCTCAGCAGGCATGCAAACTTAAAGGCAGAGAAAGCTCTAGGAGGGCTTCACTTCAAATTAATGGTCTTTGTGATTTTCTCTTCCATTTGCCATTGCTTAAGACTAAAATAGAATTGTGCAAATGCTTTCAAATAATTTAACTCAAACACACAGAATTCAGTATGACCTTGGGTCAGACACAGACCCCAGGATGTCCTGGCACTGGCCGAACATGTCCATCCAATGTGGGTTTGTGCTCGCATTTCCAAAGCAGCCCAGAGCTTTTAGTTCTCTATCCTCTCTCAGGCTAGGACTTTCCTTTAATGCTGGTTCTTTGAACCATAGGGGACCTCTTGACAACATGGCAGTATCTCTTTTGCTTATGGTTAGCCTGCCAGGCTACAAATGAAATGAGTCCTGCCCCTTTCTGATCTGAGTACCCTTGGAATGGTTCTTGGTACTTTCCCCATAGAGTCTTTGCCATAGACATTTTTGCTGCAAAAATTTTTTCTACAGACATTTTCACCATATAACGAATAGGCCATAGGAAATTTTGCTATAAAAAAGATAAAATAACTGGTTTACAGTTTGCGTGTTTTCTGTTTGGTTTTATTTCTCCATTGATGAATCAACCATCTTGGGTAGACTTAATATATTTAAGCTAATTGTTAGTTCTGTTTCACTTACCTACTAGTGGAATTATCACAGTTACTACTATTCTTATATTATCTATAGAACTTAGCTAGCCCTCATAATAGTCCATAGAAGGATAAATAGACATGATGATGGTGGTCTTAAAGTAGTGATCATTTCTTCCAGATGATGATGGTTTTCCCCAAGAATTGGTTTCTGAGTTTGAAACATACTATGTAGGGAGGAAAAAGAGAGACAAGAGCCCTCCTTGACTACACGGAGTTGAACCCACATTTCCCGTAAGAAGAAGGGAAGTGCTTCGGGGCAATCCATCAAATAAAGTCAGTTATTTGCATAGTATTACCATGAATCTACACACATTTTAAATAAAGTCTTTATAAATGTTGTTATTCATTTTTTCATGTTTTATTATCTTCTTTTTAATGTTCATCTTTTTTTTATTTGTCATGATTTTATCTTTTTTACACCAAAATTGCCTTATAGACAATTAGTTGTATGGCACAAATGCTTCAAGCTAAGATGTCTACATCAAAGTTATATGTCTGGAGATACAGCAAAAATACCAGACCACCTTAGAATTTAGCAATAAACCTGTCCTGCTTTACTGATGAGACCGAGTAGGGATCTGAGGTGGAAACCTGATCAATCTGTGGATGGGGAGTCAGGCAGAGATACACAGACCCCAGAACCCTGCCATTGAACATCTAAGACTCCAGTCTTGCTCTTCCTGAACCCAATGAGGACTGTTCAGTCTCAGATATGTTAACTAAAAATGAGCTCTGACACTTGTTAAAGATGGCAGGGAAATCTTTATTCAAGGGACCACTACAATGGGGCTTACAGCAAGGGAGAGACATTGGGCTCAACTCTCAATAGAACAGGAAAAGTGCAGATTTGTGGCCAAGAAGCAGAGAGGGAGAAGCGTCAATGAATGGAAAATCACTAAGAGGGTAGGGTCATTCTTCCTAAGCTGACCTAATGGGATTCTTGGGGAAAGCAGGCCAGGGTGATCAGACACCATGTAGATAGAGGGTGGTGTAGAAAGATGCCTAACCAAGGTCAAGGATAAGTAGAATCAAGATGGACTTGCAGGAGGTGGTGCTTGCACTGTACCTGGGAAGACAGGTGGCAAGCATAGCTTTGGGGGCAAGGAATACCAGCTGAGAGGAGACAGGGCAAAGCCACCACTGTGGGAGCAGGCCTGGGGAACATGCCAACGATAGCAAACAAATGCAAAAAAGAATGAACAATTATTAAGCCCATGCCAGATATTGGAAACTGTGCTGTATAATTTAAAAAGGTGGTCCCACATAAAGCTTTGCAATAATCTTTTAGACAAAGAGTTACCCCTATTTCACATAGGAAGAAACCATGGCTCAGAGAGATGCAGTAGCACCTAAAGTCTAATAATTAGCATGACTCACTTCTCAGTCTGTGTGATTCTAATGCTCAGATTCTGTATGCAGTCTGTCCTCTCTGAGCCAGAACACAAAATGTATCTGGGTTTCAGGAGGGCTGTGGGAGCTGTGGATGATGGGAACTCAGGGGCCAGAGCAGTATTCACAGTAAGGGGTTTGAGAGTTGCCCTGTGCCACAGGCATTGATGAGACTGAGTGACAGGTTTCCCTAAACAGAGGTAGGGTTGCTGTGTGCCACTTAATTAATTTCATAGGCATAAGAGAGGGGTGATTAATAGGCTAAGTATAGTAATATGGCATGCATGGCATGGAACACAGATTAAGTGCTATGGTTCAGCAATATAAAAAGGGAGCATTTTAAAAATGGTAATTTGTTTGACGTTTTTAGATTCCACATATAAGTGATATCATAGTTTTTGTCTTTGTCTGACCTATGTCATTTAGCGTAATGCCCTTAAAGTCCACCCATGTTGTCACAAATGACAGGATTTCCTTCTTCCTCATAGCTGAATATTATTACGTTGTGTGTATGTGTGTGTGTGTGTGTGTGTGTGTGTGTGTATACCACATCTTCTTTATCCATTCATCTGTTTGTGGACACTAGTTGTTTCCATAGCTTGGCTATTGTGAATAATGCCATGGTAAACATGGGAGTGCAAATATCTTTTTAATATCCTATTTTCACATCCTTTGGATGTGTACCCAGAAGTGGAATTGCTGAATCATATGGTTAATTCACTCTAGAGTGGTAATCATATTGAGATATATAAATGTATCAAATCAATTCAATGTACCTTATACAGTAATATATGTCAATTATATTCAATTAAAAAATGGCAATTTGCCCTAAGCAGGCTAAATAAGATTGTAAATGGAAACAAGATTTCCCTGTGGAACCATCCACAAAACTCAAGGTCCCTTTTTCTGGATGAGGTAACATCAGGGACACAATGAATATATCAGGTAGGAAGCTGATACCCATTAGATACCACACTAATGCTGATCTAACTTTCTGCTAGTTTGAGCATGGAGAAAGAAATTATGTGACCTCTAGCACTAAAAAGAGTGCCTATGATCACTTAGTCAGTTATCTGTTTTCTGGTTTCTGTAGATGGTAAAACCAAAATTCAGAAATGTGAGGTGATTAAGCCAAGATTTTTTTGACGTGGGACATCTGCCATATGAAACCAACTTCATCCTATCAGCCGTAGAAAACCCAGAAATCTGAAAATATTCACACAGTTTGAAATGGGCATTTTCCCCAAGAACATTTCTCCTGACTCTCCATTGGAATCATTCACAGGCTCTGAACTGAGTGTCATTTGAACAGTTCTCTTTCCCTGCTTTCCCAATAAAGGTGCAGAAAGCCTGCCTGGAAAAAAGCATACATGTCCTACTTTCAAGTAGTTTGTTTCTGGTGTTCCTTATGGTGGAACAGGAAGGGAAGGAGAAGTTAAATGTGTCCTTTTCTAAAGTGAGAAATGAATCCAAAATGCTATTCTCCTTACCCTCAATGGCATCTCACTGGCTGAGACTCAAGGTTGTCCTGTCCAAGTGGAAAGGTGAGACTGGCCCAGCTGCAAGTGGTATGACTTCTAGTGGGCAGGTTCCCAAAGGAGTGAACCAGGGACATCTGGTTTATTAACCTTGGAAACTGTTAATAAGATTGTTACCAAGGAAACTAGACAGACTTGAGAAGGGAGGGGACAGACCTCAGTCTGTAGCACTTTGGGGTTTCTTCTTGGCAACCTCTCACCTGGAGAAGTCACAAAGAATGATTGGGCTGCAGAAGTATGTGATATCTTGATATTTACGACAGGAATTCAGATAGTTTTATCCTGTGGCAATAAAAAAGTAATATAAAACCACCAAAAAAACTAACAAACAAATTTTACAACCTAATAAGCCCATATGGTGTCGGCTTATAAGAACCATCTGTTGTCCTACATATTTTCCTCAGAGAGATGTCTAGGTATTTTGTAAAAAATATGTAAGAGAATGCATATAAACCGAATAATGTCCTTCCTGAGGTACAAAATACTACCTTGGGTCAAATAGAATTTTCCCCCATCTGGTTGGCTGACAGGATGGTAGATAACAGATAGTCTTAATTCTGCTAGCCAAGTACATGAGGTATATAAAGAAGCTTCTACAAATACTATTGCTGGACCTCTGGCTTCTGTCATATTGGTACCCAATTGGTTTCAATTGTCAGGAAAGAAACTGAAAGCAAAAGATAGTAGATGACAGGTTGACATCTATTTCCAACTCCCAGGAAGCACTACTGAAATTTTCCCAAAGATTTCATACATGACATTTTGATCTCATAAAATCAGCTGGGCCACTTTTTCCTGTCCTTCGTATATGTCACTGTAGGATCACAAAGTGCTCGTTAGACTATAAAGGATATGTCAACCATGGATCCAGGGAGCCTGGGTTGAGTTCCTGACTCATATTTAACAAATCCTTTGCTGTGACATGACTTACTTGCTTTTAAAAAAATAAAAAGGATACAAAGCTCATGTCTACCAAATGGTTTCATTTGCACCATCCAGTTATTTAAGCCAGCACTGCACTGACACTTAGCATTTAAAAGGCTAAAGTAAAAATCAAGAAAATGAAACTGGAAGAAAGTAATAAAGGCAATCTGTTTTTCCAGACCCCTTTTCCAAAAAAAAAACAAGAGCCTAAATAAATCTTAGAGGTCAGTGGTGGTGCAAATAGAGAGGGAACAAGAGCTGATCCTGCTCATTGCTCCTCTGCCTCCAGGTGTGAAGGCTGCATTGTCAGCATATGATGTATCTGTGCTTGCCACTACCATTTTGCTACAACCAGCTTCATAAGAGCTGCCTCCCTCTCTACAGCCATTACAGCACATCTGGTTCAAGAACAACACAAGCTCCCTTTTACTTCAAATAGCTTTTATGTGTTAAAATATTCACTTCTAGCTATGAAGCAATTTGTGACAAGAGCACCAAATTTCTGGGAATCTATGCTAAGTACAGAATGCCAAAAACAGAACAGGATTTATATGCAAAGATATTTATTACATCACTGTTTATATCAAATATATAAACACAACGGAGGTATTGATCAGTGAGAGCTATACACATCCATTGAACAAAATATTCTGTAGATATTAAACAGTATGTTTTTGGAGAGTTCTCAAAAATACAAGAAAGTGCTTAATTAAAATGCTAATTGAGCCTGACCAGGCAGTGGCACAGTGGATAGAGCATTGGCCTGGGACTCTGAGGACCTAGGTTTGAAACTCCCAAGGTTGCCAGCTTGAGCATGGGATCAAAGACATGACCCCTAGCGTGCGGAGGACCCGGGTTCAATTCCCGGCCAGGGCACATGGGAGAAGCGCCCATTTGCTTCTCCACCCCTCCGCCGCGCCTTCCTCTCTGTCTCTCTCTTCCACTCCCGCAGCCAAGGCTCCATTGGAGCAAAGATGGCCCGGGCGCTGGGGATGGCTCTGTGGCCTCTGCCCTAGGCGCTAGAGTGGCTCTGGTCGCAACATGGCGACACCCAGGAGGGTCGCAACATGGCAACGCCCAGGATGGGCAGAGCATCGCCCCCTGGTGGGCAGAGCGTCGCCCCTGGTGGGCGTGCCGGGTGGATCCCGGTCGGGCGCATGCGGGAGTCTGACTGTCTCTCCCTGTTTCCAGCTTCAGAAAAAAAATGCAAAAAAAAAAAGGCATGACCCCATGGTTGCTGGCTTGAGCCTAAAGGTAACTGGCTTGAAGCCCAAGGTTGCTGGCTTGAGTAAGTGGTCACTGGCTCAGCTGGAGCCCCCTGGTCAACACACATTTAAAAAGAATCAATGAACAACTAAGGTGCTTCAATGAAGAATTGATGCTTCTTATCTCTCTCTCCCTTCCTGTCTGTCTGTCTCTCTCTTATTAAAAAAATAAAAAGAAATATATGCTAATAAAAAATAATACAAATTAGAACTTCACAAATATACTCCTCACATATACATATACATATGATACTATGCTTATAAAAAAAGGAAGAAGAGACTAAAAAGAAATATACCAAAATATTATCAGTTGTTGTCTTTGGGTAGGAGTTAGAATTTGGGAAATTATTTTTTATTTGACTTTTTCTAAAGTTTTTACAATTTCTAATGACAATCATGCATTGTTTTTATAAAATAAAATAATTTTTTCTCATATTAAAAATTATGGGCTTCTAGGCCCTGGCCTGTTGGCTCAGCGGTAGAGTGTCGGCCTAGCGTGCAGAGGACCCGGGTTCAATTCCCGGCCAGGGCACACAGGAGAAGCGCCCATTTGCTTCTCCACCCCTCCACCGGGCTTTCCTCTCTGTCTCTCTCTTCCCCTCCCGCAGCCAAGGCTCCATTGGAGCAAAGATGGCCCCGGGCGCTGGGGATGGCTCTGTGGCCTCTGCCTCAGGCGCTAGAGTGGCTCTGGTCGCAACATGGCGACGCCCAGGATGGGCAGAGCATCGCCCCCTGGTGGGCAGAGCGTCGCCCCACGGTGGGCGTGCTGGGTGGATCCCGGTCGGGCGCATGCGGGAGTCTGTCTGACTGTCTCTCCCTGTTTCCAGCTTCAGAAAAATGAAAAAAAAAAAAAATTATGGGCTTCTGGCCTTTGAACTGCACTTATTGACTAGAGAAACAAACTCTAGTGTTGTTAGATTACAGTGAGAGAATGACAGAAAAGGGAGTCAAGGATTACAATCAGAAAAGCAAAATTTCCTCCATTCTCCAGCACTCTTCATTAATTGCCAAGTTGTTTATGCATGAAGGTCCTTTGAGACAGCATGAGGTTGAGTGGTAATGTAGGTGTGCTTTAATTTGTGAGACAGTCTATTACTGAAACTAATCTAAATTGAATTATGTAGTAAGAGAAGAAGGAAAACACCTTTAAAACAAAATGGCAAACACGTATAATAAAATATCCATTTGAAAGTCAAATAATCACTTATTTATCTAATGTATAAATTCCCAGACGGTAGTATTTTTAAAGTAGGGCATGCTAGAAGTATATCAATTTCATCCAATTTCTATCTCCATAGCATTACTTGTTATTCACCACTTCAATATGAAACTGAGTCTTGTTTAAAAAAATTACATGGAAAGTCAATGTATAGTCCATATGAAACTTGCTAACAAACACTGAGGAACAATTTTTTGTTGTTGTTGCATGGGGTTTTAGAACTGTTTCTGTATATCTCTGCATCGCTGGATCTAAATCTGAAATCCGTTTTTTGGTGCATGCTCTAGTTTTTATGCAATTTTAATTTCTTTTTGTTGCAGTTAATGGCATGCATTGGTCTTTAAATTGGAGTTAAAGGGCAACGACTCTTGGATTGAACATAACCACAAGGCAATTAATGTTTACAAACATCACTTTTACATAATTGTAGTTGTTTTTAAATGTAAAAAATTATCTGATAAAAACACCCTCTTATTTTGTTTTAAGATTGAATCATGTCTTCTTCGAGTAGGCGTAAATGTAAGAATAGCCCTGACACCTTCTGTTATATATGTGCCTGTTACACACTTCAACATCAAAGGCACAATATCCCATCATTTGTAACACATGCATATATTGCCTATTTTCAAGTTCCCCTTGGCGATCAAGGCAAGAATTGGGCTCCTCATATTGTGTGTCATAGTTGTGAGGAACTGCATCATGACTGGACAAAAGGAAAACCCAAAGGAATGCCTTTTGGTATTTCCATGGTTTGGTGTGAACCTAAGGACCACAGCAGTGACTGTTATTTCTGTCTGATCCATACAAAGGGCATCAGCAAGAAAAAACAGCATATGATCGCATATCCTAATATTCCTTCAGCAATATGACCTATCCCACACTCTGAGACACTCCTGGTTCCAGTTTTCAATGGTTTTACTTCTTCTAAGGACGAAGAAAGTGAACATGGTGATCAAGTGTATTTTGATAAGATGCATAAGGAAATAGTTGTAGAATCTAAAGGGTCTTCTTCTGATGCCACGCAGTCATTAACCCCTCAGCAGTTCAGCCAATCAGAATTGAATGACTTAGTAAGAATGACATAAAAATTGTCCTCAACTTTCTGAAGTATGAGGAGCATAACTGCATCATTTGTGTGGATCTTAAAATGGTAAATTTCCTGCTAGGACAACAGAGAGGTTTCACAAAGTATACTTGCTATCTGTGTTTGTGGGACAGCCAAGCTCGGGAGAAACACTGGACACAGGATGAGTGGCCGAAACATGAAATTCTGGAAGTAGGAATGCAAAATATTGTGAATAAACCTGTAGTTAATTGAGACAGGATCATTTTTCCCCCACTTCACATAAAACTTGGCTTAATGAAGCAGTTTGTTCAGGCTTTGAATAGAGAAAGTGAATGCTTTCAACATATTTTTTCTGCTTTCCCTGCCTTGTCTTTCAAGAAGATAAAAGCAGGTATATTTGATGGACCTCAAATTCAAACTCATATGTGACAAAGAATTTGCCAGGCAGATAAATAAGGAGGAGAGAGCAGCATGGCAGTCTTTAGTGGCAATTACAAAGAAGCAGAAAACTATGATCTTCTGGTTCAAAGGATGCTGTTGGCTTTCCACAACATTGGATGTAACATGAGCGTTAAGATTAACTTCCTGAACAATCACCTTGATAAGTTTCCTGAAAATCTTGGAGCTGTTAGTGATGAGCAGACTACTGCTAGAGCATCAAACGAGATTGTCCTCAACAAGTACAAAAATGCAAGAGCTACAAACGCAAATTTTTGCCTGAATAGAATTTAAATAAGTTTTATGCAAATTTTATAATTAAAATAAGTGTTTTAATATGTTCTATTTTGAAACTGTAAACAAATTCTGATGCAATCATATCTTTTAGTGTATTAGTGCATTTACTGCATTATATAAATTATTATATTTTCACAAAGATGATGCCTAAGAAGACATTCTACTTCATTATGTTAAACTAAATGTTGAAAATTTTACAATAAGATGAAAACTTAAAATTTTGAATTGCAAATAAACTTTAGCTTACAGAGAAAAACTAGTGTCAGATTTGAGATCTGCACACTCAAGTTAGGTAAGAACATGTGTTTTTGTGGATGCAACAAAAATTTTGTTCCCCATGTAATTGGACACATTTGATATTAATTTTCTTTTCTTTTCTTTTCTTTTTTTTTTGACAGTGATAGAGAGAGGGACAGATAGGGACAGACAGACAGGAAGGGAGAGAGATAAGAAGCATCAATTCTTCATTGCAGCAGCACTTTAGTTTTTCATTGATTGCTTTCTCATATGTGCCTTGACCAGGGGGCTACAGCAGACCGAGTGACCCCTTGCTCAAGCCAGCAACCTTGTGTTCAAGCTGGTGAGCCTTGCTCAAGCCAAATGAGCCCATGCTCAAGTCACCGACCTCAGGTTTCGAACCTGGGTCCTCCACGTCCCAGTCCAATACTCTATCCACTGCACCACTGCCTGGTCAAACTGATATTAATTTTCTGACAAAATTTTTGAATATCACTTTGCACTGATCTTTGGTTTGCTCATCTCCAAGTGTGTTTGAATTTCCTCTGATTTTCTCTCCTGCTCCCTATAAATCAGCATGTCCATTTTTAGAAGCCACTAGCCACTACCTTGTCAAAATGTCAGAATAAAAGATTTTAACATGCCTGTTAGAATTAAGAAATAAGAAAATATGTATTTAAGAATAGTTAAATAAAAAGTTAGTAAGTATAATCTATATCTTGAGAATGCATACTTTTTCAAAAAATAATATCAAAATAATGCATTTGCAGAAAGTTACTCATATACATATACATTCTGATATTAAACACAATTATAAGAGAAAATAAATTGTGTATATTTAAAAATGAATGAAAATGACATAACACATAAAAAACTTGTGAGATATAGACTCTTAAATGCATGTATGAGAACACAAAAAAGGATAAAATAAATCGACTAAAAAGTCAACTCGAAATTCTAAGAAAAGAATGGCTAAGAAAGCAAAATATAAGAAATAAATGGATAATGATAAAAGCAGAGAATAATATTTAAATTGTAAATATATTATTGAGCAATAAAATGAAAACCTGATTCTGTGAAATTACCAAGATTTTGATCTAGTGAAAAATAAAGAGGAATGAACAAGTTGCCATATAATTCTAGATATAGAGGAGGTTATTTAAATAATAAGAGAATTCTGAGCACAGCTGTATAGCACAAAATCTACATGAACTGTTTGATTATCTAGGAAAATCTACAAAATTGAGTCAAGGAGAGGCAGAAAAATCTAAATTAATCAATAACTGGAAAAATTTATAAAAATGATCAGCTATCTATCCCAAGTGCTTCAGTGCTCAACAGTTTCTAACCATGCTACTACATATGCAAGAAGCCTAGTTTCTTGTTATGTGAACTGTTCTGGGAGATAACTAAACAATGCTTCCCAATTCATAGTGAAGTTAGTGCAGCTCTAGTACAGAAACCAGTCAAGACTGTGACATGTACCAACCTCACTTACAAACATACTTGTAGAAATCCTAAATAAAATATTAGCAGATAAATCTAGTGCTGTTAAAGAATAACAAATCAAAACCAAGGAATTTTATATCAACCTATCTTAGGTCAGCACTACTGTTTTTGGTTGGGTTTTTTTTTTTTTATTATAATTTTATTTTTTTAATGGGGTGACATCAATAAATCAGGATACATATATTCAAAGATAACAAGTCCAGGTTATCTTGTCGTTCAATTATGTTGCATACCCACCACCCAAAGTCAGATTGTCCTCTGTCACGTTCTATCTTGTTTTCTTTGTGCCCCTCCCCACCCCCTATCCCTCTCCCATTCCCCCCTCCCCCCCGTAACCACCACACTCTTGTCAATGTCTCTTAGTTTCAGTATTATGTCCCACCTACGTATGGAATAATACAGTTCCTGGTTTTTTCTGATTTACTTATTTCGCTTCGTATTATGTTATCAAGATCCCACCATTTTGCTGTAAATGTTCCGATGTCATCATTTCTTATGGCTGAGTAGTATTCCATAGTGTATATGTGCCACATCTTCTTTATCCAGTCATCTATTGATGGGCTTTTTGGTTGTTTCCATGTCCTGGCCACTGTGAACAATGCTGCAATAAACATGGGGCTGCATGTGTCTTTACGTATCAATGTTTCTGAGTTTTGGGGATATATACCCAGTAGAGGGATTGCTGGGTCATAAGGTAGTTCTATTTGCAGTTTTTTGAGGTTTGGTTGGTTTTTTTAAAATTATTTTTTATTTATTTATTCACTTCTTTAGAGAGAAGAGACAGAGAGAGAGAGAGAGAAGGGCAGAGGAGCAGGAAGCATCAACTCCCATATGTGCCTTGACCAGGCAAGCCCAGGGTTTCGAACTGCCACCCTTGGCATTCCAGGTCGACGCTTTGTCCCCTGTGCCACCACAGCTCAGGCCAGCACTACTGTTTTGATTCACATCCCCACCTGATTTTCTGCATCTCTGCCAGCTCCTTGGAGCAGCAGGAGAAATCTCTGTTTTCTTATTGGATTTATTTTTCTGATGCAGACATATAAATTTGTACCTAGTATTTTACCATTTTTAAATTTCAAAAAAAAAATGTTTTAGCATAGTGATGAACACATAATATCTCAGGTCAGTTCAAGGCAAAATTATTAAATAAATTTTATCTTTGGGTCCTCCAGCCTTTTTCCAGTGCTTCCTTCCCCACGTTCTAGAGTCCTCACGTTCTTCAATCTAAGCACACAGGGTGGGGTATGGACTTGTGGGCAGCATTACCTCCACATCAGTTAGCCAAAAAAATCTGCAAAGTTCTGGCTTAAAATTCCATTTTAGGCTCTTTGACAAACAACAGCACATGTACCCATGCTTCCACCTTCCCACCCTAACATCCTTTAGAAAGCCCAAGCTGAACATGTTCCTTTCCCCCTCCTCACATGTGTTTCTGAGAAATACTGATACTATATTTTAGAGTAAATTTAAATTACGTATTTGCTGCCTCAGAAGAACTTGCACCTGAAATATGATCTCTAAGCAGTGAAATTTAGGCATCTGCAAAACAAGTAGATCATATGTTTAAAGAATTCCATTTGTTGCTTTATTTCTGAATTCTTCTAAAATGGTGAGCTCAGATATGATCCTAATTTTTTAGCCTGCTAACAGCTTAATATACAATAATATCTTTCAGATTGTAGCCACCCTGAATTTTAAAGCGTTAAATAGTTAGCCAAAATTTCCACTTCTGTCCCCTGGTTCTTAATCCAGTGAAACTCAGATTTTCTTCCCATGAGTGCAGAACAGATAAGAGCTGCCTCTCATCTCCCAAGTAGATTCTGTGGGGGCATCAAGAGCTATTTGGGGCAATGTTTCTTTGGCGCTTTGGACAAACTTAAGGTTGTTCAGAAGCAGGTTTCTCTGGAAATCTAATGGAGTTGGGGCACACCTCCAAACACAGTGCATAAGTGAATTTTGTCTGGCTCCCTCTATTTGTTTACATTATTGAGTTCAAGTGCCTGTGAAGGCAGTTTACCTTGCAATTCTGCCTTTTACTCATCCCAAGACATACACTAATATGAAAGAATTAGGCAACTCACAAGTGCCCATATATTCTTATTCCTTCCCTGCCTTCTTCCCAGTGCTTAAAGTACACAACAAAAAGGTGAGATCTATTACGTGCCAGTCACAGCTGTCCTGACTAGTTGTTGACCTTAAGCATTGGGTCTTTGTCTCTGGATAGTGGACTAGAACATTTCTAAGGCAACTGATAGTTTAACAGTCTATGGTTCTCTATGTCTATTCTCTCAATCACAGTAGCAAAACTTAGAATTATATATTAACAAATTCTATAAAGTTTACTTCTTACGTAGTTGGAAATAGGTAAGCACTATTATTTTTCCATTTACAGACAGGGAAATTCAAAGCCTAAAGTAGTTGAGTAAAATAGTAATTCAACATAGATATTTAAAAATTCTTTTGGCTTCCTTAAGTAAGTTCACTCTGATTTGGAAAAAAAAAATCTTTATTGTTCTTAAGTATGACTTTGGGACTTTGTATTAATCCAACATGTATGTATTAATCCTTCCTCAGAGAATACTTTTCTCCCCTGAATGTATTGCTAAATTATTCTCAAGAGGTTTCAAGGTTATTGAGATGACTAAAGGATCTAGAGGCATCACAACATTGAAACCCTTGCGTGCTGTTGCTGAGGAGTCGGGGTGGCTATATTGCACACATGCATGCACACACACATATGTACACACAATGGGGCCAGTTACTAAAGGGCATGCTAACTATATATTTTAAACACTTAATTTCTCATCTTATAGTTTACATTATGGTTTACACATTTTTATAAATCCAGTAAGTTTTCATTTTAAAACTGAAATGTTAGAAGGGGACTTTTTGTTGGTGTCTGTTTCTCCTCATTGTAACCATAACCAATGCAATTATCTAAGATGGTCTCTGTTAGAGGCTACTGTGGCATCTCCCTCTTAATGAACTGCAGAGCCCTCTAATTGAATTCTTGCTATGTATGCTTTCCCTGTGGTTAAGAATCTACCTTGTAGATATTAAATTGGTCTATGTTCAGATATGATCTCATTGATTTAATTTCTCTTAGAGGGAAAAAAATGCATTTCTAATGGTCACCTTGTCTCAAATTGCAGATTACAGTGTTCCGGATGGGATCAGAAGGACACCAGGACATTGATTTAGCTATCCTGACAGCTTTGCTCAAAGGTAAGAGAGATTCAGTGTTCAGAGAGTGCAAAAAATAGTTTAAATGGATTAGCACAGCAACCCTATGTCTCCTAATAGCTAAATGATACCATGACACATCCAATTATAGATAACACAAAGACTTCTCCTGTTAGACATTGTTACTGCTACTAGATTCTTCTATAATAAGAAATAAAGTCATGGACACATGGAACAGACTGACAGCTGCCAGAGAGGTTGGGAGATAAAAGACAGTGAAGAGGTTTATGAAAAAACATATGTACATAGCATGTAGACACAGAAAGTGTGATGATAGCCAGAAAGAAATGGGGATAGAGGCTCGGTGGAGGTGAGCAAAAGGGGGGAAATGGGGACAGAAAAGGCTTTGCTTGGGGTGGAAGGTGCACAATGCAGTATTTGGATGGTGTTTTATTGAATTGTACACTTGAAACCTGTACGATTTTGCAAACCATGTCACCCCAATAAATTCAAATAAATAAATAAATAAATAAATAAATAAAATTCTCCTAGAATGGACTCATTTTCATAAAATTTAAATATACTAAATTCAGTCATGTTTACTGAATCATAACTATATATAAAGTAAAAGGCTACTGTGATATGTAAGACACTGAGTTACTAAAGTTATTTAATAATTATTGCCCTAATTTCAAAAATTACTTAATATGGCATAGATGATAGATAGACAGAGATATATCATAATACATTAAAATTAGAACCATTTAGAGCAAGAGAGAAAGAAACCAAAAAAATAGGCTACTGTACTTGTTATAATTGAACATTAAATTTAACTAAATTTCCTCTCAGTCACAGCAGAAATAGAAATATCTTGGACTGAATGATTCTCTTGTATAAGGAGGGTGTTTGTCCTGTTCTCTAGTCTCAATATTATAAAGAGGGCTCACTACATGTCCTTATCCCTGGAGCCACATTCAAAAGAAAATATTTTCCTCCAGGCTCTACAGATCAAATTCTGCCCTTAATATCCCTTAATTGGTATTTTACATTTGAATAATAATATTCAGTGTTAAAATAAACAAAATAAAATTGCCTTTGTTTGGCACTGAAGCAAAACCACAAACCTTGTTGAATATGGTTCTGTATAGAAATGTGTCCCACATGCTTCCTGAGCCTCATGGTTTGCCAGCTGCAGCATTAATCCCCTGGCTGGGCATTGCTTGTTTGTACACCGCCCTAGATTACAAACTCTGTGAGGGCAGAAAATGTGTCTTGTCCATTACTGGTTTCTCAGTACTTCACACAATCTGTAAAACGTGGTAGCATTCAACCACTTTTGTTGAATAAATAAATTACTTAATGATTCAGTGATAGATTCAAGATTCCAAAATTAGAACTCAGAACAGCAGCCATTGTATTCTATGTATATTCATCTACCTACTCATCTTCCTCTCTTCCACTCTTAATATTTTCTTGAGTACCTATCATGTGGCAGCTACCCTGTTAGGTGCTAAGCTTTTCACAAATAAAGTAAATATTAATTGTTGCAACAACTATATCATGAAGAAGTTATTTTTAATTCTCATTTTATAGATAGGGTAAGTGGAGCTATAGGATTGGTTAAGAAATTTGCTCAAGGTTACCATGTTAATTAATAAGCCTGGACTTCTTAGTATGACTAACTCTTTATTTTACCACGTGACCCCTTTGACACTAGAAGCTGTCAGTCTTCTCCACCTACTCCCCAAATGTAGATATGCACATTCATTCAAGATTCTGATCACATTTCAGAATGTTCACAATCCTAGGAAATGTATCGTATATTATAACCGAGTAGTTATATGTATGTATTTAGAAAACTGAAATTCAGGTACATGAAATAATGTTTACATTGACTATAGGTAATGAAATTGGATGTTTTCTAGTCTTTTTAATGCTGATTATATCCCACTAAATTGATTTCATGACTCACTAATGGGTCACAACCTGAAGTTTACAAATCACTGCCATAGAAGATTAAAGAAAATTATGATCGCTCTAAAAATTAACATTTTTAATCACTATAATTACCTTATTTATGCAGCAGTTGATGCTATGGGAATTTGTGCCATTAAAAGATTATGGTGTGTCAACTCTATTTTGCGAAGGCTTTTAAATGCTCTCTGCTTTTAACCCAATGATTTGTGAAATATATCAAGCATATACTTTTGCTGACTTCCTGAGAGGCCTGAGTATACTTATATCAGTTTCAAATTACTTAGCTTGTTAAATTATTCTTCCTGTGTAATTTTTTATTACATTTGATCATGTAATATTGTTTGCACTTAGTTTTTCTACAATCATAGTTTTCAATTATCTAATGCATAAGGTATCTTTCATAGTACAGTTTTTATTCTCTCCATCATCTGAGAAAACCAGAAATCAGAGAGGAGGAGGAGGAGAGAGTTGTGAAACTAATCACTGGCTGGTCCACAGGTTCAGAGCCTGCGGGGTATGGGTGGAGGACAGGTAGGAAACCAGGTGACTAGGGAAAATATAACTTTACTGCCCCTTGTTTCTGATTCCATTGGGTTTGATTTTCTTTTGGATCTGTATGTATCAAAGGGTACTGTTTATATGATACAGACTTAGTGGGTATCTGTTCAGAAATGAAGAGAGAAAGAAGACAAAGTGAACGCTGTTACAGACATCTAACAGGCCCATGGTTTCTTTAAATGCAGATGTGGGGTAGCTTTTGAGAACAGGTAATGTCACATTTGTCGTTCGCATTAAGGTAACCACACTCTGAGAGTGGTGGTCTGAGGCTAGAGATTGTACACCCTCCTTTTCCATTCTTCTCTCCCCCCCCACACACACACACACCCATGTGAACCCAAGGAACGGGTGCGAAGTAGAGTTGCCAAAGAAATATAGGATGTCAAATGTTCAGATAAACAACACATTTTTTAGGATAAGCATGTCCCAAATAGTGCATAGAACATATTTACTAAATAAAATTGTTCATTATTTATCTGAAAGTTAGACTCCACTGGGAGTCCTATATTCTTATTTGCTAATTCAGGCTACCCTACTCAGAGGAGAGCTGACACCATTACTTCCGGACTTCAGGCACCTTGAGAGGGTCTGTGGAAAAACACTCAAGAATCTAGGGAGGTCACCTCATTCTTCTGTCTGCTCCCATCTCTCAACCAGGCCCTGCCTACATCATAACAACCACAGAAAATTTCCACTGGGAAAGACCCCAGACTTATCTTAAACTATCAGATGCTTAACAACATGCTGTCTCAATCACCTCACACTATCTGTGTCTCCCATGCAGTAGCATGAAACTCCTGCTCCACACTCAATAAAGCCAGAAAATACCTGCTCACAGCAGAGTTACCGTAAATGATGCTTGGCACTTTCGATGGATAAAATGACTCCCAATTTTTGTCTTATTTTTTTCTCATACACCTTGGAAATCAGATCATGTGGGTGTACGCTCTCATACTTACACATGCACCAGAGTATAATATATGATGATCCCTGTTGTCCCTAAATGAGAATTTCTCTTTTTGGAGTTTAAACTTTATTGGTAAAGAAGTTCATCAGCAGCCTGGAGAGAGAGTAACTTTTCCTACTTACATCTTTTTCTGGAAAGCAATTTAAGAAGACTTAAAGAGAGTGAAAAATAATGTGTTTCTACGCAAAACTGTCCCAATCTTCAAAAACAAGGAAGGTCGGAGAAACAGTCACAGCCTAAGGAGATATGATGGTTAAATGTAATCTGATTTCTTAGCTGGGATCCTTGAGCCGAAAAAGAAAAGTATTAGGTTAAAAACTAAGAAAATCTGATAGAAAAGGAGAAAGTATCTTTATTGAATTAACTGTAAAAGTCAAGTACATATATACATAATCAAAGTACTATAATGTGTGCAGGCAACATTTCACATAAAGTATTTCTATAAATCATGTATGGATCATAGCTGATCACTATTAATCTCAGAAATAATGAAAAATACCATTAGAGAACCTAAGGAAGAGATATATGAATTCAGAATTAACATAAAATAATTTGTAGAAAATCTAATCTTTGTATAGGCTTATACAGTTGTTTCAGAGAAAATTACCCAGTTTCTATCATTTTATTTCACATGTTTTAGTTCTTCATATCTAATTAATTCTAATTAATAATTAACAAACAAAATAAATATTTATAGATACTTATGTAGGAGAGGACAACTATTTTTAAGATATGCATTTGTATGTTTGTTCAAATCATAAAGAAAAAAGTTTAAGATGAAAATTCAAATGTGAACCTGAAAGTAATACAAAAAATTAAATTTAAAGTGTAATTGAAAAATAAAATTTTTTAAATTCAAATTCCAAAAGAATAGCCAATATGGTCTATCTAACTTTAGAAAAATTTCAAGATCAATACCATTGATTAGATTAGAACATACAAAACAATGAAAATCACTATGTCCTAAATCATTTTTCTAATTATATATTAAAATACAAAGAGTTATTATTATGAACTATAGTAGTACTAACATCAATAGGCAATTGGTCTTGCTAAATAAGTCATTTTATTTTTTAAATGGTTTAATTACTACCTAGCAAACCAAATATTTTGGAATAGATCCTGAAGTAGATTATGTCCAATAATTCTGTGCACCCGATAGGTCTCACAAGTCACTAACATCCTGGAGTGTTTACTGAGAAGCTGGCTTGCTTATACTCAGATAACTCATGAACAGGTGTATGGGAATTAATTATGACCTCACTTTGAAAATTAAAATATATTTCTAATTATATATTCAGTATTTCACATCCCTCTTTCCTGTGTGTAGGCAGCTTAATACAACACATGCATGATTGCTTTCCTTTTAATACTTTTTTAACCTGGAACTGTTTAGATAGCTTTATTAAGGCCAAAGACATTCATATTAACACTTTCATCACTCATGAGATGCAAAATTATCCTAGTAATTAAATATTACACAAATGAAAGTAGATGAAATTTTGTCCAATAGAGATCTACAAAGTCAAAATGTGTGGCATATTCACTTTATTTTAAATTTAAAAGGGGATAGAGGTAAATTGTAGAATAATAGTGAACTATTTCAATTGGAGATAAAACTCACCATGTAATTTTTACAATGTAGATTCTTTACCAAAGTATTTATTAAACCCTTCTCTGCATGAGACCACTGTTAGTCCTCCATGTGTCCTCTGACTTATGAATCAGGTTTCCCTAAATGCATTTGTTTCCTGATCATTCAGTTTATTTCTTTAGTCAAATCTTTAACTTTGATGTCACAAAGCAGATTGGCCATGAGCAGGTAAAGTCTAAACATGGGTCCCAAACCTATGTCTGCTACTGATTCTTACTACTACCTCATCCAAAACCACCCTGAAGCCACAATGCCCCCTTCCACCTGCTACCCCACGCATTTTACAAACTAGGAAATGAGGCCAAAGAGTTTAAAAGACATTCAAGATCACTGAGCAAATTAGCAGCAAAGCCAAGGCTTAAACCCATATCTCCTCACTTCAAGTTCTATTATATCACATGAATAAGTTCTTTGCGAAGCCAGGACTCCTTGGCTCTACATTGCCACAGAGATCTAAAGCTTTCACCACTGTAGCTCCAGGGGTGTCTGAGTGATTAATAGATCAGGACATCTGCTTACCAGGGCCTTTAGCTGCCAGATGATATTGGTTGCATGCACAATAGCTAGTAATGAAACTAGGATGCCCACAACTTTACCTAATCATAATGGCAAGAATAAGTCTGAACTCACATTTTTTTTTATTTATAAAGATTAAACCACTGGTGGAATATTCACCAGGAAATGTTTTAATTACAAGTGAAAGGAACACAGTTCAATTAGCTCAAGCAAAAATAAATAAGATGGATATATTGGTTCACATGACCAGAAAGTCTAAGGTTAACTGAGTTCAGGCAAAATAGGATCAGGGCCTACATGAGGTCATCATGGTCTGTCCTTCATCTCTCAGATGCTAGTCTGTACATCTGTCACACACAGCAGCAGCCATCAGCAGTGCCAGGCTCATACCCAACCACCCAAGCAAACCCCAATCCAAAAATGCCAGCTTTCCTGGTAATTACAGGAAAGATCCCAGGGAGGACTTGGGTGTTCTCGCTGGGATCAGTGTCTATCCCTGGATCCATCACTGTAGCACAGGAGATGAGAGAATCCCTGTAAACATGAAGTGAGAGATGGGAGCATCTTCACCCGAGTCACAAAGTTATGGGTTCCCAACACAAAAAAAGATTCTGTAGCCGGAAAGTGGAGGAAGAAGGAGTGCTGGTAAGACCAAAACCAATGTCTCCACAGTTGTATTAAAAGAAGTACTGAAGGGACCCTGGTTGGTGGCTCAATGGACAGAGCATCGGCCCAGTGTAGGACACCCCAGATTTGAATTCCAGTCATGGTACCATCTGCTTCTCCCCCACCCTTTCTCTCCCTCTTCCCCTCCTGTAGCCAGTGGTTTGATTAGTTCAAGCATTGGCCCCAAGCACTGAGGATGGCTAGATTGATTCAAGTGCATCGGCCTCAGGTGCTAAAAATCTCCAGGTACTCAAGCATTGGCCCAGACAGGGATTGCCAAGTGAATGCTGGTCAGGGCACATGCAAAAGTCTGCCTCACTATCTCTCCTCCTCTCACCCCCCCAAAAAAAGAAGGAATAAGAAGTACTGAGGATCAAAGAGTGTCAGATTTGCCTCAAATGCAAGCACCTCAAAATCTGTGTACCCATAAACTCTTCATTTAGCAGAGAAAAACAGAACTAGATCAAATGAATACTAATTGGGGTTCAGACATTCACCCAACACATAAAGATTCTGTAAAGGCTCAATTGCCCCAGGCTTTCCCCACAATGTCCTTCTACCTCATTATCTACTACTACCCCAAGCCTTCAGTATAGGACTTTCCACAGTGAAACCACGCTACAAAGTGCCTTATAATAGAAAGAAGGACAGCCATATTCAAAGCATCACCACTCCATGATTAAAGAAATTGTTTCACCTCATTGAAGTTCTACTTCCTAATCTGTAAAATTGAGATAATTATCATACCTCCCTCATAGTCACTGTAACAGTTTTAATTGATAATACAAGTAAAGTGTTTAACACAGTACCTAGAAAAATCTCATTCATAAACAATGCCCTGACTGATGATGATGATGCCACCAAACCAGAAATGAAGATAGGGACTCTTATCACCATCTTTTTCACTCACACCAAACACATATACACAGCACCTGGCATAGTTGGT
The DNA here is from genome assembly GCF_036850765.1 of Saccopteryx bilineata. Classification (NCBI taxonomy): domain Eukaryota; kingdom Metazoa; phylum Chordata; class Mammalia; order Chiroptera; family Emballonuridae; genus Saccopteryx; species Saccopteryx bilineata. Next base: position 57,510,044 of record NC_089491.1, read on the forward strand.
ATTCAATAACTATTTATTGAACTCATGAATAAATGATCAATAGGCTTTGGGATCAGATTAGATATATATTTAAATCCTGGTACATTACTGGCTGTGGCATTAATAGGTAGATTAGTTTATCTCTGCGAGCCTCAATTCCCTTCCCTGTGCAGAAGAAAACCATACTTCTCTTATGTAGGTTGATATAAGGGACACATAAGAAGGTTAAAGTGAAAGCTCTTTGAGGGAAAGCAATATGCCTTCTTTATGATAAATACTTAATACCTAGTTCTTTTATACTCAATTCCTTTCTAAAATAGGCTTTAAAGGTCCTTAGGGACATGGCATGGCCCCCATGTTCAGAAACCATCAGAATTATAAAATGTTAAATTTGAAAAGACCCATAAATTTAAAAACAACAACCAAAAAAATAAATTTCAAGGATACATGTTAGGACCCAGAACAGACCATAAAAATGAGCTTAATCTTGAAAATGTTTGAGAATATGCTAAACTGCCTTAAAATGAAATTAATTTTCTGGCAAATTTATTGCAAAGCCAAGTAGATCTCAAAGCAATAGCAATTGCAGACATTTCTGTTTGTCTCTCATAGCAGAATGCTATAAAGGAACTTAAATCACTTAATCTCTTTATCTGTGTAATGTTTTACAATTCACAATGCATTTTCCCATGTATTTTAATCATCTGTCTAATCTTTACAACTCCTTGCAGCGGTTACCAGGTAATTTATTTTTGTACTGGGACTTTCCTAGGCATGAAAATGGGCAGTACTGATAGTTATGCCAGGATAACATAAACCAAGAATATCCAGGCTATCTCAGAAGTATTAACACCCTAGTAACAAACTCCACCTTCCAATTAGAAAGTTTCCAGAGCAAATGGATTATGTTTTCTTTGCCTTTATATCCCAACACCCAGAAAAATTCTTGACATATGGTAAGCATTCATAAATATCCATTGACTGAAAGAAATGGATGGAGTCCTGGTCCGATCAACCATGAGCCAGAATCACACACAACCCAGACATAAGCTTTCCCCTTGAAATTTTATTGAGGACTCTAACCTCTCAACTCAATAATTCACAGAGATGCAAATCCTACATCATCTCCAGGAGTTCCACAGATTCTTAAAATTCTTAGGTTCTCCCTGTCACCCTGCCTTCAGGTTCCTGATTTGCGTATGTTCTTTCTTTTCCTCATCATGGAACAGGAAAAAGTAAAACTCAGCCCTTCCACGGTTTCAAAACAAAAATAAAATTCACTTAACACAAAGCATTTAATAGACATAGACTAGTCTAAAAATATAGGTAGGGCTGGAAGAGAGGCTTCTTTCTGAATAATGTGAACACTGCTAATTGATCAGCAGGCATATCCAGTGTTGATATCCTTTGGCTCTTTCATACCAGGAGCTTGTCATGGTTTCTTCAAACATGAACTCCCCAATGCCATACTGTCCCACAGGCTTCCCCTCCCCCATCCTTTCCCACTATTTGCTTCTTCTTCATGTTTCCCCTTTAAGAGTAAAATGTGTCAGCATGGGATGCAGAGGACCCAGGTTTGAAACCCCAGGGTCACCGACGTGAAAGTGTAGGCTCATCTGGCTTGAGTGCAGGCTCACCAGCTTGAGCTCGGGGTCCTGGGCTTCAGCGTGGGATCATAGACATGACCCCATGGTGTCTGGCTTGAGCCCAAGGTCACTGGCTTGAGCAAGGGGTCACTGGCTCATCTGAAGACCCCCAGTCAAGCCATATATGAGAAAGCAATCAATGAACAACTAAGATACTGTGATGAAGAATTGATGCTTTTCAAATCTCTCCCTTCCTATCTGTCTGTCCCTATCTGTCCCTCTCTCTGTCTCTCTCTCTCTCTCATTAAAAAACAGTCAATAAGTAAATAAATAAATAAAATTAAATCGAAGTCCTCTTCTCCTTTCAGAGTGGTCTGTCTCCATTTTCTGATATTTTTGCCCCAGTCCTGAAGGTTTCATCTGTCCTAAGCAGGTTTGCAAAGTATCTTGCAAACAAAGACAGTCCCCTCCCTAAACAGAATTCTTAGTAGAAGAAAGTTATTTCTTCAGCTCCTTTCTTCTAGATAGTAAAAGTAAGAGTGGGGCTTGAGATTCAAGTTTCTCATCAGAGAATGAGAGTGTAACATTCTTTGCTCAGCTGGAAAGGTGCACATGTAAGTTCAAGTGTTTCAAGGACCATGAACAATAGGGCCTTGGTCCATTCCCAGTATAGTTCCAAAGTTCTGATAATTTCTGTAAAACTGTCTTATTGTTGAATTTTAAAGCTAAATAGAGCCATAAAGATCTAGGCCTCTGCCTCTGCTGGTGTTTGGAAGAGAGGAAAGTAGAATCCAGGTCTGCAAATGCCCAATCACATTATTCCTTCCCTGCACCACGCAGCTAGTTCTGATGACAGATGTGCTCATCTTTGGCCTCTCCTTACACAGAAGCCAAACACCCTTTCATTCTGCAGCTCACACACGCCTTGGGATTGGCATGATGCCAGCATGCTCAGTGATCTGCACATTAAGCTAATTGCAAACCTAAAGCTTATAAGCGGCTCTCAGCTGGTGAAGAAGTCATCACTGCCCACTGCCCAGTAGAGCTATGGAATCCTACTTTTTCTTCCTTGACTACAGGAGAGCAACGAGTCAGCTTCATTCATTAAGCATTGCATGTTCTGAATTACCAAATCATGCAGGTTGACAGTAGCATGATTCATGAAATTAATAATTTACATTAATAATACAAACAGTAGTGAGAACAAAAATAAAACTAACATATAACCATAACAACTAATATGGCACGTAACTATAGTACAAGTATTAACTAACTTAATCCTCACAGTACCACAATGGGACAAGTGCCATCAGTATCACCCATTTTATAGTTTGGGAAACTGAGGCACAGAGAAGCTAAGTATCTTAGTCAAGGTCACACAGGTAGAAATTAAAGGTGTGTGGGTGTGAACCCAGGTTATCCGAGTCCAGTACACTTGCTCTGCAGCTGGGCATCTATGTCCAAGACCAGATAGGCAAGACTGCCCTTATTTTTTCACATGTTTTGAAAAATCAATGATGACTAAACTTTCCTTGGTGCAGAAAAATATATAGACAGACTCCCTAGATATATAGAGTTCACTGAACACAAAATGTACTTAGCCTCCTGTGCATTCCTCTAAAACAAGAGTAAAGGGCTCTTTTACTAAAAAGCCACAGAGCAGAAACAGCGTTGTGGTTTCTTGCATGATGCAAGACTGATGATCCCAGCCTCCCTGCAGGGAGGTGCAACCACGTGACTGGGAGAGGAACACTGAACACTGAGCTGCTACCAAGCTGATTTACATTTGCACAGAAATTGGGGCACCCAGAACCTCAAAATAAGGAGTGATAGGAGGAAAACATAAAACAATTTATTAAATTATTTTAAAGAAATAACTAGAATGCCTATCCTCTCCCCAATTCCGCAAAGCCCTCTCCACCCAAAAAGTAAAGATTTAGTCTCTGAAGAGGGTAAAACAGATTCTCTGGACCAGAGGACACCAGGTGTAAGGCGAGGGCTGGGATCAAGTGTTGAAAATAGTGGAGAGGGTAGAGCGTCGGCCTAGCGTGCGGAGGACCCGGGTTCGATTCCCGGCCAGGGCACATAGGAGAAGCGCCCATTTGCTTCTCCACCCCTCCGCCGCGCTTTCCTCTCTGTCTCTCTCTTCCCCTCCCGCAGCCGAGGCTCCATTGGAGCAAAGATGGCCCGGGCGCTGGGGATGGCTCTGTGGCCTCTGCCTCAGGCGCTAGAGTGGCTCTGGTCGCAATATGGCGATGCCCAGGATGGGCAGAGCATCGCCCCCTGGGGGGCAGAGCACCGCCCCTGGTGGGCGTGCCAGGTGGATCCCGGTCGGGGCCCACGCGGGAGTCTGTCTGACTGTCTCTCCCTGTTTCCAGCTTCAGAAAAATGAAAAAAAAAAGAAAAAAAAAAAAAAGAAAAGAAAATAGTGGAGAGGCTGCTCAATAAATTAATACATATTGGATGCTGAGACTTAGCCCTCTTCCCTCACTTGGTTCTTAGCATGCCGGTGGCTGGACTCTATCCTCCAAGCAGGAGGCTGGAAGAGACTTTTCTGTAAAATATGATGTTCCTAAAAGAAAAGACCTAAAGATACTATTATGACTGATTAACATCTAAGGAGTCCAACCAGTTCATCTCACATTGAAGTTTACAGTTGAAAATCTCTATCATACACTCAGGGCTTTCCATCAGCATGTTAGTACCATCTTTTTAAATATGAACTGATGACCAAGGACAACCAGACATATAAGAAAGTCCTTCAACATAGAGGGTATAGACACAAACAGAGAAGTGCAACCTGAAGCAAACAGAACTTATTTAAGATAAAAGAAATTTCACTAAAACTGTCATTAATATCCTCAGAGAAATTATAAAAAATTTTTGAATTATTAAAAAAAATAACAGCATTGTACTATAGTTACGTGCCATATTAGTTGTTATGGTTATATGTTAGTTTTATTATTGTTCTCACTACTCTTTGTATTATTAATGTAAATTATTCATTTCATGAATCAAGAACTAAAGAGAGCTCTTAGAAATTAAAAATAGCATCAAATAACAAATAAATGAAAGAACTAAAACACAAAGTTAAAGAACTCTCCCAGAAAGTACAAAAAGAGAAAGAATAAAAAGAACAGAATGTGGGAAATTATCAATGCAACAATTCCAGAATATGTCCCAGAACTCCAGAATACGTGTTTCCAGATTATAAGGATCCACTGAGTGCCCAGCACAATAGATAAAAACAAACCTATATTAAGTCCTGTTATGATACTGCAGAACATGTGAGACCAAAACCAGTTTATTATAATTGCTTTCAGTGAGAAAAGCAAAGGACCAGGAGCTCAAATGTTTTAAACTTCTCAACAACAATGCAGAAAACTATCATGCAATACCTTAATTTCTTGAAAAACATTTATTTGCAATCTAGAATTCTATATCTAAACTACTAGTCACTTGTGAAGGTAAAGACATTGTCAGACATGAGTTGTCAACCACTTCAATTCCCATGAACAATTTCTTTGGAAATTACAGAAGCTCCACTAACTGAAAGAGGAAACAAAATGAAACAGAAAGCACGGGACACAGGAAACATGAGCTCCAACATGGGAGAGAGATGTTAGACATTCATGGATGATGAGGAAGGAGAGACTCAAAGTGATAGTTCTGCACCAAGTGTAGGAGGCAAAAGCAGGAGTGGCCTGGCCTCTCTAAGGCTTAAGGCTGTGATTGGCATAGTGTCACTTCTGCTACATTCTATTGGCTAACGCAAGTCACAAGACCAGCCAAGACTCAGTGCAGGTGGGCGTATCCCAGCCAAGAATGTGAATACTGGGATACAGAATCCCTCAGAAGCTCTCTTTACAAACCAGCTACCATGAAAAACCAAAATAATCAGCCACTAGAAAGGAATAGTTGCCTAGAGGGAGAAGTATTGGGGTGATGAGACTTGGGATTTTTGTAACAAATCTCTGTGCATGCATAACTTTAGTAAAAATAAAATACAAAGTAATCCCTGGATTATCCAGTTCTCAAAGAAAAAAACAATGAGCGAAAGAAAAAGAGAACAGAAGCTAGGAAATCATCAAGGCAATAATTTCAGAAAATGTCCCAGAACTCCAGAGCATATGTTTCTATAGAATCCTGCTAAAAAATCACAATATGGAGAATGCAATTATTTTAATTACCAACTTATGGAAATGAATTCATATTTTTCATATTACAAGCAAGCAGAATAATCCGATAGAAACATTTTTTTTATTCCTCCTGTCTTATGTTGATAATGTTTCTCAGTTTTGCATATTGTGCATAGTACAGGAATACTTTCATAAAAAATCTTTAACATGTCAATGGGAGACTTTTGTGAAATATTTGCTTCTTTTATTGCAGAAAGGGCACAATAAAGAGGATGCATCCATTTAGGTTAGCAAAAGAAGTTTAGCAAAAAGAAAGAACTAGCATGGTGCTTTACAATGTTATTAATCATGAGCTATATAATTCCATTTGTCCTACTGGCTTGCATATGTTATTAGTGCATGTGGCAATATTTACTGCAGAAACCCTTGGCAAATATCAGTACACAGACAACCCGATTTTGTAAGCTTTTTGTATAGTTTTGCTTCATAAAAGTCTAGTATCCTAGATTCGAAAAGGAAGCTAAGAACAGTTTTTCAAAGTGAGTGAGATCTTACACAGAACACTCAGACCCAATAAATAAGGGAAAAACAAAACAAAGCTTAATCCACCTCCCGCCACCCTTTGACCCAGTGGTTAGGATGGGTAGGGACCCATGAGTGATAGAGTCCAGCCTTTAGGCAGGATACCGTGCCAAGAGGAGGAAGAGCATCCTTCAGTCCCTGGGGAGCCCCCAGTGACAAGCCAGGAAAAGGGCAGCAATTCTCTGAGTAGATTGGAGCAGGTGATCAGCTCAGAAGTGGTGTCCTGTAACACCGCTGAGGAGAGGACCGGTGCACTTTCCTAATGAGTGTAGTGTGGTTATGGCTCCTGAGAAAATACCCAGTGTCCCTGGCTTGGGCTGCCTAAGCATAAATATAAAGTCAGTCTTCTCAATTTGTGTTCCTAGGAAACAATCACATTCTTATAATCCAGACAGAGCATTTATATCTAAATTGAGACCCTTTCATCACAACAAATTTACCTCTTCTTGCTTCAGTCTTAGCATCTACAAGCTTCAGCTCACTTAAGGGAGTGTCTAAAGGACAAACCTCAGCAGAAGGTAGCATTTAATGACTCCTCACGCTCTGTCAGAGAACTATTCCTAATGCCCATTGGCAATTCTGAAATGCGTATAAGCCCTGGGTAATTTAAGAATTGGCAGTACATAATTCTTAGAATTGCTGTTTCACTATACAGTAAGTATTTCTTTTATGAAAATGCAATGACACCTAATCATTCATATCAACCACAGCATTATAATAATCTGGCTGGTAATTGTCCTCCATCCAGGAGTATTTGCATGGTGGTGGCATTAGATCTGATAAATTTATCCAAATTAATAATCTGGTAAATTTATAGTCAGAAATACATAAAACACTAAAAATACTTGCACTGTGCTTTAATTTAACAAAGCACTTTTTCCATCTGTTGTTCTATTTAACCTCCAAAGCAATCTCTTGAGGGCGAGATTATCGATCCTGTTTTATGCATGAGTAAGCTGAATGCCCTTCTCTTCCACCCAGAGAAGGCATCACAGCCCCTTTTTACGCTCACCACGCATCTGTGGTCCAGGAAAGGGCAGCCTGACATGGCTCAGCACTGAGCCACGCAGCGGCCATCTGGCTAGTGTCCCATTCAGCTCTCCAAGAAGCCAGTGTGCATCATTCTTAATGTCAGGAGTAAATGACCTCTTAAGTGCTACAAAGTCTTTAAAGACCTATATATGGTAGAAGTATTTATCATAATATACCATTGTACACCATAATATAAAGTGTAAACAAAATGCTAAAAAGACACCAATGAAAGGGACTCCTGGGTTAAGGAAAAATTTTAATGCACCTCTCCATTTCAGAATGCTAAGCCTATTATTTTGGGTAAAAAGCCTACAGAAATACAAAATAAGTAATATACCATTTACTTTTTCAGAGGAATTTAAAATTAAGAAGATACTATTTAAAAATCTTACTCATACAGAAAATCAGAGTCTCCAAATATACAAGGTATAAGAATGTCCAAACTGTGTTTGTTCTTCCCACACAAGTGCCTATCATTTTATCCAATAAATAACTTCCTTAAAGTGTATTTACAAACTGTATCTTTTGAACTGCATCAGACTTTAGATGTATTTATAAATTTCTAATTAAGAATGAGAAAAACTTTTGTAGAAGAATAAATATCCTAAG